>NW_022630996.1:53854447-54203246 GCF_010015895.1 Lontra canadensis | reverse complement strand
AAAAAAAAAAAAAAAAAGGAAAACCCCATGAGATGTCCCCCTATGCCTATGGATGTTCAGACTCACCTGCTGTAAATGTGACTCAGACCTATATGTTACCCTGGATCTCTTCCCTCTCCCTGTGAACCTGAGGATGTGGGAATTCGCTAATCCTCTCCGGTCACTGCCTAGGGCTGCCTGGGGACTAGCAGATACAAAAGGTCACTGGCAAAAGCTGGGTCCTAAGCTCTGAGTCATTTTGACCATTTTCTTCCCTTAGATCATGGAGCTTTCTGTCAGTCAACAGAGCTGTCAGGCAAATGTTTTTCAGACTTTTTGTCATAAGAGAAAAATCCACTTGTGCTAGAATAAAGTGATCATTTCCAATTCTATCTCCAAGTCTCTGGCCATCTTACTGCCAAATGTTCAATGTGTAAGGTTAATGTTTCAAAGAAGCTTGGGAAGTTTCTATTCTGTTTCTTTCCCTGCCCCCTTTCTCCTTTAACCTGCAGAAATTGTATTCTTTTACAGTTCTGGAGGCCAGAAGTCAGAAATAAGTATCACTGGGTAGAAATCAAGGAGATGGCAGGGCCTCGCTTTCCAGGGAGACTCTAGGGGAGAATTCCCTCCTTCCTATTCCAGCTTCTGCTGGCTGCCAGCATTCTGTGGCTTGTGGCCACATTGTTCCTATCTCTGCCTTCATCTTCAGATTGCTTTCTCTTCTATGCATTCTGCTCCATCTTAAGGTATAAATTTCCCCATCGATTGATGAGATGCTGCCTGACATATTCACGGTGTAGTTGAAGCACCATTGGGGGGGTCTCAGCTGAAGCTTTTGAATCACATTTTCAAAGTGTGCATTTCACACTGTAAAGATGCTGTCCCAGTTTGAAACTTTGAACTTTGTTTCATTCGCTTGACTGCCTTCACGTAATTTTTAAAGTATTTTAATATTTAAATTCTCATTTTTCTTTTTTCTCTAATTTCAAGTTGGTCCAATCAATGTGATCTTCTCTAATGAGAGACAGACACATTTATCATCCTCAGGAGAGTTTCAGTCAGAGGGTGATTTATCATTTATGACCAGTTCCCATTGTGTGTGGAAGTTTTTAAGTATCTTTTTTTTTCTGTTTCTTTACCTTCCACTTTCTTTCTTGCCATTCAGCATCTTCTCTGGCAAAGAGTTTTATGCTTTCCTGAAGCTGAGCATTTCCATCAACTCTGACATAGTTCTATAGGCTTTTGAGATGCCTTTAAATTGTCCTTGACCCCAGTCACTTGGAATTGGAAATATTTTGATGGCTCTTTGAGTGAGATAGCGACTGCTTTTAAAGATAAACTATGATCACTCTATTAAATGAAATTTTTGGTGACTCTCTTCTTGGTCTCTGTGAAGGTCTCTATCCCCCAGAGAAAAGGTAGACCCGCTTGCATCTTTACAAAACAGCAGAGCGTTGCTGCCAAACACAGAGTTTGTACCCTCTGAGGACTGTCATCTATCACGAGAGCTTCCTGGTTGTCTGTATGAAATCTAATCTTCTCACTGACTTCATGATGTTCTTCAACCCAACAGAAAATATTTTGCTTAGTTCTTTTTTTTCCCTTAAAGTAAGTTGAAATTTTTACAAAAGAATTTACTTATTTATTTGAGAGAGACAGAGCATAAGCAGGCAGGAGCAGTAGAGGGATAGGGAGAAGCAGACTCCCCACTGAGCAGGGAACCAGATGTGGGACCTGATCCCAGGACCCTGCGATCAAGACCTGAGCCAGGTGCCCCCATAAGTTGGATTTTTATAATAAATGCAATAGAAAAATTCATATCAAAATTTCATAGGAAAATTCAAACAGACTTGAGCCTTGTGTCCATAATTCATACCACACCATCAGTGGATTGCCCATTTGCTACAGGACTAGCTGGAAAGACGTTTTTGGGGGCCATCAGGAGGCCCTCCCCAGCTCCAAAGAACACTATAGCTCTATCTGTGGACATGAGCTCATGGGTTACAAGTTGCTGGCAAGTATTGCCAACAACTTGGAACCTGCAAGTATTTTACTTCAACCCAAACAAGTGCCTGGCAACTAGGATAGACCATTAGTGGGGGTGGGACAGGAGGGCCATATTTTATAGCTTATACTTTGTGCTCTGGTACTGGAGCTGTCTTGGAGGTCAGGATGGAAGGGCCATAATCTGGTCTGTGACCTTGTAAGAAGTGGAAGAGAATGATCTCTCTCTTTCTCAACCATATGAGGACACAGAGAGAGGGAAGTCATCTGCAAATCTCCTTATGACCTCATTTAACCTAATTACCTCCTAAAGACCCTGCCTCCAGATACAGTCACACTCACAATTAAGTCTTCAATATATGAACTTGGGGGAGTGGACTCCATCACAGGAGGCTCCAAGGCAGACAGCAGCTGATTCTGTAAACCCATTATGTCCTCACCTTTGGAGAGTTTGAATTCAAGGCATGGGAAATCAGCTGGGTAGGGACTGAGTTGCTGCCAGGCCACCATTGGTCTGAGAGCTATTACACTAAACTCAAGGAGGAACAATGTAAGGCAAATCAGTGCAGTGATTAAGGGCATGAGCCTGGAATCAAAATGACTTGTTTTGAAAATCGGCCCTGCCGCTCACCAACTAGGTAACACCGAGCAAGTTATTTTAACTTGTCTTTACCTCTCTCTCCTATATCTATACAATGGGGATAATAATAGTGTTTGCCTCCTAAAGTTATTGTATGTTTAATAAATGGCTGAGGCTTTTGTTATTATTAGTATTATTATTGTCATGTGGTCTATAATGCAATCTTATCAACTCAGCAACTTTATTTAGTGCACCCAGAAAAAGCCGAAATTACACATTACTCTGCGAAATCGTGAGGGAGTTTAGAGATTGCTTATGGACTTCATACTCCCACTCTTTTTCTCTTGTTTTTGTAATTAACTCTTCCTTTTCCCTTATGAGTTTGCTAATATATCACCTCTAGCAAACCTACCTGCACTGAAAGCCTGGGTACCAGCAATCTCCTCTATTTGCTCCCCTGACCCCCTAATCTCATTAGTAAGAGCTGAGGCTCTTGACATTGATTGTGTTGGTTTAAATGTAACCTTATGCTAAGGTTACATTTAAATAGCATTAAATAGCTAAGCCTCATTTTATCCTCTTGAAAGGGGAAATAATATATAATCACTTATCATTAAGTTGATATAAAATTGAAATAAAATGGTGTATGTGTAATATTGAGCATAATGACTAGTAAATACTAATTAGCAGTGATTCCTACCGTACTGTCATTGTTGGGTCGTTATTACAAGCACAGTAAATGAAATATACTTTTTTATCGTTGGTGACAGAGTGAACGTGCCAAGTATAGAAGATCCAGGAGGACAGAGAGACTGTCTTAGACAATATTTAGCTAAGGATTTCTAAATACTTAGTCGCCAGATGAGCTAGAATCTTTCTGCATACCAGCCATAGTTTGTTAACATACTCCTTGCAGACTGCATTAATTGTCAACATGTTTTTCACAGACTGACTGGCTTTTTCCTTAATTTTTACCTATATGGTCTTATTTTTTATTATATTGAAATTCAGTGAAATCTATTGGAGAAGTCATCTAGATCAGTGTACGTGTCTACAGCTTTTGTTGAAGATGAAATGGGAGAAATGGAAGTCCTGAAGTACCTTCCCCGGTTTCTAGGACAGCTGCCAACTGGCAAGCACATATCATTAGCAGGACAGACTTTGAAATGAATGCTGCTTAAGGTCTTAGAAAAAATCTGATGTGATATTACACTTGTCTACGCTTTTCTGGCAAAGTAGACTTCATAGTTTTTTTTCCCCCTGTATGTAATTATGTCATTTTGTGAGGCAAAGTTTTTAGTTCTTAAGAGTAAATATTAATTAAAATAAAAATACTTGTGGAGCATAAGTAATAACACGGAGGACATTGGGAGATGGAAAGGAGAAGTGAGATGGGGAAAATCGGGGTGGGGAGACAAACTATGAGAGACTGTAGACTCTGAGAGACAAATTGAGGGTTTTGGGGGTGGGGGTGAGCCTGGTGGTGGGTATTAAGGAGGGCACGCATTGAATGGAGCACTGGCTGTGGTGCATAAACAATGAATTTTGGAACACTGAAAAAAAAAAAAGTAAAAATATTAATTTACCATCAAATATAATATTTATTTTGCACATAGAAGTCTACTTTGCAAACTGAGACTCAAATAATATCCTTTCCACTAAATATGTCTTATTTTTGCTTCCAACTTTAATTTCTGTATTTGAAACTATGAAACTAGAGTGGCGAGGATATAACTATTAGTTGATATTGCTTTTATATTCCATAACTGATTATACAAACTGTTTTAATTCCACAAGTTGATACCGATTATATTAATTATACTGTTATTAGTTAACCTTACATATTCTATTTTAAATTACTTTATATTTATTTTACATTTTAAATTTATTTTAAAAGAAATCAAATAAGCACAATGCTTTATTTAGTCTTTTTTTTTTTTTTAAAGATTTTATTTATTTATTTGACAGAGAGGGAGAGGTCACAAGTAGGCAAAGAGGCGGGGCGGGGGTGGGGGGTTGGGAAGCAGGTTCCCTGCTAACCAGAGAGCCCAATGCGGGCCTCGATCCCAGGACCTTGAGATCAGGACCTGAGCCGAAAGCAGAGGCCCAACCCACTGAGCCACCCAGGCGCCCCTTATTTAGTCTTTATGCAGTTTTTTTGTGTTTTTCTGGACAAGCACCCTTATATTTTTATCGAACATTTTTAAAGAATCCTGTGACACAGGAGAAAAAAAAAAAAAGGAAAAATTCCTTTTCAGTGCCCTAGGAGTCTTCTGATTTTACCCTTATAAACTATCTCCTGGGGCACCTGGGTGGCTCTGTGGGTTAAAGCCTCTGCCTTCCGCTCAGGTCATGATCCCAGGGTCTTGGGATCGAGCCCCGCATCAGGCTCTCTGCTCAGCAGGGAGCCTGCTTCCTCCTCTCTCTCTCTGCCTGCCTCTCTGCCTACTTGTGATCTGTCAAATAAATAAATAAAATCTTAAAAAATAATAATAATAAAAAAAAACTATCTCCTGGTAGGTTTTTTGCTCTTCTGACTCTTAATAAATGTGTTCTTAACTCCTCTTTTTGGCTCATTGCTCTTTTCAGTTTGTCTGTACAGTATATTGCACAATCCATTCTTTCTCATGATTTATCTATTATTCATATCCACCAGCTCATAAATGTGAATATCCGTTCCTGACTTTTGTCTGAGCTTCAGATTCATAAAAGCAGTATGTCCATCCAACATGCCCAGGATGTAACTACTGCATATTGTATATTACTCAACCCCCGCCCCACCATATATGTTGTATTAATTTACATGAAATGCTTTTCTGCCTTAAAACACAGTTTTTCCACGATCTGGGTTGTGCCTAACTTCTCACCCCATACTTCTCACACTTTCTGCTTCATACTTACACATTATCAAGACTGAATTCCACTGTTTTCCCATAATACACGTTCTTTTATCTCAAGGTATTGAAATTATTGTTTCTACGTTTATCTCCACTGCTATACTATAAACTCTTTAGGAATCAAAGACTTATTTATAGATGAATTTCCAGTGCCTAATTCAGTGTTCAGTATTGATATTAAAAATTATTTGAACTGTGGGATGCCTGGGTGGCTCAGTAGGTTAAGCGGCTGCCTTCGGCTCAGGTCATGATCCCAGGCTCTTTGCTCCGCAGGGAGCCTGCTTCTCTCTCCGCCTCTGCCTGCCACTCTGTCTGCCTGTGTGTGCTCTCTCTCTCTCTCTCTGACAAATAAATAAATAAAATCTTAAAAAAATACTATTTGAACTGAACTGAACTAAAATGAATAAAAGGCAAGCCTACATCTGATATTGACGGACATTGGAAGTATCGACGCAGTCGTTCATACTTTGCTCTTACCTATAGGTGGCAGCAAGCTCCTAAAATAAGGGGGAAATGGTCTGTGCATAGAATCAGTTCATCACAAGTTAAAATGGCATATTCTTTGTATTTGGGCCTTTACATGAATAACAACTATGTAAACTCTAATTTTCCAGAAACACTAAGAAGAGAACACAGTCTATTAAGTTCCTTGAAGTGAGTATTTTACTGTCATAATTACTCATCATCTCCAGAGTCACTTAGAAAACCTCATTGTCTTACTCTTTCCAGCTTCTTCTATATAGAGGCTGTCATTCTGGCCTCTACATTTTTGTTTGGTGGGCATTGAACAGAACTGTGAAGCTGATTAACTTCTTTTTGTAACACTTTTTTCCTTGATTAAAAAAAACCTTTCTCTGACTATTCCTGAAGTATATATCACTCATTTCATAACGAGTCTTCTGAAGCACTAAGTTAATTTTTAAAAAATATTAATTACATCTTCTGAAACGTTTATATCATAATACAGGATAATATTTAAAAATGAATAACAAAAATTAGCAAAGTTTTTCTATCTTTCTATTTTCTAGGTAACCAGTTATAACCACACAATACATTATCTTTCTCCATACTTAACACTTATAGAAATACATACATGCACACACACACACACACACACACACACACACATAATATTTAGGGTAGTTTTGGTTTTGTTTTTAAAAATGAGCTTATGTTGTATTAATATACAGAAAATATTTTTCTACCTGGAGACAGATCATGTACATTTCTCCAGGTCCATATGTACATATCTAATTATTTTTAACAAATTCAAAATATTCCCCCAAGTGTACTATCAAAATCTACTCAGTATTTGTGGATAATTAAGCTGATGTCAGCTTTTAATAATCCCTTCCCTCAAAATACTGCTGTAAAGATTTTTTACAATCTAACATTAGGAATGATCCTTTGTCTCTGTGGAACTCATATACAAACAGGAACTCCATATTACTTTTATATTTAATTTTAATTGCTATTTCCAAAACAATCCCTGAAAAACAATAATAATTAATATTCCCACAAGCTTCATAAGAGACACTTATGAAAAAATCATAGCTAACACCATTCTCAATGGTGAAAAACTGAAAGCGTTCTCCCTAAGATCAGGAATGAGACAAGATGCCCACTTTCATCACTATGATGAACTGTTAGCTCTAGCCGAGCAACTAGAAAAGACAAGGAAATAAAAGACATCCAGACTGGAAAGGAAAAAAGCAAAACCATCTCAGCTTGCAGATGACATGATTCTGTATATAGGAAATCCCAAAGAATTCATGAGAAAGCTGTTGAAGCTTATATAGTTATACCAAGTTAATACATGAATTCAGCTACATTGCAGGGCACACGGTTAACACACAAAAAGCCAATCATGTATCTAAATACCTGCAGTGAACCACCCAAAAAGGAAACTAATGAAGTGACTCTATTTACAATAGCATCTAAAAGAATTAAATAGTAGGAATGACTTTATCAAGAGAGAGACTTGTACACTGAAAACTACAAAATATTACTGAAGGAGATTAAAGAGGATCTAGATAAATGGAAATACATCCCACGAAGAAGGAAACTTAGTATTATTAAGGTGTCAATATTACTCAAAGTGATCTACAGATTCATTGCAATCTCCATCAAAATTTCAGCAGACTTTTTGCAGAAATGGAAAAGCCGATTCTCGGTTTCATATGTGTCGCCAAAACAAAACCTGAAAATAAACAACAAACTTGGAGACTCACAGATCAATTTCAAAACTTACTGCAAAGCTATGGTGATCAAAACAGTATGCAGTGATATTGCAGGATAGACATGCAGGATAGATATGCAGGATAGACATAGAGAACAATGGAATTGAATTGAGAGTCCAGAAATAAACCCATACACTTACGGTCCATTAATTTTTGACAAAGTTGCAATCTTCATTCAATAGGAAAAAACCAATCTTGTCAACCAATATACTGAGACAACTGGACTTTTCCACATGCAAAGGAATGAAGTTGGACCCCTACTTCACACCAGCTACAAAAATTAATTCCAAATAGATCAACAACCTAAATATATACAAGAGTTAAAACTAGGGGTGCCTGGGTGGCTCAGTGAGTTAAGCCTCTGCCTTCTGCTCAGGTCATGATCCCAGGGTCCTGGGATCCAGCCCCCATCTGGGCTCCCTGCTCAGTGGGGAGCCTGCTTCCCCCTCCCGCTCTGCCTGCCTCTCTGCCTACTTGTGATCTCTCTCTCTCTGTAAAATAAATAAATAAAATCTTTAAAAAATAAGAGCTAAAAGTATAAAACTCTTAGAGAAATATATAGGGGTACATCCTCATGAACTTGGAGTGAGCAGTAAGTTTTTAGGTATGAAAGCATGAGCAACAAAAGTAAAGACTATATGAATTGGACTTCATGAAAATTAGAAACTTTCATGCCTCAAAAAACATTATCAAGGAACTGAAAATACAACCTACAGAATGGGAGAAAATATTTGCATATCATGTATTTGATAAAGGTTTAAGACCCAGATTAAAAAAATGACATTTACAACTTAACAGCAAAAAGGTGGCCCAAATTAAAGGGCCACAAACTTAAATACACATTGCTCCAAAGAAGATATGCAAATGGACAATAAGCCAATAACCGAAAGATGTTCAACAATATCAGATGTGAGAGAAATACAAATCAAGATCTCAGTGAGATACCGTTTCATACCTACTAAAGTGCCTTTAATAATCATTTTTAAAAACCTCAAAAGCAACAGAAAATAATAACTGTTACTGGGAATGTGGAGAGATTTGAAATCCTCGGGCACTGCTGGTGGGAATGTAAATGGTGTAACCACTGAAAAGCTGTCTGGTGGTTCCTCAGAAAGCTAAAGAGAGAATTACCACTGACCTAGCAATTCTCTTCCTAGGCATATACCCCAAAGGATTGAAAACAGGGACTCAGCACCTACGTGTATACCAATGTTCATTGCAGCATATTCATGAGAGCCAAAAGGTGGAAACAATCCAAGTGCCCACTGACAAATGAGGGTGATAAATGCATACAATGGCCATAAAAAATAAAGTCTGGATCCATGCTACAACATGAATGAATACTGACAACATTATGTAAGTGTAATAAACCAGACCCAAAACCACAATTACATGATTCCACTTAAATGAAATATCTAATATAGGCATTTTCATAGAGCTAGAGAGTAGCTTAGAGATTACCAGGGGCTGGATGGAGGGGGTTCTGGGGGTTATTGCTTAATGGTTGCAGAGTTTCTGTTTGGAGTGAAGAAAGTTTTAGAAATCAAGAGTGGTCATGGTTGCACAACACTGTGACGTAATTAATGTCATGACTCGTACACTTAAAAATACATGAGCATTTCCCTTTCTTCACATTAGTGTCAACACTGGATAGAACAACTCTTATTAGCTCTCATCAATCTGATGGGTGAATAATGATATTGCTTCAATTTGCATTTCTCCAACCACTGGTGAGATAAAATATTTTTTCATATTCACTGACCATGTGGGTTTCCTCATCTGTGATTTTAAAATATGTTTTGCTCATTTTAATATTTGTTTTCTTACCAGTTTGTATAAACTCTGTAATATCACAAGTATCTAGATAATTTCCCCTATGTATCACAATTTTTTTCCTATTCACTCATTTTTCCTTTGAAACACAAACCTTTAAATGTCAAGGAACATACCCCATCTACCTATGGATAGAAGTTAAGAGCAGTCTTAACACTAGTCTCACAAAAAGAAAAGGTTAGATAGATGGTACATAGATGATAAAGATAGAGTTGATATGTATATGAGTATAGGTACAGGTAGTTACCGGTATGGGTATGGATATAGGTATAGATGTAAGTATAGATATAGGTATATTTTAGGTGCAATAAGGAAAGGAGCTTGTGGTGTCAGCAGCCCATTTCCCGAATCTTATACTCCTTTCATTGAAGTCAATGCATTTTTGTGGTCCAGGCTGTTTTTGGATTTGACTGATGACAAATAGTATTACTGATCTCTCCTTGGCCATGTTTTTGAAGTATGTTGGGGCACCCTGCTTCAGTTTATAGTTCAAGTGGAAAGCTAAAATTTTGAATTGGGTCCTTATGTATAACCCAAATAATTGTCATTTTCAATGCAACTGTCCCAGGCAGTGGCTGAGGATCACTCTTCTCACCCTGCTCTCAATGTCTGCTCCCACCACCCACAGCAGGAATCTACTCTTCATGGAGGGATATTCCACAGAATTTTTATACCGAACCTTAGGTGTTTTTTCTAATTAACTGAACAGTATTGTTCTTGGCAAAGCTACTTGCTAGTAATTTGTAGAATTAAATTTTTGAGTAACAGGTCATAAGTAACCTGATTGTTGCTTTTCATTTGTTTCCATTATAGATGTCATCTGTAAGGAAACTTGATGTTTTTATCCTTTATTGTAAGCTCCCAAAGAAATCACAAACAAAAAAACTTCCCATAATAAATAATCTACACAAACTAGAGAGTGAAGAAGCCAAATAGAAGAACAGATAGCTTGGGGGCACCTGGGTGTCTCAGTCGGTTAAGCATCTTCCTTTGGCTCAGGTCATGATCTCAGGGTCCTGGATTCAAGTCCCATGTTGGGCTCTCTGCTCAGTAGGGAGCCTGTTTCTTCCTTTCCTTCTGCCCTTCTCCCCTATTTGTGCTTGCTTTCTCTCTCTCAAATAGATAAATAAAATCTTAAAAAATAATAATAAATAAGAAGAACAGATAGTTTACTAAAGATGAAGATCAAAGATAATGAAGAAGGTTGGGGATAATAGTAACCAAATGGTAATGAGTATTCTCTTCTCCTAAAAGGGGCAAAGCACAGAACATTTTACACCGTTAACGTTCCATGTACAGTATTTGTTTGATTCTAGTTGAAACTTTGCATCTGCTACAGTCTACTCTAATAGTGAGTACATACTAGATACTTGTATTTGTCAAATTATTGATTTTCATCATTGATTTAGTCAAAAAACATTTACTGAGATTATGGAAGCCTAGGATTCTGTTCCTTTTCCAATATCAGCATATTATGTGAATTGGGGAAATTTTATTATGCAGAAAATTATTTCATAAGTTTCTCCCACCTCCTTTCCTACTTGAAACCATAGTGAGGCTCTATGATAACCAACACTGTCAACAACAGCAACACTGTGGCAATAACAACAAAATGATCTCTACCCAGGACTTTTTCCTTTATCGACGTTATTTGAAAGAGCAAAGTATTAACATTATTTTGGGTAAATCATCACTAGACTCTGGCTTCTGACATATGAGTTAACATTGCCAATCATTTTACTAAGAAATACCTAATGCGGGGGTATTACCTTTTACCGGTTTGCATATACAATTTGAATAGTCACAATTTATTTCATTATTTAATAACATTATTGTGTTAGTATTGCTTAATTCATAAAATAAAAAAGAATGACTTCTGAAAAAAAAATAAAGTGAAGTCTATGAACATGTCAGTTAGATGGAACAGAGTAAGAAGTAAATAGCCTTTGTGCCTTTGTGTGTTTCTGTGTGCGCAGGTGTCAAGTCACTCCTGTAAATACTTTTTTAAAAAATGGAACATGTTAACTTATATACCTGGTATCTGATTTTAATATGACTTACCCTGATTTATTTTATGCCATATAGCTTATTTTATCATATCTTTAAATCTGGCTTGCCATAAATCACCTTTGATTATTATATTACTTTTGGATCAGCAATCCCTCATTCATTTAAAAACATTTCATTTAGTCAGTAGGTCCCACAAAGAGGTCTCAATAAATAAATTTAACCTCTGTCTATTCTTCAGATAGAAATAATAAATGTGATTAGTTAACCTATACCCTTTTTAATAATTTTGCTCCATTTTTAGTAAATATCTATATATTTTGAGAGAAGCAAAAGGAAGCATTTTTTTAAAGATTTGTATTTATTTGAGAGAGAGAGAGAGCATGAGAGGGGGGAGGATCAGAGGGAGAAGCAGACTGGATCCTGGGACTCTAGGATCATGACCTGAGCCTAAGGCAGTCACTTAACCAACTGAGGTGCCCAGGTGCCCGGGAAGCATTTTTAAATAATGACATTATATTAAGGCCTACATGTACATAGAAAAGATAATTTACTTTCCCTTTCCTTTATTGGCTTATTTTGTTTCAATAATAATAGAAACACACACGCTTCAAAAAATATTTTAGAAAGTCCAATATAATCTTAAGGGCTGGAAAATATGATTTACAATCCCAACAGCCAGAGCCAACCATTGTTAACATATTCTACCTCTATTCACTTCATTTTTTTATCCCCCTTTTTTCTACATCATACTTTGCCCCTCAGCATAGAATAACTTTCCGTAATGTTCTTTTTTTCCAACATGGTAAAGCCAGAGTAGGCAGCTTTCCTCTGTGGTGGCTGGCTTGTCTCAGAGCAAACATTCCCAGGAGAACCAGGCCTTTTCTAACCTAGCTCAGAAATCGCATAGCATTACTTTTATTTATTTATTTATTTTTTTAGCATTACTTTTAATGGTAGAATCCACCATAACTTCCCTAGTTTCAAAGAAAGAGCACAGACACTCACCTATCAATGGGAAGAGAGTCAAAGAATCTTGATTAATGTTTACTACCACAATACAGTAAGACACAACCGTAAACCAGAACCATAACTGGCATTATTTTAATGAAAGAAAGTACAAGCATTTCTGTAATGGAAAAGCCTCAGCTTCTGGTCATCTCATTTCACTAAAAGAGCTTTTTCTTCTATTTAGTATGTGAGAATTTTGATAAACTTCTACAATAAAACTGAAGGTCATGGTAGGAAGGCTGAAAAGGAAACAGAGTTTGCAGACACTTGAGGAGTAAAGATTTGAAATGTTGCTCCTGGTACTGTTCTGAATGACAGCTGGAATTACAGAGAACTTGCTTCATGCCAGGTGATTCCAAATAGAACTAGGTGTGTTGTCTCATACATGTGTCAGTTTCCTAAAATGTTGGAAAACATTATGGAAAGTCATACTGTGGAATATTCCACAACAGAATGAATTGGATCTGATATGTTGATTTCTAGACATGTCCATGATGTATCAAGTGAAAAAGGAGATTCCACATTTATACATGTATGTGATACATATATAATAGATATAATAGGAAATGTCTAAGGATACTTAACAAATTGTCACACTTGGTATCTTAGGGAGTTGAGATTGGAGTAAAGAAAAATGAATTTTTTATGGGGTGCCTGGGTGGGTCAGTGGGTTAAGCCTCTGCCTTCAGCTCAGGTCACTATCTCAGGGTCCTGGGATAGAGCCCTGTGTCGGGCTCTCTGCTCAGCAGGGAGCCTGCTTTTCCCTCTCTCTCTGCCTACTGCTCTGCCTACTTGTGATCTCGGTTTCTCAAATAAATTAATAAAATCTTTTTAAAAATGAATTTTTTATAGAGTTGTCATATATATTGCTTCTATAATAAATAAGTTAATGTCTCTCACGCTCTTTTTCATCTACGGGAAGAAATGGGACAAAGGAGAACAGAGTAAGAAACGTGAAATGAAGTCAAGGGTCTCATCAGGGAGATGCAAAATTTTCAAGCCAGAGTAAAAGGTGTTGTCAGAACCTGATGGAAGGAATGTTAGATCTTGCTTGTGGGGTTGGGAAAGTTTACTCTGTGCTCTTAAGAAGAAGTTCTGAGCAAAAGCAAGGATGAAGGATTCCAGATGACATGGAGAAAAAATCCTGAAGAGTAAGAAAGCTGGCCAGGTTTGGTTTTGTAGGAGCAAAATGTCACTGAGTAAGAAAATGGCGAGTGAAGATATTGGGTAAACTGGCATGAACCCAACTGGGAAGGACTTGCTTTTTTGGCAGAATAATGTTTTGAAATATTATGCTAATTTTTCATCCTTCTTCTGATATTTTAGCCTATTTAGATTTTAAGTACATAGTCTTCTCTATGTTCATCATTCAAAGTAGAATTCTGAGACACAAAGCTAGGATATGTTGAGAATCTCAGCTTTTGCTTTAATTTCATAAGTTTATAGGAGAATGTAGTAGATGATGATTCATAAGGAAAAATCTGTACATCATGGGTAGGATGATGCCTTTGCACCTCTGTACTCCATGCAAAAAAAATATTCCAGATGGCCAGAGAGGGGAGAAAAGGTGGCCAAAGTCACATGCACAGAGAAGATGGGTTAGAGAGCAGGTCATGTTCTCAGTCATCGTCCCAATGGTGAAGCAGGACCAGAGAAGCAAGTATCTTATTATTATTTTGTATTAACATGATCTTGTCAAATCACAAAGTTATTACAATTAGAGTGACATCTTACTTTGTATAATTGTTATGCACTCTCCATTTTGTTCTCAAAAATTCCATGGTCTGGGCAATAACTTATGTAGTCACCCTAATTATAATCAATGTATATCAAAGTGATTCTCTACTTCTTTGCATTCTGCCACTCTTGCTTCTCCACTTTTCTCATTTTCAAAAGAATTTGAAACATCTTTGTAAATAAATGACACAATAACATAAAAAGGTAAAGATATTGAGTTCAAAGACCTGAAGACATCAAGTAAGATGAATCCAGGAATCAGGTTAACACACAGGTAAATAACACAAAGTTTTGTGTGGTTTGAGCTTCTAAATCACAGAAAAGTTTTTAGTGCCAAAATCAGCAATAGGATTCATAGTACTGGTGAGAAAAGAAGAAATAGCTCAGTGTGAAACATCCACAGGAAACATTTGAGGAGCTGAAACAAGCTAATGTAAGTGAAAAACTTTTGGCAGATTTTACCAATTTTCTCACTGGATGCCTGCTGTAAACCAGACGTGACACCAAGGCACTAGGAATGAACCCAGCCAAGTTCTAGACCTCATGAAACTTATACTCCATTAGCAGAAACAAATAACTAACAATAATTCTATTTCATTCAACTATAAAGTTAAAATGGTGCTAGTTCTAGATTGAGATGTCAGAAGGCAAAATTTGTTGGATCCAAGAATAAAATACAAAATTTGGGGAGATAGGTGGTCAAATTTCCTTTTTCTAAAAAAAAAAAATATTTTATATGTTTATTTGACAGACAGAGATCACAAGTAGGCAGAGGCAGGCAGAGAGAGAGGGGAAAGCAGTCTCCCCGCTGAGCAGAGAACCCGATGTGGGGCTTAATCCTAGGATTCTGAGATCATGACCTGAGCCAAAGACAGAGGGTTAACCCACTGAGTCTTCCAGGCACCCCTCAAATTTCCCTTAAATAAAGTAACGCTCTTTCTCTGAGAACCATAGATTCAATTAATAGTTGAGTAATCTGTAATTTAAGACTGTATTTTAGACATACATGGTTATAGTGAACACCTAAATAGTAATTCTGATTCTCCACTTTGATTTTATATATTTATTCATTTTTACATTTAACTCCAACTCAAAAGCTATATTTATTTAAAGGTCTAAGTATAGATGTTTAAACTAGAAAATCAAAAATATGAGGAAAGAAATTACCAAGTAATAACCAACAAAAATATTTAGTGCACATCCCTTCAAATTTTTTTTGTGTTATCAGTTACATTTAGCACAACTAGCTTACCATTTATGTTCTTTGTAGCCTACTTTTTCTGATGTAGTGTTTGATTTATTTTTATTTTTATTTTTTTATTTTTTAAAGGATTTTATTTATTTATTTGAGAGGGAGAGACACAGTGAGAGAGGGAACACAAGCAGGAGGAGAGGGAGAGGGAGCCTGACGCGGGGCTCGATCCCAGGACTCTGGGATCATGACCTGAACTGAGGGCAGACGCTTACATGACCAAGTCACCCAGGCACCCCATATTATTTGATTTTAAAATATTCTGTATATCATCATTTAGGTTAAAAGCTTTTTCAAATTTTTATAATTTAATAGTTGTGTTTTGGCATTTGTATAAAGAATTCTACAACTTGATTATGTTGTGTTTGAAATGCCATAAAAGATTATTACACGCATAAACCCTGTTAAGTTATTGGCTGGGATATTTGAAAATAAAATTTGTATTTTCAAAGAAAAAAATTAAGTATTAGAATTCTTTGGGGCTAAAAGTTTTTGACTCAGACTTTAGTTTAGGCATGTTTAAAAACAATGCATATTAAGTAAGCCAATCAAAACAAATTTTAGTATACATTGCTTACTGCATATTCACCCAAAACGTCAACAGACTTGACTTTTCAATGTTGAGATGGTAATTAAGAGTTCATTTAAGTCTAAACATTATAGAAAGGCACAATTATTCAAATTCTTTTTTTAATTATTTAAATTCCAAGATACACTTCAAGTTGAATCATATACTTGTTACAAGCATTACATGCATTTTATATCATTTTATATCATTCCTTCCAATCCATTCAAGTTATAATAGCTAATAGCTAATTATAATAGCTATATGATATATAAAAGGTGAGTGGAGACAATGGCACCTAAAGTTGGGTTGGTTTGTTTGTTTTTTGTTTTGTATCTGGAAAAATTGTGTTTGGGATAAATTACGAACAGATTCTGCCACCCAGGATAGAGGTAGTGTTTTGTTTTTCAGGTAAATATCTTATTCTAGGAAGGATCCCTTTGTTAGGGTCTTTTAAAAGGAGCTATTGCTTCCTCATTGTTCTTGGAGAGTCATAGTGTGGTAAAATAAGCCAAAGCAGGTAGATCACAACAAGAGACAAGTGTTAAATCAGTTCAAGGACAACTCATATCCTGGAATGATTGTTTTTCTTCTGGGAGAGAATCTGGGTGCCATATTGTTCTCCCAGTCTGGAGGGACAGGACTGAATTTGGAATGGAGGAGCAGCACACTGTGTGGACAGGACTGTCTGCGATACATGAATGTTACATTCTATCTTCACATTCTCTATATCCTCCTTTCAAGCGCTTCTAAAATATTCTTAGTTTCTTAGTTTTCCTCATTCATTTATTCACAAGAATTAATTGTGTGTGGCCTGTATGTCAGCTCTCCTGCTGACCTCTGCCTCCTACAGATGTGCGATCCCTGGAACCACCCAAATCCTAGCTCTTGTTCAAAACTTCTTTTCAGAGACATCCGAGTGGCTAAGTCAGTTAAGCATCTGCCTTCAGCTCAGGGGCCTGGGATCAAGTCCCACATCAGGCCCCTTGCTCAGCGGGGAGGCTGCTTCTCCCTCTGCCTGCCCTTCCCCCTGCTTGCACTTGCTCTCTATCTCTCTCTTTGACAAATAAATAAATACAATCTTTAAAAACAGACAAAAATTTCTTTCCAGATAAATGCAGAGGTATCAAGTCAAAGACTTAACAATCTCACACAGGAGTAAAAAGAAGTGGCCTGTACTGCACAATTTATAATAAAATAACTGGGAATTTTGTATTCTCCATCCATCCTACAATGCTTTCCAGAGTTTTCCTTGGGGAAACAAGTTCCTTGACCTATAATAAATGCCTTCCTGCTAAATGCTTGAAATCCAGCAAAGCAGGCTTCTGGAGGCCCAATTTGAACCCTAAAGGAGGGTTACTAAACCATCACCTCCACGAAGAGCAATGAGAAGCTGTCCCTTCAAGAAGTCTTCTCACCAACAGTTAAAGAGAATGAAGTATTCTCTCTACATCTGAGTAGGATTTATCCCCCTCTGAGAAAATAACCATAATGTGTGATGAAGGGAGGAAACAAGGGAAGGAAGTGACATAGAAATGGTTCTTTTGTATCTGGAAGGTTATCTGTCTTTTGTGGAGACGTGGAAGAATGTGAGTTCTCCAGCCGTTCCCATGAGAACCAGAGATGGGCCTTTGTCTTAGTCTGCTCGAGCTGCTGGGTGACCTAAACAACAAATATTTGTTTCTAACAATTGTGGAAGTTGAGAAGTCCAAGATAGGAGCCGGGAGATCCTGTGTCTGGTGAAAGGCCTCTTCCTGGTTTTCAGATGGCTACCTTCTTCCTACTGTACCCTCACGCGGCAGAGAGCAAACACACACTCTGGTGTTTGCTTCAAGTGCTTTAATCTCCTCATGAGGGCCCTGCCTTCATGACCTTGTCAAAATCCAATTACCTCCAGAGGCCCCACCTTTGAAAAACACCACTCTGGGGCTAGGATTTCAGCATATAAAATGCGAGCACATTTAGTCTGTAACAGCCTTTAACCCCAATCATCCTTCACTGCTCTCCACAGAAAGTCCCTGTGAACCACAAAGGACCAAAGAAGTGGGGAGATGAAGACTCCTCAGGTAGTCAAGTGTTCTTCCACAGACTGCTCAGATAGGATAAGAGACTCAAGATAATTTACAAGAAATAAGCTGTGTTTCCTGCAGAAAACCAACTTTATAAGACTGAATATTTAGTACACATTGTATGATGTTTTCAGCTTTTTTGTTTTTTCATACATTTTAGAATTAACGTTGTAAAGAATTAATTATTTGGATAATTCTATGGTGTGGCACGTAATAAATATTCAACAAGGGAAAGTCAAGATCAATTTGAACTGAATTTATGAGAACAAAATAATTTTCACTGCATTTAAGCCAAGTTCTTTAAAATAAAACCGCAATTTTAGAGGCGCCTGGGTGGCTCGGGGTGGAGCATCTGCCTTCAGCTCAGGTCCTGATCCTGGGACCCTGGGATTGAGTCCCGCATCAGGCTCCCTGCCCAGTGGGGAATCTGTTTCTTTCTCTCCCTCGTGCCTCCTCACTCGTGCTTGCTTGCTCTCTCTCTCAAATAAAAAAATAAAGAATCTTAAAAAAAAAAAAGAACTAGTATGAAAAAATAAAACCTTAATTTAAAAAAAAGGAAAGCACATTTGCAATGTAGAAAATAAATATAAGCCATGTCAAAAGAATATGTATTAAAAAAGAGAGAGAGAGAGAAAGAGAGACCAAGAAACAGACTCTTAACTATAGAGAACAGGCTGGTGGTTACCAGAGGATGGAGGGAATGGGTGTAGTAGGTGAAGGGGATTAAGAGTACATATATCATGATGAGCACTGAGTAATGCATAGAATTGTTGAGTTGCTACATCGTACACCTGCAACAATATAACATTGTAGATTAACTACACTAGAATTAAAACAAAAAACTTTTAAAAAGAGCGAAAAAAGAAGATGGATTTTAAAAACCATGCATAGTCTTACCATACAAAGATGACTCATTGTAACAATTTTGACGCAAACTCTCCTTTGGAAGAAGTGGAGACAAGATGCAGAATTTCAAAACAAAAAGGAAATCTATTTTCCTGAAGGCTAATTGTAGTGACAGCTTCAGGAATCAAGTTAGAATTCCATAAGAGAAAGATCACTGAAAAGACAAAGAGAAGGAAAAAGAAAAAGGTCACTGGGCTGTTTCTTCCTTAACTAAGATTCTGTCTAGAGTTCTTTATGACTTTCTCAAGTAAGGGGCAGAACCAGGTTTTATGAGGCCTAAAGTTGTGTAATTTGGACCCTCTTTACAAAAAAGAATACAAATTTATGCATACAAAATCTGACACAAAATGAATATCTTTTAGAAAGAGAAAAATCACAACACATTACATATTTTAAAAAGTTGGCAAATACAATAAACATCACAAAATAAAATAAAATGCAGATTTTTATTAATAACTGCCTCACACACTTCTGTAATACTTTTCCTACATTTTTTAGCTATATACTCTTTGAGTGCCTCTTCACGTGAAACAATGTTATGACATTTTCTACAGAGAATAGAAAGATAATCCAATTTTAGTTAGATAATAGAAAGATAATCCAATAATAGTTGATAGAAATTTTTTATTACTAATAATAATTTAGAAAAATTTCTTCTAGATTCACAGCTCATCACTAGTGCTTTCAAGTAGAGCTTTGCAGTATTTGTTTCCTTTATTTGTAAACTGTACAGTTTGGACAAATTTCCACAGAGAAGCACTTGAGTATGTATGTTTCAAGACCAATCTTTTTCTCCATTTCTCTTCTAGTGTCAGATGCTGTTGGACATGTTTATAGAGTACAATGCCTCTGACTCAGGTGCTAACATCCTTGTGACCTGACACCAGCCTAATTGGTATGATGGATGACAGACAGCCTTTCCTACACAGACACAACCAGAAATGATGCAACTATCCATATAAGAGACTGTGAGACATATTAACTATGTGCTTCTTTCAACTCACTTGCAATGTATCCCCAACTAACTTCCTTTTAGACTAATCTCAAAACTTTCTTTCTTTTTTTTTTCTTTAAGGATTTATTATTATTATTTTTTTCATTTTTATTTTAGAAAGAGAGAGAGCACATGCAGGGGAGGGCCAAAGGGAGAGGGGAAGCAGGCTCCCTGCTGAGCAGGGAGCCAGATTCAGGACCTGAGCTGAAACCAAGAGGCAGACGCTTAACCAGCTGAGCCACCCAGGTGCCCCTCAAAACTTTCTTCAATCATTCCAACACCATTTACCCTGAAGAAAGTATAAAGAAGACAAGGTGAAGAGAGAACAGTCTTCACTGCTTTCAGATAAAATACCTGACTTTTGCAAATGTTATAAAGCATACGCTTATTCCCATTGCGAGGGTCCTTTGTGAGGCCCTGGAAGTAAACGGCCAGTCACAGTAAGAAGCCCTGAAGCCTGTGGGTGCCTCAGTGGTTTCCTGGTAAATCCAACTCTGACTGGAGTTGTGCTTTGTCTTAACAAGAGCGAGTCTCCTAAAATTTCTCTCACCCAAAGCTGACAACTGCTATAGACCTAGGCAGAGCCATGTGGCCACAAAGCGTCCACATGGTTTCATGAACATTTGCTCAGCTAAGTAGATCTTTTTTCATACCAAAGGTTAGTTCAGTATTTCAGTGTGGTGGACTAATAAGTTTAAAAATGAATTTAAATTATGATTATCTGTTTATAAGACGGTGGTAAACAATAATAAATAGTTAACTCCCCTTCATAATGTCTCCCTATGTTTATATGGTATTTCCAACTTTTCAATATACATTTCCATAAAGCATGACGGCTATTAGCTAGATTCACTGTCAACAGTAAAAATCTAGATAATACATGTAAATATGGATTAGTAAAAAGATCTGTCATCTCACTTATTTACATAGAACAAAACCTGCATTTACCTACGGTGCAATAATTTAATGTGTAAGCAGACACAGCAGGAACTACAGTCCCTCCCCCCATGTAAATAAGTGCCATTCTGTATATACAAACTACCTCTACAACAAAAATGGAGATTAGATAAGTGGGATTAAAAACCATAGTACATGATTTCATGTTTAAAGTAAGTCATTTAGGCAATTTATTTTTTAAAAGTATTTTATTTATTTATTTGAGAAAGAGCATGAGCAAGGGTGAAAGGGAGAAGCAGACTCCCCACTGAGCAGGCAGCCTGATGTAGGGCTTGATCCCAGGACTCCGGGATCATGACCTGAGCCAAAGGCAGACTCTTTTTTTTTTTCAATAGGAGAATTATTGTTATTATTATTATTATTATTTAAAGATTTTATATATTTATTTGACAGACAGAAATCACAAGTAGACAGAGGCAGGTAGAGAGAGAGAGGGAGGTAGGCTCCCCACCAAGCAGAGAACCCGATGCGGGGCTCGATCTGAGGACCCCGGCATCATGACCTGAGCCAAAGGCAAACTCTTAACCAACTGAGTCACCCAGGCACCCCAGCAATTTCAAGCATTATTTTGAGACTTAAAAATTAGCAACCTCTTTTACTATATCACAGATTTAGTTATCTTATAACCTAGTTACTAATGATATCTTTTTGTCTGTATTCCAGAAATTATTGTAATTTTTTTTGCAAATAAAACACACAAGAAAACTGAAAATGAAAATTCTTATAAGCAAAGATGAAAAACCAGCATTTTGATTTTTGCTTAAGTGACAATTCATCTCAATAGATCAATAATATGCCAGTTAACTAGAAAAAAACAAAAAACCAGAATATCACTTGAACTGGGGGAGCAACAAATCAGCTATGCCACATGGCTTTTTGAATAAGATAAATGTTCTGAGCAGAAATTATATAACACCAAAACGCTGTTTTTTATAATCCAATAATGGACATGCTTGTGTCTGGATGATTTCTTATAGAAAAATTGATTTGAGAAAGAATTCCATAAAAACTAGTCTTGGTATTCACAGCTTATGCCTTTTTAAAGTAAAAACTTCTTTTTTAATCCACCAAAGAAAATGATGTAGCCACATGTCATTCAACTAACATTAAATTAACTAGAGTCTTATGAACTTATTTCAAGTTAAAATTAAACTTGAAAATAAACAATATGCTTCTGACCAAAGGAGTTTTGGATTGACCTCCTACCGATTATGACTCAAATTTTCATTGAACTTTATTTGTTGTAAATTTTATAAAGATAAATCCCACAAATAAATGACCAAAGATTTCTCTATAACTATGCCCATAATATTAAACCCAGTTATTTTAAAGTTAAATATTTTAACCTCCTAACATGTGTGTTTTGTTTTCCTTGAGATGAGGATCTTAATCTGTGTCTGTAATTGGTCAATCAAGCTCAGATTCTGTGAAACCTCTGAAATTATATCCATAATTTGGGGGGGGATGATATTTTTAAAGGAAGATAGTTCATAGTGTTCATCAGATTCTTAAAATAGTCTGTAGTCCATAAAGTCTCAATACCTAATTCACATTATTGTCAGCTAGAATGTAAGAAAGTGAAGAACTAGAATCAAGAAAGGGAGTGTTTGAGTGTCTGTATCCAACTGGATTTTCATATTTAAGTTGATTTCATGTATAGCTATTGTTCATTTCATTCAGGATAGATTTCCCTCTTCCCTCCCAGCAAATGAGTCACGTATCCCAGAAACCACTTAAATGAAGTATACAGAATCCCTGTCTCAGTGTTTTGAAAATTACTAAAATCTAAGACTATATATTATTTTTCAGTTTTAGATAGTTGTGTAACAAGACCCATAATTTCTGATCAAAGTAAATAAAAAGGAGCCCCAAAGTGAGTAAGAAATGAACACTACTTTTTCTTTCTGTGCTGTGTGTGTGTCATTTGCTAGAGAAGAGCCTACATAAATACATAGTCCACATTGTTCTTTCAACTTAATCTTCTGTTACACAGTTACTAAAAAACCATTATAATTTGCTTTTCATCTTCTTTTAAGCACATTAATCATTGGCATCCATTTATATTTAACTTGTTAAAATGGGCAATTGAGGGATGATTGGGTGGCTCAGTGGGTTTTGCCGCTGCCTTTGGCTCAGGTCAAGATCCCGGGGTCCTGGGATCGAGTCCTGCATTGGGCTCCTTGCTCGGCGGGGAGCCTGCCTCTCTCTCCACCTCTGCCTGCCTCTCTGCCTGCTTGTGTGCTTTCTCTCTCTCTTTCTGACAAATAAATAAAATCTTTAAAAAATAAAATAAAATGGGCAATTGAGAGGCCACTAATATATGTCTTTTAAGATATTATCTTTAGAAATTTGTTTTAGAAATAAAAATGTGCTATGTTGCATTTTAATTTCCCTAATTGTCTTGAATTAGGGAACTGCCATTCATTATTATTTTGTTTTTCATTTTGTTTTGCTTTGTTTGCTATTCCTAAATGTGTAAGAACACTTTGTCATTCTTTCCCCTTCAGGGTTATATTTGTCTTCCAATAATTTTGGTGTCAGGGTTGTAATATATATAATGTATAGAGAGAGTTGTAATAAATATGTAACATAGTACATATTTGTTATATATATTTATGTGAATACAAATATGTATATATAATTTTTTTAGTATATGTGCTGCCGAAGCGAGCACAGTATATATAATTTTTATATAGAATATATTTTTTCTTAAGAAAGTAAAAATACAGGGCACCTGGGTGGCTCAGTTGGTTAAGTAACTCCCTTTGGTTCAGGTCATGATCCTGGAGTCCCAGGATCGAGTCCCACATCAGGCTCCCTGCTCTGGGGTGGGGTGTCTGCTTCTCCCTCTGACCTCTCCCCTCTCATGATCTCTCTCTCTCTCAAATAAATAAATAAAATCTTAAAAAAAAAAGAAAGTAAAAATATGTATTTTATAGATAGCTCCATTGTTTAAAAATTAGGATAACCAGAATTTGAGACAAAGTAGACAAAATCCTTTTGTTTATGAACAACAGAATAGTCTATTGAGTCTACCAGCTTCTTCCATGCTAGTAATAGTACCCTTAGATGGTTTTATTAATCAGTCACTGATTTTCTGAATTAATTTGAGATTTAAAAAAATTACAGCTTTGAAAAAACTCATATCTCAAATGTCTCTCTCATACTCACCAGATTTCCAGTGTACTCTGACCTCCATCTGTGATGGTGTATTTAAAGGTAGGGTAACAGATTAAAAAGCAAAGCTCAATAGCTAAATTAAAGAGTTCCTATTAAAATTGCTTTTACAGGGGCACCTGGGTGGCTCAGTTGGTTAAGCGACTGCCTTTGGCTCATGTCATGATCCTGGAGTCCTGGGATCAAGTCTGGCATCGGGCTCCCTGCTCAGTGGGGAGTCTGCTTCTCCCTCTGACTTTTCCCCTCTCCTGCTCTCTCTCTCTCTTTCAAATAAATAAAATCTTAAAAGAAAAAAAAAGAATTGCTTTTACAAATAATATAACATTTTCATCTTCTGTCAAATATATAATGACTTACAGATACAAATATAGAATTAAGTTTGACTTTCTAATTAAGAAACTGTTCAAAGCATAAAGATGAAAGGAAGTCACTTAAAGTAACAACAACAATGGTTATAAACAGATGAATCATAGAAGAGAAAACATAACTGGGTAATACGTATATCAAAAAAAGCTCAACCCCACTTACATTAAATATGCAGCTAAAAATTAAAAGCCATTCCACTAACAAATTAGAAAACATCTTCAGAAGAAACAAAAAAATGCTGATAGATGTACAGTAAACAGAAACAATCATATTCTCCTAATTCAGTTTCTCTGAAAACAATGTCAATATAGGTCATGAACTTAAAAATGGTCACGTATTTTGATATACTCCTCTATCTGATCTAAGCAGATAATCAGAAATAAAATCAAACACTTGCATACAAATATGTTCTATTTAAAATTAGTGAGAAATTGGAAACAATGTAAATGTCTAAAAAATTAAGAATAATTAATTAGTTTATGACTGTACTATGAAATTTTACTTACCTATTGGAGATTATGTTTAGGAAAATTATTTTGCAATAAGATAAAATATTCACAATATAATGGGAACAGAAATAAGCTGCTGCATCAATGTGCACCTGGAACCCCTTTTAAATTATTTTTGTTTTTATTTTATTTTATTATTTTTAAAAATATTTTATTATTTTTTTATTTTTTAGTGCTTAAGTATAATTAGCATACAGTGTTATATTAGTTTCAGGTGTATAATACAGTGACTCATCAATTCTATACATTACTCAATCCTTTTCACCCATTTTACCCCTCCCCCACCTGCCTATCAGCCACACGGAACTCCTTCTATAGTAAGTGTATGTAGAACAATTATAGCAACTCCATTCTTTTCAAAAGAAAAACAATGTAAGATTATTGAAAGTTTATGCAGTTGTGATTCTAGACCTAGATTAATTACTAATCCATATTTGACAAAGAAAATATTTAACAAAAGAAACGCTCATATTTTTAGAACTATGACTAACCTTGACTGAAAATTTTGGTTTTCATTCAGAATACTGTCAGCTAGAAGAAGAAAAACAAAAAATAACAAAAAAAAAGTTCTCTTAACCAATGACAGAATAGGGAGATTTATTCATATGTGATTTGTCAATGTCAGTGATCACTCAGGAGACAGAGCAGAGTAGAAGGAAAGTGATTTGGACTCTAGAAAGCAGGCGATCTGCTGATAGTGGTTCACATGCAGTCACCTGCTGACCTACATAAACGGTATCACCACGTTTAGATGCTTATTTCCCAAGCTAATGTGGTGCTAACCATAATCCAAAGTGTGATCATTGGATTTAGACCTTTGTAAAGCTTTGCTGTGACCACAGGGATGAAATTTTAAAAACCAATTGCCATGTTATTAATAAAAATGATAGCGAAAGAGTTTTGTTTTCCCTTTTGTAGAGAAATCCATGTAATAAAATCCATAATTATATTGCATTATCTTTTTAGCATATATTTTTAAACCTCCTAGAAAGAGCAGAGTCACTTCATGAGTCTAATCATATTTATTTGGTTGATCACTAATAACTATTGAGTGATTTGAACAATAGTTCAAATTGGATATATTAATTTTCAAGGTTTACAGTCAATGAATGTACACCCTTCTCTTGGAGGCAGAACTGCTCTAGCATAAATAAATAAAGTCTCTTAAGAACTTTCTCCATTTCCTTTGCTTATTACTACTGACTGCAAAATGTTAAGAGAATTAGAATACATACACTTAAAATAAGCAACCCACATCTAACCCAAGTGGAAAATTCAATTCCAAAAATTCAGTGATCCAAATGTAAAAGCAACCAGATTTAACATATTTCCTAGAATCTATATTCTATTTCCAAGGGGCAGAACCATCAGGATGATAGTAAGTACATAGATTCCTACACACACAGGCAAAAATGTACTATGCATGTAATCTTGGAAGAGAAAAAAAAAATCTACTTTCTTCACTAGTTTTTAGATGTTATAGTCATAAATATACTAGCTTGGTATTTCAGATTCAGAAATATGTCTCCTCGAAGTGTTGACATTTTTATATATGGATACCTTTCGAGGAAAAAACTCAACTTGCACACACTGTTGTGAACATAATCTGGTTTTCTTCCTCTGAGTTAGCACAGAAGGCCTACCTACCTGACCACATTACATGTAAATCAAGGAAGGTTGAGATACTTTTTCTCCAGTTGTAGATGAATTGCTTCCTATGACCTTCTGAAAGGTCCATATAATAGCTACTTGAATACATCAGTTTTGAGTTGTCAATGTCACCAGAATTAGGCATTGAGGTTTTTACTTTCTACAAATTTTGTCTCAAAGTAATATCAGCCAGATCTCAGACAAGGAAAAATCTTGTTTGATTAACTTTTTATAATCTATCAGATACAAAGGACATGGGGGGAAAAAAGGACAGAAATCCATCTTTTATTATAGACAGCCCACACGATTATACTAAATCTAAAGAAGATAAATGGTGCTACCAGAGTTTTAACTCATTGCAGGTTGGTTTACAGCTGCTACAAATCTTTCCTTTCAATAATTTATCTTTAGAAAGATCAGGAAAATAGTAACAAATGTATCATTCTCCAACAAATTGCTCTTTCTTTTCATTTTGAGTCCAGAGTGCTTCTGGAAATATAAAGATACATTAGGGTCTTATGTTGGAATATGGTCACTTCAAATTTGGAATGGATGTTGAAAATAAGAGCACTGAAGAAGGGACAGATCACTAACAAAATATCTAAGCCCTGTATGTTTATTCAAATATATTGAAATAATTTGATCTTCAAAATGCACTAAAAATAGTAGTCTTTCATGATTTGGGGGGTGGTTGTTATGTGTTTTTAAACCATGATTTGGAGTTGTATTTTTTTTTTTTTTACACTTCAGATTATGAAATGGCTCAACTATGGAGAAAATGTGGCATAGTATACCTGAAAAATATCTGTTTGTGTATATGGAGATCAAAATTTATTTTTACTTTTGTCATGGACTGTCTGGTTAAATTTAGGGAAATTATCTTACATCTCATAATTACAGTTTCCTATCTCTACAGTAGAGATAATTCTTTCTTCTACAAATACCAGCAAAGTTTAATAAGTTAAATAAACTTCGAGCACTCAGTATTTGGGTAGAAAATGCACCATTTATGCTCCATTTACTTATTTTCTCATAAATTACTTTATAAAGTCTCAGTTTGGGGGGAGGGAACATTTATGCTGTCACCATATTTTGTGCTATTGGTTACTTTTCCAGGTAGTGAGATGTTACTATGGAATGTTAGACATCTAGAAGGGGGGCACAGTCCATTTCAGGATGGAGATGTTTTTCTTCTATTAGGGCACCATTCTAAATGCTTGTCTCTGACTCTTGGACTAAACTTTTCTTCTTCTGTCTGCTTCTGTTATGCTATTTAACATTTACTCCATTTCTTTTCTTTTCTTTTTTAAGATTTTATTTATTTGACAAACAGAGATCACAAGTAGGCAGAGAGGCAGGCAGAGAGAGGAGGAAGCAGGCTCCCCACTGAGCAGAGAGCCCGATGCGGGGCTTGATCCCAGGACCCTGGGATCATGACCTGAGCTGAAGACAGAGGCTTTAACCCACTGAGGCACCCAGGCGCCCCCATTTACTCCATTTCAATGAAAAAAAATGAAAGTGTCCCTCCCTCAAATTTGTCTTTGTTCTATTATCTTAGATGCATATCGGTCATATTCAGCCGGTCATAACAACTAGTTTATGTTTTGCATTTTTATGCAATTTTCAAAAGTATTGCATCCTTAATTTCCTGTTTGTTTAAACTGTCTCATGGAATAATGAAAGTTAAATTTTAGTGATATGGTAAGAAGATAATGAGTTCCTTAATTATGTAGTCTCTTTGAGAAACTAAGCTTTTCTCTACCCCCCTCATTCACTGGTAATCTAAGAAATGAATTACAATTTACACAGGGGAAGGCTTTCAAAGCAGAAGTACAATAAGCATTAGAGTATCACCTTGAATTGGGGGAGTTGAGAAGAAGTGGCTCATAAACAGGACTTTAATCCAATATAGCAGTCGGTGGATCGTGAAATACTATTCTTTATCTGTCCTAGATGGGACATAGCGCATGCAAAGTCAACTCGACTGCTTCAAGGTTTTGGCAGAAGACAAGTCTGAAAATGTTGACAAAATCAAAATTATAGACATTCTTTTTTTTTTTCCCCTATACACTTGTTTTGCCCACAAGGAAATGTAAGCCCAGAAACTGAAATGACCTACATAAATTCTTTTTATTTTTTTGTCCTTTAACTTTGAATAAGTCACCTAATCTAGAGGATTCCAAAATATCTTCCTCTATTAAGATGGGCATGGTTGTGGTGGGATCCAATTTCTTTCTTCTACCTATAAGATTTTTTCTTGAGATTTTATTTATTTATTTGTCAGAGAGAGAGAGAGAACAAGCAGGGGGAGCAACAGGTCCCTGCTGAGTAGGGAGCCTGAGGTGGTACTTGACCCCAGGACCCCAGGATCATGACCTGAGCAGAAGGCAGATGCTTAACCAACTGAGCCATCCAGGCATCTCACTACTGATAAGGCTTTTATGAATCCTAGGAGTTCTATAACTTTCCAAAGAACTGAGTTGTGTTTCACTTTACACACACACACACACACACACACACACACACAATGACAATATTTATTGAATA
The DNA here is from genome assembly GCF_010015895.1 of Lontra canadensis. NCBI lineage: Eukaryota > Metazoa > Chordata > Mammalia > Carnivora > Mustelidae > Lontra > Lontra canadensis. The sequence goes on along the minus strand of NW_022630996.1, from coordinate 54,173,966 downwards.
CTTATTATTAGGTTCTGTTTGCTGTTTGCCACCTCAGTTCTATGGCATGTAGATGCAGTCAGATATGCTAATAATACAGTCTCCACAGTTTATCACTTCACTGATATGCTCCTAAACAAACGGGTTAAATTCGATATTTTTCCGTTAGTGTATATATGGAAAGAAAGAATTACGGCTATTAAACTGTGATTCTCCAGTTGATTTTACAAGTATTCTTTAATAATTTTGGTGAAACGCACTATTCTAATCAAACAGAGGTAATGCTTTGCTCAGAAAACATGGTCCCAGACAGAGACAGAACACCTGTATTCAAATCCTCATTTCCACTGTCCTGAAGCTTCAGCTTTGGAACTTCATTGGGTTCATCAAATGAGGGAATTCCATAGCTTTTCAGTAAGAATTAAATGATAGTAAGTTTGTAGAACAATGCCTAGAATATATTTTCAGAATAAAATAAATATTTGCTAATATTATTGCAAAGCAACCAATACATCGTTGTCAACTCTGAGTACAATTAGAAAATTTACTTAATTTCCATTACTTAAATTTGATGTCTATTTTTTTTCAGAGAATAACCCCGTAAATGCAATATAACATGTATGGAAATATCTTTGGCAACTTGGATGATGAGTCTGATGCTCACCCTTTTGAGATTCTCCTTCATTCAGATGATACTTAATATCCTAGAAACTTGTGGAGGGAACTCAGAATAAATTTAAAAATTTGTCTCCAAGCTTGAAGTTCATACCACTGAAGAGAATACTGAAAGCAACCCAACATAACAAAAATTATATTGAACATACATGAAGACATATTGCATGGGATTTTAAATTTTTTTTTAAGATTTTATTTATCTGCCAAAGAGAGAGTGAGCAAGCAAGAGAGCACAAGCAGGGGGAGCTGCAGACGGAGGGAGAGGTAGAAGCAGACTCCCTGCTGAGCAAGGAACCCAGTGCAGTACTCAGTACCAGGACCTTGGGATCATGACCTGAGCTGAATATAGACGCCCAACTGACTGAGCCACCCAGGTGTCCCATGACATATTGCATAGACTTTAAAACATTGTTTCTCTAGTGATTGGAATCTGGTCTCAGCGAGGAGATAGTAGCCCAAATGTTGCCAGTGTGTGAACAAGGTACACACGTGAACATGTTTTAAACACTTAGTGTCCTTTCAGTTCCTATGATCACGTAATGACAAGACAGATTATAAGAGAGATTTTACATCAGTTCTTTACAGATGGCCAAAAAAATTGTAACTATTGTTGTTGTTGTTTTACAGAAGTAAGCCAATTTAATGCATTAATTTGGACCAATAAAGATTCAGTTTTTAGAGCCAATTCTCTGCAACATTTCAAAATATTAAAGCAAGGATAATGGAAAAATTGTAAACAAAAATATTTTCGACTAAAAGAATGAAAACAATTCCAATCTTCTTAGTGATCTATAAGGCACCTACCCTATGTACTACAAAGTACTAGAAATAAAAGACCAGACATTTATACAGTTATAATCAATGAAAATCAAATAAGCCAATATCCGTTTATGAGAAATAACTGGTTATAGTGTCAATATTTAAAGTTCATTCTAATTTACCAAGCCATTTATGAATATCTTCTTAGAATCAGGCAACCCTTACCACATTGTTCAAAGTAGAGCAAAGCAAACAGACAAACAAAAAACTCCATGGGTGGTGTACCAGTTCCCAAGGTTCATGTAAGCCTTTAGAATATGTGCCAACTGAAAGATCAGCTAACTAAAATTTTTTTTTTTTTCTTTTTATAATTTTATTTTTTTTAAACATATATATATATATATATTTTTCCCCCCAGGGGTACAGGTCTGTGTTAACTAAAATTTTTAATAAATTATAAATATTGTTAATACAGTGTAGTAAATTATAGTGTTATTTCTCTTTAACGACAAATTTTTTTTTTAAAGATTTTATTTATTTATTTGTCAGAGAGAGAGAGAGAGAGCGAGAGCGAGCACAGGCAGAGCAAGGAGCGAGCAAGGCCGAGCAAGGAGGCCGATGTGGGACTCCATCCCAGGACGCTGGGATCATGACCTGAGCCGAAGGCAGCTGCTTAACCAACTGAGCCACCCAGGCGTCCCAACAACAAATTTATTTTTAAGTAAAGCTTTCAAATATTTAATTAGAAAATCATCTCTCTTCATTTGGCCACTGCTTTTCCCAGATCTCTAAACAACCCTATGAGTTATTTACTTCAAGACTTTCTCACTCACCATTAACTTCCCCAAGATCTGAGAAAGAGCTCTTCACTAAAACTTTCTTGCAAAATGGATTCAACAAGAACAAATGCAAAACAGTCCACATATGACAGGAAAATCACAAATGCAAATACTAACCAGGTAAATTGTAGCTGAATGTCAATTATGCCTTTAGACTAGTTCTTGGAAAATTCAAGCTTTCTCTTCAATTAAGTGATATATTTAGAGAAGCAAATGAGAGCTAGATTCCAGGATTTCAGAATGGAATAAGTGCTGGGGAAATTCAAATCTCATAGCAGAATCATATAACCCAAACACTATGCCACCAGCTGCACCTGTATGAATATGACATATGCAAGGTTGTTTGAAACTAACTCAGCAAAAAATGTGAAAGCATTTGGACACTCAGCAGGAATAGAACCCAGCATATAAATTATGTATTTGTCTAAGAAATGAGATTCAAAATAACTGTTTATAAAATGTTTTGTGTGATATCACATTTTCTTAAATTTTTATGTATCCATAGCATTTATGCATTCTGAAGTTGCTGTTATAAATATGCAGTTTTAATAATGAAGTACTTTTTATAAAATATAGTTACCATTATAATGAATCTTTGTTATGAGAAATTAATCTTGATTATAATCAATTTGTTAATTTTTGGGGCTAACAAGATTTTCCTTATATTGCTCCATATTTTATTACTCTAGTTTACCACAGAAAACTGAAAGGAACTTAGAAAAGAAATAATGGAAAATGAAGAAAATAATGTGATTGCTATCTCCCTGGATGTTGATTACCATGGTAAAGACACTTGAAATACAAAAAAGATCCCAATTCCTGCATTAGAATAGGATATATTTCAGGTATATGCATATATCTTTTTCATAATGCCTTGTAATAGTATGGGCAAAAAGCAATGAACATTTATCATAGTAAAAAAAATTTCCCAGTGCACTTGGGTGGCTCATTGGTTAAGCATCTGCCTTTGGTTCAAGTCATGATCTCAAGCTCCTAGGATCAAGCCCTAAGTCAGGCTCCCTGCTCAGCAGGAAGTCTGCTTCTCCCTCTCCCTATATCCCTCTCCCCTGCTTGTGCTCTTTCTCTCTCTCACTCTGCTCTCTCTCTCTAGCTCAAATAAATAAATAAAATCTTTTTAAAAAATTTCCCCAATAGACAGTATACATTTAAGATTTTTAGCCTAACATTACACAATCAATAGTTTGTCATGCAAATGTAAATTGGCTGATTATGTATATATTAAACTGTACATCATTTTCTCAGGCATCTTAATTCAACAACCTCATTCAGTGAAACGCAATTATAAAAAATATTAATTAAAACACAATTTGTACAAAATAGAAGAGTATAAATGATTTAATTTGTAGTTTAACTAAGAGTCAGATTCTGTAGAAGTCTGTAGTATTTGAAAACTCAGTTATTGGATCCTTTTAAAAGTAATCATTCAATACATATGATCCAGTCTCAGATAATTTAGGACACAAAGCTGTAAACTGCACAAATCCCATTTTGTTTCTCTCATCCTAATGATGACACTAGTCTAGAGTTTAGAATTGAGATGAAGCTTCTTCACTTATATCTAGAATTGGGACTAGACTCCTGGAGGGCCTGGGGAAAGCAAATATCATTCCCCAGGGCAAAATCAAGGTTTATAGGCAAGGGCGACGGTGAGTTTAGAAATCAAAGACAAAATTTATGTACAGGTCACAAAACCAGCATTTTAGAAGAAAGATAGAGATGGGGCAAATCTTGCTGCATTTTGAATAGCTGTGAAGTGTAAGAATGGGTGGAGATGGTGAGGAAGCCTTCGGGGGAATGCTCCAGAGGTAGCAATGACTTTTACCTTCCTGGGCTAGTGGATGTATGTTGTACTAGCGACCCTGGGAGGCTTTAAAAAATATCAGAGTGTGTGGACAACAGGTGGCAAATCCAGTTCTTTGTTTTTTTCTTTTTTTATTTTCAATACTCTATCTTTTAAAAAAATTTATTCAACTTATTTAAACAACAACAACAAAAAAATTCACCCATTTCTTCCACTTACTACCTTTTGCCTCTTTCAACTATCAGTCTGTTTTCTGTATCTATGAGCTTGGCTTGTTTTGCTTTGGGGTGTTTTTGTTTTTTGTTTTTGTTTGTTTGTTTTTTTAGATTCTATATATGAGAGAGATCACAGTCTTTTCCTGTCTGGCATATTTCACTTAACTTAATGACCTTAAGGTCCATTCATGTAGTTGCAAATGGTAAGATTTCATTCTTTCATTCCTTTTTATTGCTGGATAATATTTCTCTCTCTCTCTCTCTCTCTCTCTGTGTGTGTGTGTGTGTGTGTGTATCACAATTTCTTTATCCATTCATTCACTGATGGACACTTAGGTTGTTTCCATATCTTGGCTTTTATAATAATAATAATGGTTCAGTGAGTATGGGAGTGCATATATCTTTTTGAGTTAGTGTTTTTGTTTTCTTCAGATAAATAGCCAGAAGAGAATTTGTTGAATCATATGGTAGCTCTATTGTTAATTTTTTGAGGAACTGCCATACTGTCTTCCATAGTGGTTGAACCAATTTACATTTCTATCAGCAGTATGCAAATGTTCCCTTCGCTTCATATCTTTGCCAGCACTTGTTATTTCTTTTCATTTAGATAACAGCTATCCTAACAGATGACATATCTCACTGTGGCTTTCATTTGCATTTCCCTGATAATTAATGATGTTGAACATCTTTTCATGTACCTGTTGCCCATCTATATGTATTCTTTAGAAAAATGTCTATCCAGATCTTCTGCCCACTTTTTTTTTTTTTTAATTGGGGCTTGAACCGAGATCAAGACCTGAGCTGATATTAGGAGTCAGACACTTAACCAACTCTGATTTCAAATTATATACGGAGACTTTGGCCTGTAATTTTCTTTTTTTGTGGTGTCTTTGCTGGTTTTGGTGTCAGCCTAGACCCATAAAATGAGTTTGGAAGAATTCCCTCTCTGTTATTTTTTGAAAGAGTTTGAGAAAGATTGGTATTAATTATTGTTTGAATGGTTGATGGAATTCACTGATGAAGCCATCTCACCCTGGACTTTTTTTTATTGGGAAGTTTTTGATTACTACCCAATTTCCTTGCTAGTAATCAGTCTATTCCAACTTTCTATTTCATCATGATTCATTGTTGTTAGGATGTGTTTTAGGAATTTATGTATGTTTTAGGAATTTATTCGTTTCCTCTAGGTTGTCTAATTTGTTGGCATATAATTGTTCATAGTAGTCTCTAGTGACCTTTTGAATTTATGTCATATTAATGTAACATGTGTTTCATTTCTGATTTTATTTATTTGAGTCAGCCTAGTTAAAAGTTTGTTAATTTTGCTTATCATTTCAAAGAACTATTAGTTCTATTGTCTTTCTATTTTTTATTTTATTGATTTCTTCTCTAATCTTTTTATTTCCTTCTTTCTGCTAGCTTTAGGCTTTATTTATTCTTCAATAGCATCTTGAGATGTAAAGTTAGATTGTTTATTTGAGAATTTTCTTGTTTCTGGAAATAGACATGTATCACTATGAATTCCCTTAGAACTGCTTTTGCTGCATCCTAAAAGTTTTGGTATGATACTTTTCCATTTTGTTTGTTTCAAGGTATTTTTTATTTCTCCATTAATTTCATCTTATACCCAGGGATTGTTCAATAGCACGTTGTTTAAACTCCACATATTTGGAATTTTTTTATGGGCTTCATGTAATTAATTTCTAGTTTTATACCCTTGTTGGAAAAAATGTTGATATGATTTCAGTCCTCTTAAATTTATTAAATGTTTTGTCACTTAACATATGGTCTATCTTGGAAAATATTCCATGTGCACTGAAAAAAATCTATATTCTGTTGGTTGGGATGGAGTGTTCTGTATATATGTATTAAGTCCATCTGGCCTAACACGTCACTTAAGACCAATGTTTTCTTATCGATTTTCTGTCTGGATGATCTATACAATTGATGTAAATGGGGTATTAAAATCCCCTACTATTAATGTATTTCTAGTTCTCCCTTTATGTTTGCTAACATTTGCCCTATATACCAAGTGCCCTTATGTTGGGTGCATACATATTTATAAATGTTATATCCTATTGTTGGATTCACTCTTTACCCATTATGTAAAGCCCTTCTTTATCTCTTATTGCAGTCTTTGTCTTTAAGTCTATGTTGTCTAATATAAGTACAGCCAGTCTGGCTTTGTTTTGGCTCCATTTGCATAAAATGTCTTTTTCTATCCCTTTCCTTTCAGTTTGAGTATGTCCTTCCACCTAAGGTGTGTCTCTTATAGGTAGCATATTGATAAGTCTTATTTCTTATTAAAAGTATTTCAACTGTCTTATTGAAAATATTTCTTAATAGAATCATTATTTTCTTGCTGGGGTAAATACAGTATGAAGACAGACATTTAATAGCGTTACTAGTAGGTAATATTTGTTGAGTGTTTAGTATGACCTAGCCACCGAGCTAAGCGGCTTGAGCACCATATTTTATTTATGAAGTAATAATGATTTATTTACATTTGATATGTGATGTACCTAAAGTTCAGTAAGGTTATGTGAACATCTCTCTGTAACAAGAGATACAATAACCTTTTGAAATTATGCTGTTCGGTATGAGCACTGGATGATGGCAACATGACAATTAGTTGTACTAGTTAAGCCCTACTTCTATCACTGTAGTTTGCGGAAACCCAGGGCAGAATTCTACAAAGAAAACTTAAAAATATGAGCGATCATTCAGAGGGATGAAGGATTCTTCTTCCCAGGAAAAGATTTTCAAGTCTGGAGAAGAAATGACCTTTGTTGAGTCGGGGGAGTAGGGAGTGGGGAGGAGGAAATTTCTTAAAATGTTTTGGAATTATTATTAGGAAAAGAAAATTATTATGAGGAAAGAGTCACATCTGAGGTTGGATACTTGTGGCAATAATAAAAAAATAGTTGTCTGTCCTGAGGAGGTATCATTTGTCATTGGGAAAAAAAAACAAAAAAACAAAAAAAAAACAACCCGAAAGATAAAAAGGAAATAGAAATGTAAATAAAACATATTTATAATCATATTTTTTTAGCAAAGTTGAGTAAGAGTGATAACTGATTAATGCCAATTTGGCAATTTTCCCTAGGATGTAATCGGAAGACCTCATCATCATTCAAATCTTTGGATTTGCATCCCCATAGTTTCTTTTAAAGGCACCAGATTCAAAAAGTAGTCCCTCTGATTTTCTTCCTTAGGGTATAAGTCGGCTGCAAGGTTCTACTTACGATCCAGGAGTTGGAAGAAGATCAGATTTCTCAGGGCTCTACGCTCCTATCCGCAAGGTCATCCAGAGGAGGTATTTAATCCCCATCCACAAGAAAAAGCTGCGACTCGTGGTAGGAAACATGGCCTCCTTCTTGTCAGCGATTCCTCATGTTATTATTATGTCAGCAGAATTTATCACAGGGTTTACAGTAAATGGATTTCTTATCCTCATCAACTGTAAAGAACTGATCAAAAGCAGAAAGCCAACACCAATGCAACTCCTTTTCCTATGTATAGGGATGTCGAGATTTGGTCTGCTGATGGTGTTAATGGTGCAAAGTTTTTTCTCGGTGTTCTTTCCACTCTTTTATAGGGTAAAAGTTTATGGTGCAGCAATGTTGTTCTTCTGGATGTTTTTCAGTTCTGTCAGTCTCTGGTTTGCCACCTGCCTTTCTGTATTTTACTGCCTCAAGATATCAGGCTTCACTCAGTCCTATTTTCTTTGGCTGAAATTCAGGATCTCAAAGTTAATGAGCTGGTTGCTTTTGGGAAGCTTTCTGGCCTCCATGAGCACAGCAGCTCTGTGTATTGAGGCTGATTACCCTAAAGACACAAATGATGATGATGTCCTCAAGAATGCCACGCTGAAGAGAACTGAACCCAAGATAAGGCAAATTAATGGAGTACTTCTTGTCAACTTGGCATTACTATTTCCCCTAGCCCTATTTGTGATGTGCACTTTTATGTTACTCATTTCTCTCTACAAGCACACTCATCGGATGCAAAATGGATCTCATGGTGTTAGAAATGCCAGCACAGAAGCCCATATAAATGCATTAAAAACAGTGATGACGTTCTTTTGCTTCTTTATTTCTTATTTTGCTGCCTTCATGGCAAATATGACATTCAGTATTCCTTATAGAAGTCATTGCTTCTTTGTACTAAAGGATATAATGGCAGCATTTCCCTCCAGCCATTCAATTATAATCATCTTGAGTAATTCAAAATTCCAACAACCTTTCAGGAGACTTCTCTGCCTCAAAAAGAATCAATGAAGATGAGAAGCAATGTAAAATATTGTGTATTTCTTTGACATGGATTCAGCAGACTTGTGTTTTGTTTCTGGTTACTCATGTATTTTGTGTGCTCTCTTTCTGGCAATTTCCTTCTCATCTCCTATACCCAGGACATGGGAAACACGAATTCTGATACTGGATGGATAAGATAATTATTTTTCCAGGGATTCTATATTTAAAAATATCATGATAGTGACACATTTAAATAATTAGTACTTGTAGTAGAGAGATAATTGTGTTATAAATCAGAAAAAAATGATCTGTTATCTGTCTTCTCAGGTCATTGAAAATCTTCTGGTTTTGATGAGCAAAATCAGACTAATTTAGGCTAAGAGTTGGAACAATATAATAAATTTGACTATTTGAGTAAACCTAACTATTTCTCAAAGAGCATCAGTAGTGTAATAATTATTAGAATGCAAATTATATGTTGAAAGTGTATATATGTTAAGGCAATTGTATTCAGATATACAGATTGAAGTCTTAATTTGCTTTTGATGTCAGTTACTAGTTCAGGTTCATAAATGATAAGATGCAAATAGAGCTAGTACGCATGTGCATATACACACAAAATCCAGAGTCTCCATTTTTAACAAGATGAATAAATCTTTTTCAATTCCCTGAAGTGTTAAGCTCACGCCCAGAGAGAATATGAGTGAGGTCGTTGACAATGAAGTCCCAGCAGGAAAATGTTCAGCTGTTGTCTTTACCCCCTAACTAGTGTGTTGATTCTTTCTAACTGGAAATGTTGTCTGGGGTATGGCAGCAGCAAATGACTTGAAGATCTAAGGTGAAAGTTTTGAGTATGTGGATAGATTTAAGTGAATTCTGCTCTTTCTAAGGATTTTAAAGTCTTGCTTTAGGAAAGAAAAATAATTTTTGTAATATCTTACACCTTGGGATATCTGTTGGAAACCCTCATTGGCTCCTAAACAAACAAACAAACAGATGTGCAGTTACTGTAATTGTAAATAAATTGTGATTAGGTGAAATGGAAGTTGCAAGGATAAAAAAAAAAAAAACAAATCTAGGTGTGTGTGCCTATGTGTGATTTTTTTTTTACTTTACAAAATATTTTTATATGCAATTGTTTACTTCATCTTCAGAGCACATTGTAAAGTAGAAGTGGCATTATCTCAATTTTCACTTGCAAAAGTAAGGTTGGGAGAGGTCATTACACATTCTTAAAGTCCATCAGCTACACTCATTGGTGTAATTAGGACTCAATATATAATGGAATTCTTCTTATAACACTGTGCTATGAGGCCATGCTCTATGCCATAGATAAATGTAAGAAAATATTTAAATTTCCTAACTCGGAAAGTATAACAGTTGCTTTACAGTATCACTGAGCACAAAGCATTTATGCTCAAAGTACATAAGTTACATCAATAAATGCTGTTTCAGCGTATGCCAAATATTGGTCTCTAATTTCTGTAGGGGTGTATAGTTTTATAGAGGTAGTAGGACAATGGAAATGGTACTACATGGAGTTGATGGGAATTAGAAAGAATAGAAGTTTATTGATCCAGTTTTCTATGTAATGATTCTGAACTTTCAAATGTGTTTGCATTTTCAGAGACCCTTAGTTTTTGTGTTAGGTTTTACTAACTAATTTTAAAAGTTTTTAAGTCTGTGCTTAAGTCCCTTTTTAAAAATTGTATTTCTTGGGGCACCTGGGTGGCTCAGTAGGTTAAGTGTCTACCTCTGGCTCACGTCATGATCCCAGGGTCCTTGGATGGAGCCCTGCATCGGGCTCCCTGCTCAACGGGGAGCCTGCTTCTTCCTTTCCCTCTTTCTTCCCTGTCCCCCACTGCCACTCACTCTTCTCTCTCTCACGCTCTCTCTCTGTCAAATAAATAAATAAAATAAAAATTAAAATAAAATAAAAAATGGAAAAAATAAAGGGGCACCTGGGTGGCTCAGTGGATTAAAGCCTCTGTCTTCGGCTCAGGACATGTTCCCAGGGTCCTGGGATTGAGCCCCATGTCGGGCTCTCTGCTCAGCAGGGAGCCTGCTTCCTCCTCTTTCTCTCTCTGCCTGTCTCTCTGCCTACTTGTGATCTCTGTCTGTCAAATAAATAAAATCTTAAAAAAAAAAGAAAAAATAAAAAAATTATTTTATTTATTTTATTTTTATTTTATTTAAATAAAATAAAACAAAAAACACAAAGCAAAAAAAGTCTGCACTTCCCCATTGTAGTTTACTATGATATTTCCAATACCTAGTTTCAAGGAATAAAAATCAGATGGCAGTTTTTTTTTCTTTAAACCATCTTTAAATTCTTAAACAAAACATTTTTGCTTTTCAAATATATACTAAATTTTCTAAGAAATTTAGGCAGCTCTACCAGTATTCTCAAGTATTGTACCATATGTACTGTAATGTGTTAAAGCCTCTATAATAATTTTAGTCATAAAATCACACTTTAAAAAAAGCAAGGCATTCCTTTGGGCGCCTGGGTGCTTCAGTTGGTTAAGCATCTGTCTTCAACTTAGGTCATGATCCTGGGGTCCTGGGATTGAGACCTGCATGGGGTTCCCTGCACAGCGAGGAGTCTGCTTCTCCCTCTCTCCCTCCCCCATCCCCCCATTCTCTGTCTCTCTCACAAATAAATAAAATCTTGAAAAAAAAAAAAAAGCAAGGGTTTGCTACTACATGAAAGAAGTTTTAGAATCTATATTAGTAATTCACTCACTATTTCCCTCACTAAAGCAGAGGTTCTCAAATTTAAATGGACATCAGAACCACCAAGGGGCCCATTAAAACAGATTGCTGCACCCCACCTGCAGAGCTTAACTCGGGTAGGGCCTGAGAATGAGCATTTAGTAAAGGTATCATGCTGGTGGTCAGAAACCACACTTTGGGAACCACTGATTGAGAGTCAGTGTATTGTAAAGGCTGAGAAACTGGTCTCTGAGGCCAAACTAGATGGGTTTTCTTCCTGGACCAGCTGCTTATTAGCTGTATAATCTTGAGCAAGTCCTATTCTTTCAGCATCCTCATCTGTCAAATGAAATAATAGAAGTCCCTGCTCCCAAAGGTTGCTGCGAGATTAAGTCTATCAACGGGTGTAAAACACCTAGGACAGTGTCTAGCACACAGCAAAGACTTGGTCCAAATATTTAGTAAGTCAGGAAATATTTTAATTGCCATTCTGTGGAAGGTGGGCAGATTATATCTCAAATAAATTTTTCCTTTCTTTTGAAGTTGGACAAATAGAACTAAAATTCTATACTAGTAGTTCAAAGAAAGAGGGAAAGTATGCTTTAGCTTAGAATGACAAATAAAGGTTAGTATTTTGATTTGGCATAAGAGTAGGCAAGTAATTTTGATGTCTATAAAAAGCAGACTGACCGAGGTGGTAGAACAAAAATTAGTAACTGCCAGAGGGAGGAACCGGAAAAGGACAAGAGCACCTGAGGATGGGAGTGAAAGAAAGCACTGGGAGCCTTAGGGCTAAGACAGAAAGACAGATGAGAAGGCAAGGTTCCCCAGCTTGCGTAGGTCCTCGTTTCAGCTGTGAGACACTGTTGTGCATTGTAGATGCTTGGCTTGGTGAATAAATGTGGAACACACCCTTTTTTGAAACATCACTCCCACTCCATCAAGGGAGCATGTTTTTATGGGTGTGAATTTAACATAGATGGCTGAAGGAGAAAGTCTCTAACCATAGTAAATTTGAGAGGTCCTTTGGAGGAGAGGGAAAACAAACAAACCGAAACACAAACCAACAGACAAGCTTTGAACATCAGTAACACCAAACCAGGCATTCTCAGGCTTAGGGCAGAGCAGCCCGCGCAGGCACAGTGTGAAAGCTTCACATATAACTAGAGATACTTAACTCACATACAGCCCTGATTTGTGATAAACTTACCAGGAATGTATCTCCATTTGTGGTCTCAGAAACCACCACTTCCCCAATAACAATCACTAATCATCTGTTAGAAAACCTATTCTAAAATGTATTGATGGGGTGCCTGGGCGACTCAGTTGGTTAAGCGACTGCCTTCAGCTCAGGTCATAATCCTAGAGTCCAAGGACCGAGTCCCGCATCAGGCTCCCTGGTCAGCAGGGAGTCTGCTTCTCCCTCGGACCCTCCCCCATCTCATGCTCTCTCTCTCTCTCATTCTCTCTCTCAAATAAATAAAATCTTAAAAAAAAATGTATTGAGGCTCTGTGGTATATCAAGCACGACTGTCTTAATGGCCCTGAGAATGGTCCTGAGAATTCACTGTGATCTGCCGGGACATGGAGACAATTAGTACTGGGGCCTCCCTCACCAGCAAGGGGGGCTTGTTTTCAATCTTCGTTTCCCACTAGATTCTTAGCATTTTCCACTGAAAGAGAGGAAGGCAACTTTGCACAGGCCTGCAAAGCCAGCAGATTTTGAGCAGCTGGCTTTCCCAGACAGATCTATGAATGGTTGGCATCCAGCTTTGGGAAGGGGGTGCCCAGATAACTTGTTCTTCAGTTTGCTCTGGCCCAACCCTCACTGGGACCAGATAGCTTTGTAAAACAGAAGAGCAGCAGGAGGAGGAATTCCTATCTCCCAGAATGTTCACTCACCATGTGTCAGCAGGCCCCACCCCTCATCATCTATCTAGAGGATATTAGGGGGATCGGAAAACTCAAGTCCTCTTTTTTTTCCTGGTCTTTGCTTGTACATTGATTACCCTAATAAAATCCATTCTCTAAACCACACTGTGTGACATGTCAGGGGGTGAGCGCAAAGAGGCTTGCCTGGCACAACTGAGTCAAGGGTAAACTTAGGTGTGTCTAATCTCCGATATCCACTCCTACACAACCTTGCCCTCTCAAGCTTGCAAAAGATCCCACCTCACTTCCTATGGCCAGTTCTCCCATTGTTCTTAAATGAAGAGGGCCTTAGAGCCCTGAATCCATGTGATTATGTCATTTTATTATATTCTCATCGTTCTCAAGCTATAATTGCCTCTTATTCATGTTTGTTATTTACAGTGTGGAAATCGTTTCATTGATAAAGAGGGAGATGAAATAAAAGCTAAACTGCTCCGCTGCACGAGGGCATCAGTTAACATTATTTTTTTCTGCCCAAGGAAATTCCCTTATTCTTATTTTCTTATTTTGAGCATAATTTAACACTTCTTTCATTCCCATATTAATTTATGGTACATTTCAAACTGCAATTACTAGTTATATGACAAGAGTTTTCCTGCAGTGAATTTTAAGTTAATTCATTTGTATAAACATATTGTTATTCAAGTAACTTCTTCAAAACTTCATATTCCTTAGTACCTGGAAACAGGAAAGTGAGAGTGTTGAGGTTTTTCTTTGCCATAACTCGTTACCTTCTTAAATATGTGGAAGCTAGGCAACAGATTCTTGTATAGCCCACACATAACTCATGCGCAGAAACATTTTATTACAAACTCAAAATTATCTACCAAAGAGTAGATCTTTGGATGGCCCTACATATAGCTCGAGTCACTTAACTATGTGATAATACTGGGGTGCCTGGGTGGCTCAGTCAGTTATGTGTCTGCCTTTGACTGAGGCCATGATCTCAGGGTCCTGGGATGGAGCCCCGCCTCGGGCTCCCTGTTCAGTGGGGAGTGAATCTTCTCCCTCTGCCGTCCCTTCCCCACTCCTTCACAGGCACACATGTGCACTCTCTCTCAAATAAATAAATACATAAATACATAAACTATGAGATAATATATCCTTATCAGAATATTCTGGAAAGGCACTCATGAAAGCATTAAATATAACTCCAGTAGTTTTTATGCAGTTTGTCCATCCAAACCATCTTCCCTTTCTCTCTTTTTCCCCCTTTTTCTTTCTTTTTCCCTTTGGGGGAAGAGGGGAGGGGACAACGGAAGAGGGACAGAGAGTATCCTAAGCAGGCTCCAGGCTCAGTGCATTGCCCAACACGGGGCTCAATCTCATGACCCTGTGCCTGTGACCTGAGCTAAAATCAAGAGTCAAATGCTCAACTAACTGAGCCACCCAGGCAATCTCCCTGCCCCCTTTTCTTTGCTTTTTGTTATGAATCCTGTCATCATCAAGGATCAGAATTGATAAGAAATCTTCAAAGATGTCCTCAAACTTCAGAGATCTACCCTCATTAGTTTTTCATGAGAGTGACTGTCAGGACTGATCACCTGGCATTTAGTACCTTGTTTTGTGATTTGTTCTTACAGGTTGTACCTTTTCTAGCCAGTTATTATTTTCTTGAAATCTGGGGCGACATTATAGGAACTTGGGCATCCCAAACAACCAATATTAGTAAATTAAACATAAATAGGCACCTGAACATAGGCTTTTGAGAAAGAATCATGCATCTCTATGCAAGATTGAAAGATAAAGAAAGAAAATTAGATAGCATAAAGATAGGTTGATTTTATTTCCAAAATTGTAGAAAACTGAATACGTTCAATTCTGTCATTTTCCCAAGTAAAAACAGAACAAAACAAAATACAATAAAATTTAACATTGGGGGAAACAATACAGGCAAATTTATCTTTGAGGCTCAGGTTATAAACTGGGATAAGATTATAAGTTATGCACTGCCACCCAGTGGCAAACTTTCACTTTATTTGAAATAATGGTTTATGTAGTCGAAAGACTCTAGCTACTACCGGTCTTTGGTCAGGAAATGTTATACTCCACTAGAAAAATATAAGGGAAAAAGAAGTTAACACTAAGGTCACAGGAAATTTTGAACCAACTGAAAGTATACATAACTAGCCCAAATCAAACAAACAAATTAAAAAAAAAAGTAAAAACAAAGTTATTTATAAGATAATTGGAAACGTGGATTTTGGCCTGGATTCTCAATATCAATGAATTGTGTTTGATATTTTTTGATATCATAGTGGTTCTGGGCTTATACTTTAAAATACAATCATTTTTGTCTTTCAGAGTAAACATTCCAAGATGATCACTGATAAAATGATGTGATGCAGAATGGAAGGAGAGAAATTGAAGCTATATTTCAAACATTTTGAGTTATTAATTGAAACTTTTTAAAGGTGTTTGATGGTTACATGGGGCTTTACTACACAATTCTGTCTACTTCTGTATATATTTGAAATTTTCTTTTTTTTTTTAAGATTTTATTTATTTGACAGAGAGAGAGAGAGAGCGCGCACAAGCAGGGGGAGCAGGAGAGGAAGAAACAGGCTCCTGCTTTCCAAATGTGGGGCTCAATCCCAGGACCCTGGGATCACGACCTATGTCGAAGGCAGTCGCTTAACCAACTGAGCCACTCAGGCGCCCCTATTTGAAATTTTCTATAACAAAATCTTCTTTCAAATTTCACCAGGACATAGATTACCATTGAGTATAGGATTTGATTAGCAAAAACAGAGAGTTTTCTCCATAAACTGTTTTGCAGAAATCAGTAGGTTAAATCATGAGTGAGATAGAAGAACTTAAAATCTTTGTTTGCCTTATAAATGAACATTGAGGAACTAAACTCAAACCTTCTTAAGCCCAAGGTAATAAGAGAGTGGAAATAGCTTCTCAAATCATGTTTGTATCAAGGGTCAGACTCGTGTTGTCTTATAAAACAGATCACTAAACTAATAACAAAAGGTGAATTGTCAAGACTTACTATTTAGTAAACTGCATTGGAGTGCAATTAATTTTTCTCTCGTTTCTCAGTATTTACTAAGTATTGAGCTTCCACGTATGTTGATTTTCCAACCTTACAAAAAAGAGCAAAGGAGTTACTGCCTTGTTGCTAGGTTTTAGGCAACAATTAGAGGTCCTTGCACTCAGCAATTAGAGGTGCTTTCACTTTTTTTTCTTCTCTGATTTGAGTCCTTTAGAAAATTAATTCAGTTTCTTAGCAACCCAAATGGGTAAAACTTAAATATACATAGGGTTCTTTTGTAAAGCAAAGGCTAAATATTTCCCTTATAAACTGTTTGTTTAGTCTTTCTTGGCTTTGAAGAAAAGAATTGTTGAGGTACACAGCCCTAGAAAATTTTACAAAAAGCTCTGTTTCAAATGGTGAGTGAAGTTACTGATTTTCTAATGAATGTTCCTGCTTTTGTCTTTATTTTGAATTATTCCAGTTTGTCAATTTGATTAGCTTTTTAGAATCTGTGTATTTTGATATGAGATAGATTGATTTATTTATGAGAAGCAATTTTTGTATATGTAATACTGCAAAAGGGAAATTATGAAAAAATGTATTAGGAAGTAGAAAGCCAAGCTAGAAGAACATACTGAATTTCTTTATCAACTTACAAATATGCACAAATTTGTGGTTCACTGTGCTCTTAATAGCACACTACAATAGCACACTACACTGCTTTTTCTTATGTTGACAGCATGTAGGTATCCGTTATATATTTATATCAATCTATTTAAATATCTATTACCTCAAATACTTATATTACAAAATTAAACTCAGATATGTAAGCAAAAGAAGCTTAAATTTGCGTACATTTGCTAACAAAAGAAATTTATTTCTTTTAACTAGTAGATCATTAAAAACGGATAAAAATTTTGTGACTCTCCAGTTAAAAATATTTGAGGAATAAATTTAAATCAAAGTTTATTTCTTGTATTGCCACTCATATAAAGAGCTTTCCATTGTATAGAAAAAAATTATGATCAGATATTTGGGGTTTTAGATAGAGTTTTCAAAAACAGAATCTGTAATTTTCAGATTTTGGGAAGCACAGAATTCCTAGTATTCCTCTTACTGAACCACATAAAATTTGCATCTTTGTAAGACTGAATATTTTTTGATGGCTCAATTTAAAATATGCTGAACCCTACAGAGGATTTGTAAAGCTAGAAATTCTTGTCTCATCAATTTTATAATCTAATTTAGAGGCAGATTTTGTAAATAATTTGCTTTAATACAAGATGTGAGGCAAAATGTAGTGTCAAGCTCCATTGCTCTATTTAGAAGAAAGGATGAATCCTGCAGGGGGATCTGAGAACACTGTGCTGGAGATGACATTTAAACTGGTCCTTCAGAGATGAGAATAATTTCATAGGTGGAAAGTAACTGTGTTTATTGAATGAAAAATAACATATTCTTTTATTTTCAATGAGATGTCTAGGCCAAAATATAACTTCTGTAATATCAACATTGACCGCTAAACCTTTGAGTGAATGAGAATGTTGCTGACTTATTTTTCTTAATTCTTCAACCACACATCTCATTACTTTGTATTTCTCTATGCTGTAGTTTTTCTTTCCATTTAAAGTAAGTATGGGGGCGCCTGGGTGGCTCAGTGGGTTAAAGCCTCTGCCTTCGTCTCAGGTCATGATCCCAGGGTCCTGGGATCGAGCCCCACATCGGGCTGTCTGCTCCGCAGTGAGCCTGCTTCCTCTTCTCTCTCTCTGCCTGCCTCGCTGCCTACTTGTGATCTCTGTCTGTCAAATAAATAAATAAAATCTTAAAAAAAAAATAAAGTAAGTATGATGTGATATCACTATCACAGGCTTCAATCATTCAACTAGATCTCCAGGGTATTTCTTTCTCCTGAGGTGTCCATGGACTACAATGATACATCCCAATACATGATTCAGATACTATCAAAGCCTAATGTTACATACATATTATTCAAATGAATAGCATGTGATATTAAATTCATAATATAAGACAAAATAAAGTATCATAAAAATTGGAGAGAATTTATTACCGTTTAAAATACAACTTAGTAAAAAAAAAATTTTTTTTAAATAAAAAAACATGTGGCTTTGTTTCAATTTTTGTTAGTCAGGAAGCCCCAAGACTATAAATAGAGACAGAGGCAGGCCTCAGCGTCAACAGGGGGATTGAGGAATATGTCTACTCCCAGGGGCCTAGCCAAATGGAGATCTAGACCAATGCCACATTTTCTAACCACAACCTCTTAGTTTGATGGCTCTCCGGCTCTCTCAATGCCATGATATTTGTTTTTTATATCAATTAGACTTCTGAGGTCTTGACCTATTTTTATTCTCCCAGTTTATGACCCTCCTAGCATCAATTTAATATTATTGTCAAACAACACTAAGTTCTAGCACAAGACAAGGAAATTCATACCACCTCATTTCCTTATTCCTAAGAACGAGCTTTGCTATATTATTTCCACTTAGCCAAACATAGTTTAATTGGTAATTATCCCTCTTTCCAAAAGGATGTCAAACTGATTATCATTTTCCAGTAACATTTTGACAAAAATATTAAATTCTAGAAATGTGCCAACAGTTTCCTTTCCTTGCCACTAGTCAGTGAAAAGCAAATCCATGATTCTTATCCACAGGTTCCAACGACAATAGCTACAATGCACTTGTGGTGGTTTAGGTGGCCATAGGTGTCCTAGAAATAGCTTATAACAAATTCTACATACCTTCTGTGCCTTGGTGAAATGTTGTTTGCTTCCTTTACAACCTGGAATATTTTTTTACTTATCCTTCAAGATTGGTCCAAATGACTTTCCTAGTGATGTCACTTCTATTTTCCTCAGAATTAGTCCATCACTCTTTCTATTTCTCATAGCACTATTGTAATATCTATCACATTATGTGTTTTATTTTTTATTTTCATGTCTTTCTCCCAAGCAGCCCATCATGACTTAAGAACATTGATTTCAAGTCAATTATCTTTGACTTCCTAGCTGGGACCGACTGCTAGGACAAGGGTGGTGAATAGATGTTTGCAGCAGCCATGATGATTCCCTCTCCCTCCACACACATGCTCCCATCATTTCTGAGCCTTTCTTTCCTGTTTCATAAATCTTTCAGAGATTACATTGACCTGGAGGAAAAATATTCAATATACTGTTGCTATAGAGGCAGATCTCACCAACGTGTCTGTTGCAGGTTGCTACAGGTGAAAACACTCTCCACCCAACGTACCTTGACTCTCAGAAAGGCTGTTAACAGAAGCAGAGGTGTCACAAGAAGGTTGCAGTATCCCACAGAAGACCTCAACTCCAAATGGAAAAAAGAAGTCCTGGGACCACCACGATCTGAAATGGAAGTCAACATATGGGAAATAAAGCCTCCTGATTTCAGTTATAAACTGTATACATCTTTGGGATTTCCAGAAAAACCATCAAGGAGTATTAAGGAAAAACAAGGAAGGGGAAAAAGAGGTAATTTTCAGGAAACAAGGCTTCACATGCCCAGCATAAGGAGTCATCCCAGGAAGGCCAAATCCCCTGAGTTTATAACTACCTTCCCACATCTGGATTCACATAAAGCGAAGTTAATGTTCGTGAAGAGTGGAAAATATCCAAATGGTGTATACCTCAATCCCAAACCACATGACTTTCGACAGGTACAAAAGAGTGTTTGATTCAAAATAACTTAAAACAGATAAGGGGAAATATGTATTATTTTTTATTCATTTCTTAGTTATGATTACTATTACATGAACAAAAAAGGTATGTGCATATAATATGTACAAATCTGCATCTTTATTTTCCATGGAAAAATACAATTCAGATTCAGCACTAAATGACAGAGGAGAGAGGTAAGACCTTGGTTAATGTTTTTGATATGGTTTTATCAGCCAAGTGGAAAGACTGACTCTGGGATGGACTTTCTTAGTTTTTAGAATGGTTGGGACTTACATGTGATTGGGAAACAGACCTCAGTTGCCAGTTTCAATCTAGAAAGTAATAAAATCAATTCATGGAATGAATGGATGAATAAATAAAAATTGACAAAGGGAGCATTATGTTACTTTAATGAGTTTTTCTAATGACTAATAATTTAAATAAAATGTGAGCAAGAATCAGATTTATAATTTGAAATGGTGGTGGGGAATACACATATATTTAAGGAAATACAAATGAGGACAAAATATAATTCCTCTAGAAAATGAATATATTCTCTACTTATGTCTATAATTTTACACATAAATATGACTCCTGCTCAGTAACAAGAGAAGCAATAGGGCTGGCAATATAAAAAAATAGCTACAAAAAAAAAGAATTAGTTTATTCTCGGAAAATATAAGAAAACAGTTAGGAACGTGGTCTTTGGGGTTAGATTAGGTATCTTTGCCCTCTTTTTTTTTTTTAAAGATTTTATTTATTTATTTGACAGACAGAGATCACAAGTAGGCAGAGAGGCAGGTAGAGGGAGAGGGAGAAGCAGGCTCCCTGCTGAGCAGAGAACCTGATGTGGGGCTCGATCCCAGGACCCTGAGATCATGACCTGAGCCGAAGGCAGAGGCTTTAACCCACTGAGCCACCCAGGTGCCCCGGTATCTTTGCCCTCTTATTGCTACTAATTTTGGACAAGTTATTAAGCCTCCTACTTATTTATAACATGGAATAACCCTCCTTCACACCTGATATCGTTCTTTTAAGTAATGAAAAAAAAATGATATGCAAAATATTTATGAATGAATGTTAATCTTAGGAGGTCTTAGGATAAAAGCTGGAAAATTCAGAAGCCTTGATCCATAAACTTCTTTACTCATTTACAGCATCTAAACCATTCTGTTTGCAGTAAATGAACTATATTACCTTTTGGAGTTGAGGGAAAGACAGTTAAACAGCAAATGTCATTAGTTCATTCAACTATTTCACTAGTTACGGTTACAGTTACAAGACTTGAGTAAGAAAAGTTCAAGGAATGGGGACATTTTAATTGTAACTGAATTAATTTGTATTTATGAAAAAGTGAGTTGAAGACTGTGTACTATAAATTGTGCAACCACCAGATGTCGGTATAATTTTCTTAAACTAAGGGGATTCCCATTTCATTTGATTAAAGAGTGAAAAATCTTGTACTAGAGTTTCGTTTGGGACTTTTAATATTTTCCTATTTGCTTTAGCAATAGAATCACTCACAAAGAAGAGAATCCGGTCTGACTTCTGCCTGAGTTCACCCTTTTGTGCCCCATTGACTAAGCTTTCAAGCAGAGACATTTGTGATGTTTTTTAAATTAGTTTCTGGAAGTGTACAAATTCTATTTTAGTTTATATTAATTAGTTCATTTAAACCATCTTAAAAAAACCTATTTTGTGGTATAGTTTACTGAAAACAGTCAATAATTACTCTATGCCAGTCTCAGTAAATTATTTTAGCTTTGTTAAATATTTTTATGTCCCTGAAATAAACCCAGCTCCAGAAATATAACATGCAACCCTATTTGCATTTGAAAATAAATGCAACTTTTGAATGGATTCCTTTAATTTCATGGTGTTAAAAATATTATTTTTTATTCCCACTCCCCAGGATTTGGAAGTACTCTGTTCCACTATAAAATGAATTGGCTATACAGTATAGTATCTTGAATTAGATTATTCATTCAAATATCATATGCCATTTTAAAATGTTATAATAAAATCATCAAAATTACATTTTGCCAGTAAAATATTAATATTTGTAAAAATCACATGGCAAATACGATGTCAGTATTAAGCAATATTTACTAGTAATAGTACAATCTTCTCTTTACATATCTAGTACCAACCCAATTTACCAAACTTTGTGACAACTTATGAAAGGGACCCTTATGGATTAAAATTTAAGTCCAGACACTTAAGTACAGGTAAGTCATTATCATAAACTTATGAATATAGCAAAAAATAAACTTTTTGCATTATCTTAATAGTAATACTTGGAGGCACCAGGGTGGCTCAGTCAATTGGGCCTCGGACCCTTGATTTCAGCTCAGGTTATGATCTCTGGGTCGTGGGATTGAGCCCTTCATTGGGCTCCCCATTCAACACAGAGTCTGCTTGAGATTCCCTCTTTTGTTCCGCTTCCCTTTGCCCCTCCCCGCATGCGCTACATAAATAAATAAATAAATAAATAAATAAAATCTTTTTAAAAATAGTAATACTTGTAAAAACATAAAGCCCAAATGATTTTTTTTAACTTATCACATTTAATAATATGGTAAATTTTTTAAATGCCCACTTAATTAATGGAAGCAATCCACTATCTTCATCATCTACACCTTTTAATATATTATTGAAGGTTGAGTTTTTAACTCAAAGTGTTCTGTATAGAAAACGAATAGAGTAAGTGGTTAAGAGTATAAACCAGGAAGTAAACTGCCCCGTTACTTAAACTGTCTATTGGTCTACCTATCTATAAATGGGAATGATAATAATTGGATCTATATCATAGATAGAGATATTGTGAGCATTAAATCTGTTACACATACATAGGTCACTTAGTTAATAATGTGTATATAGCACAGTTATCTCATACATGGTCATATACACACAATTATTATTATTATTTTATTATTATTATTATTATTAATTTTATTTTTTATAAACATATATTTTTTTTCCCCAGGGGTACAGGTCTGTGAATCGCCAGGTTTACACACTTCACAGCACTCACCATAGCACATACCCTCCCCAATGTCCATAACCCCAACCCCCCCTCCCAACCTCCCTCCCCCCAGCAACCCTCAGTTTGTTTTGTGAGATTAAGAGTCACTTATGGTTTATCTCCCTCCCAATCCCATCTTGCTTCATTTACTCTTCTCCTACCCCCTTAACCCCCCATGTTGCCTCTCCTCTCCCTCATAACAGGGAGATCATATGATAGTTGTCTTTCTCTGATTGACTTATTTCGCTAAGCATGATACCCTCTAGTTCCATCCACGTCGTCGCAAATGGCAAGATTTCATTTCTTTTGATGGCTGCATAGTATTCCATTGTGTATATATACCACTTCTTTATCCATTCATCTGTTGATGGACATCTAGGTTCTTTCCATAGTTTGGCTATTGTGGCATTGCTGCTATAAACTTTTGGGTGCACGTGCCCCTTCGGATCACTACGTTTGTATCTTTAGGGTAAATACCCAGCAGTGTAATTGCTGGGTCATAGGGTAGTTCTATTTTCAACATTTTGAGGAACCTCCATGCTGTTTTCCAGAGTGGTAGCACCAGCTTGCATTCCCACCAATAGTGTAGGAGGGTTCCCCTTTCTCCGCATCCTCGCCAGCATCTGTCATTTCCTGACTTGTTCATTTTAGCCATTCTGACTGGTGTGAGGCGGTATCTCATTGTGGTTTTGATTTGTATTTCCCTGATGCCGAGTGATATGGAGCACTTTTTCATGTGTCTGTTGGCCATCTGGATGTCTTCTTTGCGGAAATGACTGTTCATGTCTTCTGCCCATTTCTTGATTGGATTATTTGTTCTTTGGGTGTTGAGTTTACTAAGTTCTTTATAGATTCTGGACACTAGCCCTTTATCTGATATGTCGTTTGAAAATATCTTCTCCCATTCTGTCAGTTGTCTTTTGGTTTTGTGAACTGTTTCCTTTGCTGTGCAAAAGCTTTTGATCTTGATAAAATCCCAATAGTTCATTTTTGCCCTTGCTTCCCTTGCCTTTTGCGATGTTCCTAGGAAGATGTTGCTGCGGCTGAGGTCGAAGAGGTTGCTGCCTGTGTTCTCCTCAAGGATGTTGATGGATTCCTTTCTCACATTGAGGTCCTTCATCCATTTTGAGTCTATTTTCATGTGTGGTGTAAGGAAATGATCCAATTTCATTTTTCTGCATGTGGCTATCCAATTTTCCCAACACCATTTATTGAAGAGGCTGTCTTTTTTCCATTGGACATTCTTTCCTGCTTTGTCGAAGATTAGTTGACCATAGAGTTGAGGGTCTATTTCTGGGCTCTCTATTCTGTTCCATTGATCTATGTGTCTGTTTTTGTGCCAGTACCATGCTGTCTTGATGATGACAGCTTTGTAATAGAGCTTGAAGTCCGGAATTGTGATGCCACCAACTTTGGCTTTCTTTTTCAATATTCCTTTGGCTATTCACGGTCTTTTCTGGTTCCATATAAATTTTAGGATTATTTGTTCCATTTCCTTGAAAAAAATGGGTGGTACTTTGATAGGAATTGCATTAAATGTGTAGATTGCTTTAGGTAGCATAGACATTTTCACAATATTTATTCTTCCAATCCAGGAGCATGGAACATTTTTCCATTTCTTTGTGTCTTCCTCAATTTCTTTCATGAGTACTTTATAGTTTTCTGTGTATAGATTCTTAGTCTCTTTGGTTAGGTTTATTCCTAGGTATCTTATAGTTTTGGGTGCAATTGTAAATGGGATGGACTCCTTAATTTCTCTTTCTTCTGTCTTGTTGTTGGTGTAGAGAAATGCGACTGATTTCTGTGCATTCATTTTATATCCTGACACATTACTGAATTCCTGTACAAGTTCTAGCAGTTTTGGAGTGGAATCTTTTGGGTTTTCCACATAGAGTATCATATCATCTGCGAAGAGTGATAGTTTGACTTCTTCTTTGCCGATTTGGATGCCTTTAATTTCTTTTTGTTGTCTGATTGCTGAGGCTAGGACTTCTAGTACTATGTTGAATAGAAGTGGTGATAACGGACATCCCTGCCGTGTTCCTGACCTTAGCGGAAAAGCTTTCAGTTTTTCTCCATTGAGAATGATATTTGCGATGGGTTTTTCATAGATGGCTTTGATAATATTGAGGTATGGGCCCTCTATCCCTACACTTTGAAGAGTTTTGATCAGGAAGGGATGCTGTACTTTGTCAAATGCTTTTTCAGCATCTATTGAGAGTATCATATGGTTCCTGTTCTTTCTTTTATTAATGTGTTGTATCACATTGATTGATTTGTGGATGTTGAACCAACCTTGCAGCCCTGGAATAAATCCCACTTGGTCGTGGTGAATAATCCTTTTAATGTACTGTTGAATCCTATTGGCTAGTATTTTGGTGAGAATTTTTGCATCTGTGTTCATCAAGGATATTGGTCTGTAGTTCTCTTTTTTGATGGGATCCTTGTCTGGTTTTGGGATCAAGGTGATGCTGGCCTCATAAAATGAGTTTGGAAGTTTTCCTTCCATTTCTATTTTTTGGAACAGTTTCAGGAGAATAGGAATTAGTTATTCTTTAAATGTTTGGTAGAATTCCCCCGGGAAGCCGTCTGGCCCTGGGCTTTTGTTTGTTTGGAGATTTTTGATGACTGTTTCAATCTCCTTACTGGTTATGGGTCTGTTCAGGCTTTCTATTTCTTACTGGCTCAGTTGTGGTAGTTTATATGTCTCTAGGAATGCATCCATTTCTTCCAGATTGTCAAATTGGTTGGCATAGAGTTGCTCATAATATGTTCTTATGATTGTCTGTATTTCTTTGGTGTTAGTTGTGATCTCTCCTCTTTCATTCATTATTTTATTTATTTGGGTCCTTTCTCTTTTCTTTTTGATAAGTCTGGCCAGGGGTTTATCAATCTTATTAATTCTTTTAAAGAACCAGCTCCTAGTTTCGTTGATTTGTTCTATTGTTTTTTTGGTTTCTATTTCATTGATTTCTGCTCTGATCTTTATGATTTCTCTTCTCCTGCTGGGTTTAGGTTCTTTCTTGTTCTTTCTCCAGCTCCTTTAGGTGTAGGGTTAGGTTGTGTACCTGAGACCTTTCTTGTTTCTAGAGAAAGGCTTGTACTGCTATATATTTTCCTCTCAGGACTGCCTTTGTTGTGTCCCACAGATTTTGAACCGTTGTATTTTCATTATCATTTGTTTCCATGAATTTTTTCAATTCTTCTTTAATTTCCTGGTTGACCCATTCATTCTTTAGAAGGATGCTGTTTAGTCTCCATGTATTTGGGTTCTTTCCAAATTTCCTCTTGTGATTGAGTTCTAGTTTCAGAGCATTGTGGTCTGAAAATATGCAGGGAATGATCCCAATCTTTTGATACCGGTTGAGACCTGATTTAGGACCGAGGATGTGATCTATTCTGTAGAATGTTCCATGTGCACTAGAGAAGAATGTGTATTCTGTTGCTTTGGGATGAAATGTTCTGAATATATCTGTGATATCCATCTGGTCCAGTGTGTCATTTAAGGCCTTTATTTCCTTGTTGATCTTTTGCTTGGATGATCTGTCCATTTCAGTGAGGGGAGTGTTAAAGTCCCCTACTATTATTGTATTATTGTTGATGTGTTTCTTTGATTTTGTTATTAATTGGTTTATATAGTTGGCTGCTCCCACATTAGGGGCATAGATATTTACAATTGTTAGATCTTCTTGTTGGACAGATCCTTTGAGTATGATATAGTGTCCTTCCTCATCTCTTATTATAGTCTTTGGCTTAAAATCTAATTGATCTGATATAAGGATTGCCACTCCTGCTTTCTTCTGATATCCATTAGCATGGTAAATTCTTTTCCACTCCCTCACTTTAAATCTGAAGGTGTCTTCGGGTTTAAAATGAGTTTCTTGTAGGCAACATATAGATAGGTTTTGTTTTTTTTATCCATTCTGATACTCTGTGTCTTTTGATTGGGGCATTTAGCCCATTAACATTCAGGGTAACTATTGAGAGATATGAATTTAGTGCCCTTGTATTGCCTGTAAGGTGACTGTTATTGTATATTGTTTTTGTTCCTTTCTGATCTACTACTTTTAGGCTCTCTCTTTGCTTAGAGGACCCCTTTCAATATTTCCTGTAGAGCTGGCTTGGTGTTTGCAAATTCTTTCAGTTTTTGTTTGTCCTGGAAGCTTTTAATCTCTCCTTCTATTTTCAATGATAGCCTAGCTGGATATAGTATTCTTGGCTGCATGTTTTTCTCGTTTAGTACTCTGAATATATTATGCCAGCTCTTTCTGGCCTGCCAGGTCTCTGTGGATAAGTCTGCTGCCAATCTAATATTTTTACCATTGTATGTTACAGACTTCTTCTCCCGGGCTGCTTTCAGGATTTTCTCTTTGTCACTAAGACTTGTAAATTTTACTATTAGGTGACGGGGTGTGGACCTATTCTTATTGATTTTGAGTGGGGTTTTCTGAACCTCCTGGATTTTGATGCTTGTTCCCTTTGCCATATTGGGGAAATTCTCTCCAATAATTCTCTCCAATATACCTTCTGCTCCCCTCTCTCTTTCTTCTTCTTCTGGAATCCCAATTATTCTAATGTTGTTTCGTGTTATGGTGTCACTTATCTCTCGAATTCTGCCCTCGTAGTCCAGTAGCTGTTTGTCCCTCTTTTGCTCAGCTTCTTTATTCTCTGTCATTTAGTCTTCTATATCGCTAATTCTTTCTTCTGCCTCATTTATCCTAGGAGTGAGAGCCTCCATTTTTTATTGCACCTCATTAATAGCTTTTTTGATTTCAACTTGATTAGATTTTAGTTCTTTAATTTCTCCAGAAAGGGCTTTTATATCTCCCAAGAGGTTTCTCTAATATCTTCCATGCCTTTTTCGAGCCCGGCTAGAACCTTGAGAATCGTCATTCTGAACTCTAGATCTGACATATTACCAATGTCTGAATTGATTAGGTCCCTAGCCTTTGGTACTGCCTCTTGTTCTTTTTTTTGTGGTGAATTTTTCCGCCTTGTCATTTTGTCCATATAAGAGTATATGAAGGAACAAGTAAAATACTAAAAGGGTGGCAACAACCCCAGGAAAATATGCTTTAGCCAAATTAGAAGAGATCCCAAATCGTGAGGGAGGGGGGATAAAAAGAGGTTCAAAAAGAGAAAAAAAAAAAAGAAAAAAGAAAAAAGAAACAAATAAAAAAAGAAAACCAATAATGAAAAAATATAAAAAGGAAAAATATATATATATATTAGATAAACTAGTTAAAAAACATTAAGAAAGAAAAATGTAAAAGTTAAAAAAATTTAGCAGAAGAAGAGAAAAAAAATTGAAAAAGAAAAAAAAAATTAAATTAACTGCAAGGCTAAAGAATCATGGGGAGAAAGCCATGAGTTCCGTGCTTTGCTTTCTCTTCCTCTGGAATTCCGCTGCTCTCCTTGGTATTGAAACTGCACTCCTCGTAAGTGAACTTAGTCCTGGCTGGTTTTCTTGTTGATCTTCTGGGGGAGGGGCCTGTTGTAGTGATTCTCAAGTGTCTTTGCCCCAGGTGGAATTGCACCGCCCTTACCAGGGGCCGGGCTGAGTAATCCGCTCGGGTTTGCTTTCGGGAGCTTTTGTTCCCTGAGCGCTCTCCGTAGAGTTCCGGAGGACGGGAATGAAGATGGCGGCCTCCCAGTCTCCGGCCTGGAGGAGCCGAGAGTCCGGGGCCCCACTCCTCAGTGCACCCTCAGAGAACAGCGCCCAATTACTCCTGTCACCCTGCCTCTGGCCGCGCTCTGAGCTGACCGAGCCTGCGACCGGTTCAACGTAACCCCGAGCTTAGAGCTCACTCCTCGACTCTTTCTCTGTAGCCGGCTTCCCCGTTCTAATTCCTGAAAGCTCTGCAACACTCAGACACCCCCGATCCTTCTGTGACCCTGCGGGACCTGAGGCCACGCTGACCCCGCGTGCGCTTCACCCCGGTTAAGCCTCTGGAGCTATGTCCCTCAGCGGAACAGACTTTTAAAAGTTCTGATTTTGTGCTCTGTTGCTCCGCTGCTTGCTGGGAGCCGGCCCCTCCCCCGTGGTCTGTCTTCCCGTCGCTTTGGATTCACTTCTCCGCCAGTCCTACCTTTCAGAAAGTGGTTGATTTTGTTTCTAGAATTGCTGTTCTTCTTCTCTTTGATCTCCTGTTGGATTTGTAGGTGTTTGCAATCTTTAGATAAGCTATCTAACTGATCTCCCGCAACCTGAAGTAGTCTCAACCTGCTACTTCTCCGCCATCTTGACTCTATTATTATTATTTTTAAAAAGATTTTATTTATTCATTTGACAGAGAGAGAGACAGAGAGAGAGGAAACACAAGCTGAGGGAGTAGGAGAGAGAGAAGCAGGCTTCCCGCCGAGCAAAGAGCCTGATGGGGGCTTGACCCCAGGACACTGGGATCATGACCTCAGTGGAAGGCAGATGCTTAAGGACTGAGCCACCAAGGTGCCCCTCACCCCCGACAATTGTTATTATTGTGGTGCCATTTGAATAGTACTTGTTCACAGTTAACTTTGTATTACCCAGCATTCCTTATTTGGACAAGGGTGATAATATATGCATCCTATATTTATATGTTATAATTACATATCAATTATAGACAAAACAATAAGATGTTAATGGTGGTTGTCCCTGAGTAGGAAGATAAAGTTTGAGTCTTATTTTCTTCTTTTAAAAATGAGTGTCAAGTAGTTTTATAATTGTGAAATTGAGATAATTTATTCATAAATAACATACACATTTTAGCATGGATTATATTGACAAAAGTCTTTTCTATGTGTGCAATTAAAATGGGACATGTGAACTTTCCTTACGTGAACTATGTGTAAGTCACTGGAAAAAAATGCTAAGATACTTTATAAGACCCAGACTCTGATCTCAGGAAATGTCTAAGTAAAATTTAAGTAGAACACAAATCACAAGGCACTACTGAGAAGTTTAAAAAGAGATTTCCAGGGAAATAAAAGGTAGGATGTGAACTGCAGTTTGAAGGACGACATTAATTCCAGTAAAATTGGTGGGCAGGATAAGCAAAATTTTATTTGGATTTGCATTATAAATTGTCTGTCAATTCATCTCTCCTGGTCCCTGATCTCCAGCTAAATTCTGAGAGACATGAACAAAGACCTGTGTAATTACTAAGTTTCTCATTTGTCTCCGTATCTGTAGTACATGGGTGCCCCTCACTGAAAGATGATAAACAGAAGAACAGTTCAGAAAGATTTATCACCTACAAACCTCATGAATGCACCTGGGATTCAAAGCTAATTTTACCAAAAGCCCCCTGGCCCACTAAATCTGCTTCATTCACGGTGAGCTTGACTCTTCCTCTACAGCTGTCCGGAGATGTCTCCAAAACTATTATTGATTACTTTAATGCAGGAGTTTTTCATTTGTTGTTAGCGTATATAGTGAAAGATATTAGCTTTAAAAATAAATCAGAAAGATCTCTGGTTTTTCTTAAAATATTAACAGTGGATTATCCAGAATTTTGAATTTTCTTTTTATTCAAAAAGAAATCTTTTTATTACATCTTTTTATGACAAAGGTGGTTGGTCTGGTGGACCGAGGCCTGAATACTGTAAGGAATTTTCCCCAAAGGTAGTCCCACCCTATTTGGAGCAGCCCATTGAGTGAACTGCGCTCAGTAAGAAGACCTGACAAGGAGGCTTTGTCATCCACTCCTAAAAATATGTTGAGAAAACAAACTTTTACCATGGTTCGTATTCTACCCTGGACAAGAAAGGCTGTTTTGTATCCCTGTATGTCCCAAAACAGCAAGATGTGCCTTTGGCATATGGAGCAAGTTTTTAAAGCAAAGATTATAAAATAGCAATTTAAAAAAGATAAACCACAATTAAAATCAATACGTGTTTGCTTTCGCTGACTTCCTTTGTGCCATCTCCCCTAAGAGACACAGAAGGTGGCGAGATGTGTACAGTGCATTTCTGGATCGTGTGGAAGACAAGTTTACCCAAACGTGCAAGAACAGGTGGGTAAACACTTCAAGAATTGTTGTTGAACACTTATATTAACTTCTTAGAGTGGCTTTTCAAATGATTTTTTTCAATAATATATACTTTATCCTATAGAAGTTCTATCATAAGAACGGTGTATGAAGTATTTACATGATGCTCAAGTCATTTTAAGTGGGGTCGAAGAGAATCCAGTCCCTTGATCAGATAAATTATTTCTCCTAGGTTCAATGGAATTCTGGAAAAGTACCAGTGACTATGTCACAGTTCCAGGTTTCACCCATATGCGCTCAGACTTGATCATTCTGGAGCATTTCTGCCAACTGCAGAGAGTCAACATCAGCGTCGCCTTGCCCAAAGCTGTCTGTGGCTGCCGAAGCTGCCCACAGCAAGTCGGAAGTGCTGGGGGTTAATAGCTCCCAGCAGCAGCCTGCAAGTAATAATGGAGGTGATTGGTCTACACTGCTCCCCAGCATTGCCCCGGGGGGTTAACTCCAGCCGTCCAGGAGCCTCATGCACTTTGTTGGCTTCCTTCCTGTCTCACTTGCTTACATGCTTACCTTGTCACCATTTTACCTTCACTTGGGGACCACCTATGGTTTCACCAGAATGCTTGCAAAGCGCCTGCTTCTGGGGAAACCTAAATCATGACACCAGAAGGCAGTAGTATAATGATCTTAGAAGGCAGAAAGCCTGGCTTGGAATCCCAGCCTAGCCACATGATCTTGGGCAGATTACTCAACCACACTCCCTCAGTTCTTCACCTGTAGAATGGGAATAATATGCGCTATCCTGGGATGCAGACAAGGAGGGGGTGTCCGAGTCCATTTATAACTTCTCTTAGCTCTCTTTATGTACTTGTCAATGTCGTCTGTAGGAAAGGGGTGGGAGGGCAGATGAACCTGGTGAATGGTTTGAGTTTTGGATTTGCTCAAAATGGATTCAAATCCTAAACAAATCACCTATAAATGTAATTTTGGATGATTTGCTTACATTTTCTGAATCAATCTTTCTTGGGTTTTAGGAAAGCTAAGTAAAATGGTATATGTAAATTGCTGGTAAAATCCCTCATATCTTCTGGATTAACTTATTATTGATTATTATTGTTCATGATAATATAGAGATAGGGCTTTGCATAACCATAGAAAAGTTACTTAATTGTCTATGGCTCAGTTTTCTCACCTGTAAAGTGATAATAATAATAATAGTACCCATTTCATAGAGTTGTTGTGAAAAGCTAAAACTTTATAAAACACGTGGATCATAGCAGTGACACTGATTACAAGTATTTCGTGAATAAAAAATTGAAAACTATACATCTTGCATGTACAAAACAAGTGTCTAGAGATTAGTCAAGTCAAGAGTTGACTGAAATTGAAGAGAGGAAAAGAGGGTTGGGGTTGGGAAGGGGAGAGAGAGAGACTCTTATTAGTAAGATAAATTTATGGCCTTATGTAAATGAGGGGAACCCAGAGACTGAACATTAGCAGACAGCTATCTGTAAGAGCAACAGATTGAAGACAAATATATAAAGAGGAGATCAGTGTCCAGAAAATTGTGTTCAACTGGACATGGTAGGTATGAAGTTACCCCACCAATGACATAGGTGGTAGACTTATTCTTACAAAGTTCACAAAGTGGTTCTTTCAAATTGCAAAGATCCTGCTGTTCATTGATGTGTAGATCACCATAGCGATGGCTGGGGCTTCTCCTATAGATAATTTTGTACTTGAGCTTAGTTATTAGGGGCTCCATGCTCAGTGTTATCTTATAGCCAAATACAGGCTCCAATCACAAAGAAAATGACAGGGCACTCCATCACCAAGTTCCTTAAATCAGTTGCAGAATATCATAGACTCCTGCTGGCTGCAGCATTAAGAATTAAGGGCCCCCAGTCTCCACCAGAACCTCGCCCTTCCTAGCCGTTTCCAGTGGGAAGCATGTTTGCTTGATTTCGAGAACAGATCTACCTCAGTACCCCATGGGCTTCTCCAAATAGAAATATTTTAAACTGAAGTCGTAGTTTCTTCTTATTTTTTTTCCTTTAAAAAATATCTGATATACTTAGCCAATTGAACCCTGTGGTAGTTCAAGCAAAATGGTTTATTTTTCTCCAACATGACTTTCAAATGTGCTCTATTGGATCTTTCTTCCCTAAGCTTGAGAACATCTTTGGCAGATCCCATAGCTTTTCAATCACTTCATTTGTACCAGCAACGTCATTTCTGTAAGTTCAACTCACATTCAGCCATGAAAAATTGCAGCCTAGAATAAAAACAACTTTTTTGTTGTTGTTGATTTTTTTTTTTTGCTACCTCATACCATCCATGAAGAAATCAATTCATGTGGATTATAGATTCCAAAGTGAAAGGAAAAAAATAATGCTTCTAAAATAAATTTAAGGAAAATAAATGATATCTTAAACAGGACCATAGAAAAGGGAGTATCCATATAGAAAAAAATTTATAAACATGCTCTCTCTACTTAAGCATTAAAACTCCAAGGGCACCTGGGTGGCTCAGTGGGTTAAGCTTCTGCCTTTAGCTCAGGTCATGATCTCTGGGTCCTGGGATCGAGCCCTGCATCGGGCTCTCTGCTCAACGGGGAGCCTGCTTCCCCCTCTCTCTCTTGTGATCTCTCTCTCTGTCAAATAAATAAATAAAATCTTTTAAAAAACAAAAAAACAAAAAACCCCTCCAAATTTCCAACCATCAAAAGAAACAATTCGGGAGTGGAAAGGCAACCACAAAACTCATGCAACAAATATGAAATATACAAGTAACTCAAGAAAAAATAATGGGGTTTCATAGAAGAGCATATTCAAATGACCAAACTTAAGAAAATGTGCTCATCTTCATGAGTCATCAGAGAAATGCAGTCAGAAACACAATACCATCATACCATCATAACACCTACCAGAATAGCTAACATGGAAAAGACAGAAAAGATGAAGCATTGGTAAAGGCATGAAGCAACTAGATCCTCTATACTGCTTGAGGGAGTGTGCATTGGGACAAGTACCTTGGAAAGCTATTTGGCAATATATTCTAAAGTTGAATGTGTATATATAACATAGGACGCAACATTTCATTCCTAGTATATTTATCTAACACATATACATAGTATATATACATGCACAATATATTTTATATGTACATGAATATTCATAGCAAAATTCTTTGTATAATCCTCAAACTAGAAACAAGTTTAATGCTAATAAATAGTAAAATGGATAAAGTGTGGTATATTTACACAATGGATTACCATACAGCAGAGACAATGAACAAAGTGTTGTTATTTGTAACTACATGGATGAGTTTCACAAACATACCAATGAGAAAAAAAAAGTACAGATATTTTATATATAATATATATTATAGTGTATGTATATTATATACATATAGTGTATATATGTATATATACATATATACATATATATAGTGTATGTATATTATAGTGTATGTATATATTATAAAGTTATGTAGTATATATGGTGTATATATACAGTATATATATAATATATAATTATATAGTATATATGGTGTATATATACTATACTATATATATACACACATATATATGTATAGTCATTCCATTTTATAGGGGAAAAAAACACTTGTCTCTGTGTAAGAAATCAGAAAGTTGGTTTCCTTTGGTTTGAAGGGAAGGAGTACAATGAGGAGTTTCTGGGTCCTGGAAATGCAATAATTCTTGACCCAGGTGGTAGTAAGGTAGATGCATTCCCTTTGTGATATTTCATAGAAATATACATTTAATATATGTACACTATGCTCTATATACGTAAAACTTTTATAAAAAATTAACTGGA
Source organism: Lontra canadensis (assembly GCF_010015895.1). Taxonomy (NCBI): domain Eukaryota; kingdom Metazoa; phylum Chordata; class Mammalia; order Carnivora; family Mustelidae; genus Lontra; species Lontra canadensis. The sequence goes on along the minus strand of NW_022630996.1, from coordinate 54,139,269 downwards.
AGTTTTCTTGTAATCACCTTAAATTTCACAAGTAAATAAATATAAGACCTCATCTGTTCTAAATTAAAGCTTTAATTTCAAAACTTCTTTGCTCTCCTCAACAAAAGCCTGCCCTGTGGATCAGGGGTTTACAGTGAAGAAAGGAACATCATCTCCTTTTTTCTCTTTCTACATCTTCTCCCCATCACACTCCATTGCTTCTTGGTCTGCTTTTTATCTCCAAGGTGTTGGTGCCCAAAGGAGAAATGGTCAGGGTAAAAGGGAAGAATAGGGACAAAAACTTAGGTAGAAGAGATTTGCTGTAATCAGACATTGACATTGCCTGTGCGGCAGATGTCCAAACAGTGACTTGATTGTGGAGCCTATTTTGTACATTCTTCTTTGTGCTCTATAGGGATCTCATTTTGCATGGTCATTTGATGAGGGCTAACCTCCAGTCTCCCGCTTTCAGCAGTCTATCCCGCTGCCTCTCACAGGAGGACCTAAGTCCCGTGCGGGCAACCATCTTGGTAGGACCACCCATAAGATGGTTGGAACCTAGCTTTCTTATGAGTCCACTGTGTTCATGAAACACTCCATACAGCCCACCAAATGGTGAGCATGTGGATAGGCCCCATATTTTCTTTTTCTCCTTTTCCTGACACTATGAGCCACACCCATCTTTGAATCTCTAGACACTTCTCTGTGATCAAATGCACACCCTCTGAAACAGCTGGGGATATAGATGAAACCACACCTCCACTAGGAACTGCCATACTACCTTGGGCTGAGAGGCACCACCATGGTTTCTGCATTTTCTGCAGCTCAGCAAGAAGCCAACCACACCCGCCCATTTCCTCCTCCTGTAGGCAACCACCATCTCTAGTCTCTATAAATGATAATTCTGAGAATTTCTGAATTGGCTTTGTGGGGATCACCATCTTTGCTTTCTCACAGGAACCTGAATGGGTACTCTGCAATGCTTCCCCTCAAGGATAATGATACTTAAAGGAAAAAAAAAAAAAGCCTTCAGTTTTGATCATTTACTTACTTAATTTGGATGGAAAAGGGAAAAGAGTAGCACATTTGGCCCACCCACATTTTAGAAAGCCCTCTGGGAATATGTCTTCTAACAGCTTCTCTCCTTATGTTTTCGACTTTGGGGTTTTGCTTCACTTCAAGACAACAGGAAAGATCCCATTTCTCCTTGCTGTTAACACTTGTATTCCTTGCCTCACTGAGCCCCTATTTTCTCACCTAAGAGAGAAGCCTGGGGCACACTTCTGCAAACAGCTCACATGCTTTTGGCCATTTCCTGGGATTCTTCCTGCCAATATCTCTCCTAGGCATTTTCCACCCACCTATTTTATTTGAAAACCCCTCATTCACCCAGGGGCTGGCACCACCCACAGCATACCTCTAGCATAGCTTTTATTACACGCTTGAAGGTGACATACCACCCTTTTCTCCAATTAGGTAATAAAAACTTCAGAGCCAGGCTTGATTTCATTTTATTGGTGAGTGCCTGGAATGTGGTATTTAAAAAACTTTGCTTAATGAGTAAACAGAAGAAAGTGGTTGAGGTTCATTGTGAAGCATTGATACAGATTACTGGAAACTAGATATAAAATGGTCCATTATAACGCTCCTCTGGACCTTCCACCCTACTGCTGCTGGTGGAAGGGAGATGTTTAACTGGGTGAGAACATGATGTATTTAGGAATCTTTGACTTTGGCATTGCTTAGTCATCTTTTACAATTCGAACTTAGCAACGTACCATCACTTTCATAGGCATAGCTTCCCTCAGCTCCCTCTCGAGCTCACAGTCTTTACTTCGGTATCATCACCATCATCCTTGTCATCATGGTTCTAATTTTATGAACTAGGAAACTCAAGTCCTCATTAGAAACTTACTGTTCATAGCACTTACTATGGTGCTCCAGAATGCAAAGGGCTCCAGATCGCAGTGACAAATGTGGCCTTTCTGATAAATAACCCAAAATAAATGTATACGGCCAACACAGTATAGTTCTCATTTCTGATCATAGTTGTAGTCATGCTAAACTATCCCTCTTGTCAACATGCCGTTAATAAGCTCGGTTTTACATGAATAGAATTAGAGTAAGAAACAAGGACAGGACAGATGAGGTCTAGCGTTTGCAGTCAAGTTTCTGGTCCTGGGAGTAATGTACAGGTAAAGTTCATCCATTTATGGAAGCTGATTCAGGAAATTCTGGTCTTATATTTCTCTTTTGATCATTTAGATGGCTGATGGACCGAAACAACATGGGGCTTCCTGAAATCTCTCCTGAATGAAAGAGATTCATCTTCTGTGCATTTCCTTATGAGAGAGCATCTATGGGTTTTGGTATCATCCTGGATTCTACAGGAACAAGCACACTTCCAAAGTCATAAGAAAGTTCTAAAACTATAAGTTTTTCAAACTAAAGTTGCCTGACTTGAAATTGCTTTGTTGCAAAGATGAGAATACTGTTATCAGACTTGTGATTTGTGACAGTTAGATCTTGCACCTTTGAGTGTAAAGCTGATAAAATGTGTACTTTCATTAATGCCCCAAATTAAAGAAATGCTCTAGTCTCAGGTTAGGCTAAGAAGAGGCAGGTAAATTAGAATAATGCTTACTAAATTTGACCACCAAGCTTCTCTAACCAGGTATTGTGGATTTTGTTACCATCCTTCATATTAGCAACAATTTCTTATAAATAGCATATATTCTCTTAAAGGATGAATATTATATTTTGGGGGGACCTATAGTTGGTTAAAGATAAAAACTTTTGACCTGAAAGAATAGAGAACAATGTAGCAATCAGAGATGAAGTAGTTCACATAAATTGGGCACTTTTCTAGTGGGATGTTATCCAAAGGAAAAAAAAATGGAGATTAATTAAGAGATTAAGCACAGTGATGTTTTTCTAAAGTTAAGTTGTTCCCAGAAGTAGATTTTATTTCAGAAATCTTGGGATGCCAAATGGGCTGTAAACAGTATTATTTCTGGGTGCCTGGGTGGCTCAGTGGGTTAAGCGTCTGCCTTCAGCTCAGGTCATGATCTCAGGGTCCTGGGATCGAGGCCCACATCAGGCTCTCTGCTAGGCAGGGAGCCTGCTTCCCCGACCCCTGCCTGCCTCTCTGCCTACTTGTAATCTCTCTCTGTGTCAAATAAATAAAATCTTTTAAAAAAATAAATAAATAGTATTATTTCTTAAGAAAAATCCACAAAATCTCAAGAGTTATATGTATAAACTTTGTGTTCACACTTACAAAGTGGCATGGGGTGAAACAATACAAATTTACTTTGCATATTTATGGCATATGAATCAAAATCTGAATCTTCATTTTTCAGTTTTTTTCCAATATACTTTTGAAGTTTATTTGACGTACTCAAACATATTTAAGGAGAGAAGATCTCCAACTGAGATATAACATGTCTTACTTGAGGATCATCAGGCTTGGGGGATTTACAGTTCTGAGGGGGAGTCTTTCTTTTAACATATTAAAATCATTTTCTAAAATTTCATTTAAAAATGATGTAGGAAAGTAAAAAAAAAAAAATGACCAGAAATGTCTTTGTTTCTGACCAAGATTTGATCATTTTCATTTTAAATAAAAAATGAAAAGTGAGGGGTGCCTGGGTGGCTCAGTGGGTTAATGCCTCTGCCTTCGGCTCAGGTCATGATCCCAGGGTCCTGGGATCGAGCCCCACATCGGGCTCTCTGCTCAGCAGGGAGCCTGCTTCCTCCTCTCTCTCTGCCTGCCTCTCTGCCAGCCTCTCTGCCAACCTGTGATCTCTGTCTGTCAAATAAATAAAATCTAAAAAAAAAAAAAATTTACTCCCTAAATCAGTTTAAAAAAAGAAAAAAAAAAGTCAAGCAGAGAGAGTCAATTATCGCATGGTTTCACTTATTTGTGGAGCATAACAAATAGCATGGAGGACAAGGGGAGATGGAGAGGAGAAGGGAGCTGAGGGAAATTGGAAGGGGAGATGAACCATGAGAGACTATGGACTCTGAAAAACAATCTGAGGGTTTTGAAGGGGCGGGGGGGGTGGGAGGTAGGGGGAACCAGGTGGTGGGTATTGGAGAGGGCACGGATTGCATGGAGCACTGGGTGTGGTGCAAAAACAATGAATACTGTTACGCTGAAAAAAATAATGGAAAGTGTACAACCTCATGCCACTCACATTTTTATCAAATGAATTATCCTATCTCCTTTCCAATTTCACTTTGGAAGCTGATTATAATAAAGTTAAATAAGGATTTAATAACTTTGTTTACATAAGCAACATTAAGTGGAAAGATGAGGCAATAAGTTACATCATTTCCCCAAGGATGTTCTGCATAATTCAAGTTCCCAGGAACTGTAATAGATAATCCATGAAAAGAAAATGTATTCTTTAGAAAAATAGATGTAGCAGATACTGATTAAATATATCAGACTGGAGCGCCTGGGTGGCTCAGTGGGTTAAGCCTCTGCTTTCAGCTCAGGTCATGATCTCAGGGTCCTGGGATCGAGCCCCGAGTCGGGCTCTCTGCTCAGTGGGGAGCCTGCTTCTTCCTCTCTCTCTCTCTGCCTGCCTCTCTGCCTACTTGTGATCTCTGTCTGTCAAATAAATAAAATCTTAAATACATCAGATTGTGAATTTACTCAGGACATGTGAGTTGAAAGGGCTCATTGCTTGGTCCCAATCTCTTTCCTAACTTTATGCACACTTTGTGATCCTATCCACTTGCCTTGTGGGAGGATGGGGTAACCAGCTGATGGATATTAAGGAGGGCTCTGGATGTAATGAGCAACTGGATATTATATACAACTGATGAATCATTAAATTCTACCCCTGAAACTAATAGTACACTATATGTTAACTAGAATTCAAACAAATTTAAATAAATTTATTTCAATAAAATCTAAAAAATAAAATAAATGTCATCTACATGCCTAAGACTTCCTAATGTATATCTCTAGCCTGTCTTTTCTCCTTAACTCCAGACAACTGGAGTTTTCCTCACTACGTCTAACAGTCCTCCCAAACTTACCATGCTCAAAACTGAGCCCTGATATTCTTTACTGATTCTCTCATAGTCTTGTCTATGTCATTAAGGAGCAATTCCATTCTCCCACTTGCTCGGGCAAGCAATAAAATGGAGTCACTCTGTCTCTATTCTTTATTTCACACCACATATCAGCAAATCCTGTCCTTTCTACTTCACGTTATACTATATCTCAACTATACTGCACCATCTCTAGTAAATACACAGCAAAATCCCCATTATCCCTTGCCTGAATTATCGCCATAGCCTGTCTGGGGGCCTCCCAGAGGCTCACCCTTACCTTAATCTATTCTCAACAGAGCATTAGAGTTGTTTGACTCTTGTAAAATGCAATCCCTAACATGTCATTTTTCTGCTTAAAACTTTCCAGTATCTTTCACATCTTAAGCCAAAGTTCTTTCAATATCCTACGTGGTCTTTTGCTATTTTGTCCTGGTTACTTGACTGAAATCATCCACTACTGCCTTCGTTTCCTCTTCTTCAGCCATTAGGGTCCCTGTATTAATAGGAAAAGCCAGGATTTTGTCAGTGTTTACTGCTGTGCCCCAGTGCCAAGTACAGTACCTGATGTGTAGTAGATGCCCATGAAAGCTTTGTTGAATGATTAGCTTCACTGGAATAATCTGAGAGCTGCATAAGGCGTAGATGACCTAGTTGTTGATTAAGGAGCCAATGAAGCTGAAGTTACCCACCAGCAGTTGTAGAGGACTGGAGTATGTATATATTCCATGTACCTTTCTTTTCTAGGTTACAATAGGTGGAAATGAACCGATTACTAAATTAATATCTTTGCAGAGCAGTGTGCATTTACATTGCTTTGCATCTGTCAGGAATGTTGAAATTTTAAGATTCTTATTCATTGTACTTGAAATGGAAATACTATCCCTTGAGGTAAGAAAAGAAGCTTTTAGGGAAAATGCGTGCACTTCAATGATTGCTAAGTCTTTTCATCATTGCCAGGCAAACACAGGCTTAGCATGAAGGCTTGCTGGGAAGGTTAATGATTAACTGCTCAAAGATGCATGAGAGAAGTGGTCTAATTAACATAAATATCTATGATAGGGTGTTCACATCCTTGCAGACAATGGATAAAGGTCACACCATAAACTCCTGATTATATTTCTCTTTGCACGTTATTTGTGAATTGTGAACTGTGAAGTGACTTCCAGAATAATGTTAAATTGTGTCATAGCCGAATTTTAAGAAAAACAGTGCAATTAATTTACAAAAGACAGATCATAAAGCTATCTCCTATAAAGCTAAACTAATTCAAAGATTGTAAGCATAAAAAGATATTTTTCCTATCAAAGTGTCATTTTTGGAAAGTTGAAAAAGACTTTCCTTCACATATACTATTAATTGGAATGACCTCTTCTCAGCCATATCTATTAAGTCATTAGAGGTTTACTAATTCATTAATAAAGGAGTCAAGAAGATGATGAAGTTGGCTAAAAGATCATTTTAAGATTCTGGGTACTTATACACATGTTTTAAAAATGTTGTAATAAGATTCCCAGATTATTTACAAAACTGCTTGCTGTCCTTCAGGGCAATAAAGTCATAATATGTGGGGTTATGTTTTCTACCAGAGAAAAATCTTTTGCACTTCTACTGCAACTAAATCTACCAGTTTCTGTGTACCTTTACAGAGTCCAGGACTTAGTTAATTGTAAATAGTGAATCACACAAGGCTATATTCTCTAGATAAGCAACATCCAATAGAAATAAAATAACCAGCCACACAAGTAATTCAAAAATTTCCAGTAAGCACATTGAATAAAAAGAAAAAGTAAAAAATGTTTTTAATAATAACTTTATGTAAACTATTATATGAAAACTATGACCAATTTAACATGTAATATAAGAAATTATTAATAGGATATTTTACACTCTTTTTTCTTACTAAGTCTTCAAAATTTGGTGTCCATTTTATACTTCTAGCACATCTCAATGCTGAGTAGCCATATTGCAAGTGATCAATGACTACAAATGGTGGGTGGTAACCATGTTAGACAGTGTAGTTTGAGATGATTAAATAATTATTGGATAGACTTGTTAAACAGTGCCTCAAGATGATGTTGAAAGGTTGTGCTGTACTTCTTTCACCATATTTCTGAGGTTTTTTTTTTTAAAGATTTTATTTATTTATTTGACAGAGAGAGAGAGAAATCACAAGTAGGCAGAGAGGCAGGCAAGGGTGGGGGAGCAGACTCCCCACTCAGCAGAGAGCCCGATGCGGGGCTCGATCCCAGGACCCTGAGATCATGACCTGAGCCGAAGACAGAGGCTTAACCCACTGAGCCACCCAGGCGCCCCATATTTCTGAGTTTTGAGTCACTATACATAACATTTCCAATCAGGAATTGTAGTCTTTGGCTCCTAGGACATTAAATGATAGCAAATAGAATTTTTCTACAGTATTACCTTATTTAGTATACTAAATGTGTTTTTAAGAGCTATTTTTGAAAGATTTTATTTATTTGTCAGAGAGAGAGAGAGAGCAGGCACAAGCAAGGGGAGAGGCAGGCAGAGGGAGAAGCAGGCTCCCTGCTGAGCAAAGAGCCCAACACAGGACTCGATCCCAGGACCCTGGGATCATGACCTGAGCTGAAGGCAGAGGCTTTAACCCACTGAGCCACCCAGGTGCCCCTACAGATTATCTCTTAAAGATTATGGTCAAGTGTATGCATGTTTGTGTATACATATATATATGTATACACACACACACATTTAGGAATATATATACACATTTTAGGAATCAAATTGTGTGTTGTTCTTTGTGTCTGGTAGACATTTATAGATGGAATATAAACTTTATTATTTTCAGAAGAAGGGTTGAGCCAGACCAAAAGCTGAAGAAACTCTTTAAGAGCTTTGAAAAAAATACATATTTTTAAAGATAAGGGGTGCAAAAATCATTTCTATCTGAAATAATACTGTAAAACCTATGATTTCAGGGAAGGGTAAAAATATCTAGAAGAGGAAGCTTAACATGAAAACAGTACCAGTCAAATTGCTTAATACAGGCCCATGTGGCAGGAAATGTCATGGAAAGAGATGGTCTAGCCAGCTGATGCAATTTCAGACCAACCATCAGGCTTTAACATTCAAATCAAATTCTCCTAGCTGGGGTCAGCAATTTGGTTTTCTTTTTGGGGGACTTAGTCATCTGAATAGCAAGATGGGACTGTGGACCAAATAATATTTAAAGTCTTATACAACTCTCAATATCTAGCTCTGACTTCACATGTATTTCACTCCAAGGAAAGTGACTATTGTGTGTGTGTGTGTGTGTGTATGTATACACATATATACATATATATGTACATGTATATGTGTGTATATATGTACATGTATGTGCATATATGTACATACACACACACATATATGAGCCACCCTATACCAAAATATTTTATTTTTCATTTTTTAAAAAGATTTTATTTATTTGTGTGTGAGAGAGAGAGAGAGAGCACACACAAGCAGCGGGAGCAGCAAGCAGAAGAAGAAACAGATGCCCTGCTGAGCAAAGAGCCTGATGTAGGACTCATCCCAGGACCCTGGGCTCATGACCTGAGCAGAAGGCCCACGCTTAACCCCCTGAGCCACCCAGGCGTCCCTGCCGAAGTATTTTAAATGAACCAACTTATACGGTTTTTAGAAGAATGAAATGGGCTTGGAGAATACTTTAGAAGTATCTATCAAATTTTTAAAATAAAAATATAATTTATCCATTAGCTTCACGTCTACAAATCCATTCTTCAGAGAGAGTGGTATTCACATGCAAAGTTACATATAAAATCCTGTGGGTTTAAGTATTATATGTAAAGCAAAAAACCCAGAAAGAAAGCTAAAGGGACACCAATGTAAGATTAGACCATCAGTATAATGTGCCAGAAGACAGCAGTTTTCAAGTGTGATAAATCTTTATGTACTTCCCGAAGAAAGTAGTGCATGGTAAGTAAAAATTGCAAAGTAAAGCCAAAAGGCATACCGTTTTGGTTCATGTATGCATATTTATATGTATGTGTTTATATGTATATTTATCTGGGGGCTTATGATAATGGTGATGATTATGTTGATATTGATGATGATATAGCTAATATATACTGGCCGTCACCTTGGGCTAAGCCCTATTCTAAGCACTCTACATGAAATGACTCAACTGATCCTCAAAACTATCCCACCAGCTAGGAATTCGTTTTCTCCCTTTTCAAAGACCACAAACAATTATACCTAAGACAGAGTAGGTGACAGAACTGGAACTGATTTCGTTTGTCTCCAGAATGTGTGATCTCTTAAACCTTTCATTGAAATGTTCTGAACAGGTCCCACGTGAAACAGGACAGCGGACCACACAGCCTGGTTAGTGTGGTCAAGCTCTCAGAGTCTCACGGAGGTTAGATTCTCTGCTGAGTCAGCCAGGAACATTTGGAAAGCTCTTTTTTTTTTTTTTTTTTTTTTTTTTTTAAAGGCCTGGGCTCCTTTTCTTTTCCAACAATAAGCAGCTGGATTCTATCTTTGATGTCTCCATTAATATCTCAAGGAAATAAAATGGAAGGTTAATGAATGTAATATACTAAGGTCTTATTAGATAAGGAATAGTTTTGGGGGAAAATATTGGCACCTACTGGGTGAGAAACTTTTTATTGGAGCCACAACAATATCGATTTGAGAATATTAATAATTAAGAACTGCCAGCAATGAGGAGACATGTTCTAGATTGAGTACAGTTGTACAACAACAGTGAGCCAGAGACGAGCCCTTTCACACTCTTACAGTCAGACAATTGCATTAACAATCGAGGAAGGTCCAGGTGCATAACCAGCTGCTTGTGAAAGTTCTGAGCAATCAAGAGACTATCCCAAAAGAAAAGGAACCCACCCTACATGATATTTTTGTCATATGTGGAGATTGTCAAGCACTTATTTTAGAAAAAAAGAGCAGTGATTTCCAAAGCCAATTAAAACCAGATGCAGTTTGAAAGCCAAAGTATTTTCCAGCAAGAAAACAGTCTCTTTCAGGGAATTTCAGGGCAATTCAGAATCATTCAACTGTGCCCATACATGCTGCATTTTGCCTCATTCTGCACCACAAATGTGTTTTTTTAAACTTCTTTTCAAAGCAATTATTTTTGCCAGTCATACATACCTATTTCTGTGTATTTTACAGTAAATGTAAATGCTAGCCCAGAGCCAATAATAATGAATGTTTACAGGGCACATTCTATAAACGTGCTATTTACTTGTTATGTACCTTTTATATACAATCTGATTTTACCTGTACAACAGTGTGCATGGGTTTTCATATGTATGTGCCCAGTACATTCATCATCACCATTTTACAGATGGAGATGCTGTGAGTTTACTAATCTGCCAAAGGCCACATTGCTCATAAATGGAGTATCTGGAAATAAAATATAAGCAGCTTTGTTTCTTTTGTAATGCAAAGTCCAGATTCTTAATTATCATACTCAGTGCCTCGAAGAGTTAAAACCATGCAGGAGGCAGGAAACAGCCTTCAAGTATCTTTTCATCTCTAATTTTATCACTGGAAAACCCACTTTGCTAAACTGTATCTCCTAATCTACTAAGTATTGGACATATTTGTCTATAAAATTGACACAGGCACAAAAGTGGCTTTTTAGGGGCACCTGGGTGGCTCAGTGGGTTAAAGCCTCTGCCTTCAGCTCAGGTCATGGTCTCAGGGTCCTGGGATCGAGCCCCGCATCTGGCTCTCTGCTCGGCAGGGAGCCTGCTTCCTCCCTCTCTCTCTGCCTGCCTCTCTGCCTACTTGTGATCTCTGCCTGTCAAATAAATAAATTTAAAAAAAATCTTTTAAAAAAATGGCTTTTTATTTTTCTCTGTAGTTTGAAGAATGTCTTTTCCACATTTTCTAGGATGGGAGATAAAAGGTCAAGCCAAGATAACCGACATATTTTTTAACGACTGTTGAGGAACATCCCATTTTTTCATTGGTTGAAATACAAAGTAAAAATACTCAAAAGTCAAATTATTTTCCTTTTAATGAAGTAGAACTTAACACTTTTGAATTCTAATTTCATCATAAAACTCTTCAACTTCTCTTAGCAGATGGGCTGAGCACGCACATTCTGTAGAAAAGATTCACTTTTTACAGTCGCATAATCCCAAGAGGGAAAGATGAAAGCTGTAAAAATGGAAAACCTGTCCTGGCCATCCAAATGACACAAGAAAGTTAACCTCTTGATGACCTTTTGAAAGATGTGACCCTTCTCCAAAGAATGAGTTTGGTTTACTTGACATGACAAGTGGAGGAGGCCAGCTGGTTGCATCGTTCTATTGGGAAGCCTGCTTGGCACAGACCTCCAGAGCGGTCCTCCTCATCCTCCCTCAATTGTTAGTACTCCTAGCTTGAAATGTTTTATTTGTCACAAGCCGTAAAAATACATGCTACTAATTTCCAACTAGTATTTTAATATAAAAATCCTCCTTAAAACAAACGACTGGGTTTAAACTTGTCAATAACTTTAACAATTTCCCCCACCAATCTTTTTTCGAGCAATTGTTTTCCGCAGTGTGTTTGGGAAACTGCAAACAAACAAACCCAAACCAAACCGAACAAACAACAACAACAACAACAACAACAACAAAACCCTTTCTCTTCCTTTACAAGGTTACTTGATTATAATAAATATTCATCACCTCCGGTTTAATTTGGAAATTGTTCAGTGAGAGGGAAAGCAAGGTCTGTGGACAGGAATTGGCCCCACTCATTTGGAGAGGAAGAAAACTCACCAGTGATCGCCACCCATAAGAAAAAGCAGCGCACACCTGCCAGTTGTTCTGATAATGAGGGACGTGTCAGGCCATACCTCATCCTGAATGTGGCTGGCCTCCTGGATGGCATCATAAACTCTCCCAAATGTATCCTGCCCTGCAGCTCTAGAAGCTTTATTCATCTCATAAATATTTCAGGCCTTTATCACAAAATCATTTTTAAAACCCCACAAAGCCCAAGTTTATTATGTTTTTAAGAAAAATGTTTATAATGGAGAATTGTAATCTGACACAAAAGTTGGCCTAAGAGAATAGGGGACCCCTATATGCCCATCACGCAATACCAACCACTATTATCACTTTACCAATTTCGTTTTTCTCTCTCTCTCCCCAGCTTCTTTCCTGGAGGATTTTAAAGTGACATTGTGTCATTTTAGTCATAAATATTTTACTATATCTCCAAGTGATAATGGGATTTTTTACCCTTTTTACCTTTTGTATTTAAGGAATATATACATTGCATTTCTGCCATTGTTTAAATAAATATTGCAGTCACATAGTAAAGGTCATTTATGTAAGAGGATAGTAATTAAGACCTCTAGAATATTGCTGAAAGAGAAGAAATATTTTCCTTTTCTGTGTGTGCCTTTTCTTACTTTAAGTACTAAGCTTCTTTCTCTGTCTTGTTTCCTTGATTCAATAAGTAAATACATTTTGGGGTCATTATAAGTTTTGGAACTAGGCCAAAAGAAAGGCAACATAAGGCATATTTTCCTTAACAATCACTGGATGGTTTTGTAATGATAGTTTGTAAAGCTGCAAGATTTCAGGTCACAGAAACAGGTATTTTTCTATGCGTTCTTAAACCAGGTAGTAATAAAATAGTAAATTAGTAAGCCAGGTTTTACAGTTCATGTGAAACACTTCCTGAGTTAAAGGTGTTCCTTTTTATCAAACAGCTAAAAGAGTATGCAGAGATAAAAGGAATTAGAATCACCATATTCATCTCCAGTAATTCTCTCTGTGCTATTCTATAGGACTCTAAATCCCTAAATAATTAAATAACTTTTATGTTATTAAATATATATATATTTATCAGAAAGATAGATTCTGAAATTTTGTTGCTATTTCTATTTTATTTATTTATTTGCCTTGGGATTTTGAATCTCAGGTACACAGAACTGAACACCTTGGGTCATGGCAAATTTTTTTATTTTTTAAGATTTTTATTTATTTGACAGACAGATCACAAGTAGGCAGACTCCCTGCTGAGCAGAAAGCCCGATGTGAGACTCAATCCCAGGACCTTGGGATCATGACCTGAGCCGAAGGCAGAGGCTTTAACCACTGAGCCACCCAGGCGCCCCATGGTCATGGCAAATTTTTATTGTCAAGCAGTATTTTATTTCATGATTGTTCCCATCGTTTCCTCCATCATCAATCCCCTTCTCACATTCACCTGGCAACAACTTACAAACAGTTAATTTGTACTTTTCCAAGCAAAAATCCACATAGTTTGTGGTAATTGGGAAATATGTGCATCCTTGAAATTTCCTTCCTTCCTTCCTTTCTTCCTTTAATCAGAGAGAGAGAGAGCACAAACTGGAGGGGCAAAGGGAGAGAGAATCTCAAGCCAACTTTGCACTGAGTACAGAGCCCCACGAGGAGCACAGTCTCACGACTATGAGATCATGACCTGAGCTGAAACAAAGAGTCAGTCTACTCATCGAATGCACGACCCCAGCGGCCCTGAAATTTATTTCTAATATAGGTATGCTTTTGATGGCATAAATGGTGTCACATTTTGTTTCTTAGTATTTTATTTGATCGTATAGTTTTGCTGTGTGGTTACACAGCTATTTCTTCCATATTGCTTGTTGGCTCTGACACTGTACAGTATTCCTCTCATGCATATCCAAATGCCACATTTTACATATACAGATGTCTATTTGTGAACTCGTGGGTTGCCTTTCAACTGCTGTCTACCACAATATGGTTTGGGGGCCATCACTGTCCATGTCTTCTGGTGCATCTGTGAAGAGCATCTCTGGAGTGTAGACCCAGGAGTGAGAGTTTGGGGCACAAAGTATGTGCCTACAATTTTCACTAAATATTGCCAGATTGTTTTCTAAATGGCTACATTGTTTTAGAGCTGTGCCTCTCAATACTATATGATATTTTTCATTTCCCCACACCTTCAGCAGCCTTTAATGTTATATCCCAAATTTTTACCGAGCTGATTGCTTCAGCATTGCGTAACAGCCCCAGCAAGAATCACAGTGATTGTAGAGATTAGGTGCGTGGGCTCAAGGCCATCCTCGTTGTGTTCAGATTCTAGCTCTTACCATGAAAAACTTGTGTAATGTTCTGTTCCTGATTTCTAATCCGTAAAACGAGATCATAATAATATCTAGTTCATAGAGTTGCTGTAAGAATCGGGGCACTTATATTTTAAAAGCACTTAGAATAGTGGCTGGACATCGTAGGCACTCAAATATTGGCTGTTAACGAGGTTCCTCCAGTGAACATAAGGCCCAATTCAATGAGCACTTTGCATGTATTTAGGGGCCACTCAAATTACTCCACAGCTTTAAATTACCTTTCTATAAGGTTCTTTGACGTTATTCTTGCTGAGTCCTTTTCCTTTGTATACATTCTTAACATTCTTGGTTTTTATAGAAATTGAAAGATTTTCAGTCTACTGTTGATGATTTGATTGTGATTATTTGTGGTCCGATTTTGAGGGCACATCTTTAATTCAATGTAGTAAAGTTATCAATTTTTTCCTTTATATTTCATGCTATTTTTTAATAGTGTTTAAAAAGTCTCTATTCTGAAATCATAGATCATCCAATTTTATTATTATAAATTTGTAAAAATACTTATAAAAATTGTTTATAATAATTACACCATTTTAATTCTTTTGAATTTATATTTCATTTTATATCAATCACATTCTTCTAATCATGTGATAATCTTTGGATTCTCTTATTGGTTCTATTGGTTTGTCAGTAGATTCTTTAGACTTTTGATTCTCAGATTATCATCAGCAAGTAATGAGTTTTAATTCTTCCTAACAATTCCTAATCCCTTTTATTTCTTTTTTTCGTCTTCTCCCATTACCTCCCATTACGTCTACTCCCATTGAAGGCAGAGGCTTAACCCACTGAGCCAACCAGGAGGCCCCAGGAATAAGAATTTTTAAAAATTCTGAAATATTATTGACTTACATAAACCAAGACATAACTAAATGTCAAGATTACATCATGTTCCCAGAACAGTAAATTAAACTTATGTTAAAATTTAATGTTCAACTGATGTTTAATTTCACATGGAAAATTATGTAAGAATTGATGAGAAAATTTTGAAAAAATATATTTAGTGAAGACCTGCCATAGCAGAAGTTAAAGAGAAAAAATAATTATGGTGATAAAAGAAGCATAGTACAGATAAATGAATAAATAAGTAGATTAAATAGAGAGCTAAGAAATAAGAATTTTATGTATGATAAATACAATATTTTGAATCAATACCTATTTATGGGTTATAGGACAAATCATATTAGGAAATATAGTTATCACTTTGGAAGAAAAAATTTGTATTTCTACATCATATGGTAACACTAAGTATATTTCAAATGGATTAACAAGATCTAAAGGGAAAATACAAAATTACCATATTACAATACAAAATACAAAACAACCATACAGTATATTATATGTGAATGATATTTAATATCAGGTTAGAAAGGACTTCCTAGGGGGAAAATAAAGGAGGAAAATAAATGAGATATTTGTAACCATGTGAGAGGAAAAATAGTCTTCACTCACAAACTATTAAAAATGTGTAATTGAACAGATACATTTACAAATAATAAAAATATGAAATTCCTGGGGTGCCTGTATGGCTCAGTAGGTTAAAGCCTCTGCCTTTGGCTCAGGTCATGATCCCAGATTCCTGGGATCGAGCCCCTCATTGGGCTCTCTGCTTAGTGGGGACCCGGCTTCCTCCTCTCTCTCTCTCTGCCTGCCTCTCTGCCTACTTGTGATCTCTGTTTGTCAAATAAATAAATAAACAAATAATCTTTTAAAAAAATAAATAAATATGAAATTCCTATAAGATATATAAATAGGTTACAAATATATAGAAAAGTGCATGACCTCACTAATAATCACAAATATACAAATTTTTAAAAAATGAGATGAGATTTTCATGCATCAGATTGGAAACAATTTGTTTTTCAATGAAAGATTAACATTTAATGCTAAGGTATGGGAAACAGATATTCTTTCTTTTTTATGGTGTTCATTTTTTTAAACATTTTAAAATTTAAATCCAATCAATTAACATAATACATATTATTGGTTTCAGAGGTACAAGCCTATGATTCATCAGTCTTACAGAATACCCAGTGCTCATTATATCACATGCCCTCCTTAATGTCCATTACCCAGCCACCCCATCCCTCCACCCTCTCTCCTCCATCAACCTTCAGTTTATTTCCTATGATTAAGAGTTTCTTATGGTTTGTTTCCTTCTCTGTTTTCATCTAGTTTTATTTTTCCCTCTCTTCCCCTATGATCCTCTGCTTTTTTCTTAAATTCCACAAATCAGTGATATCGTATGATAATTGTCTTACTCTGATTGACTTATTTTGCTTAGCATAATACCCTCTAGCTCTAGCCACATCATTGTAAATGGCAAGATTTCATTTTTCTGAAGGCGTGTAGTACTCCATTGTATATGTATATACCACATCTTTATCCATTCATTCGTTGAAGGACAGCTGGGTTCTTTCCATAGTTTGGCTATTGTGGACATTGATGCTATAAACATTGGGGTGCAGGTGTCCTTTTGGATCACTGCATTTGTATCTTTGGGTAAATACCCAGTAGTCCAATTGTTGGGTCATAAGATAGCTCTATTTTCAACTTTTTGAGGAACCTCCATACTGTTTTCCAGAGTGGCTGCACAAGCTTGCATTCCCACCAACAATGTAGGAGGGTTCCCTTTTCTTTGTATCCTCACCAACATCTGTCATTTCCTGTGTTGTTAATTTTAGCCATTCTGACTGGTGTGAGGTGCTATCTCTCTGTGGTTTTGATTTGTATTTCCCCAATGCCAAGTGATGTTGAGCATTTTCTCACATGTCTATTGGCCATTTGGATGTCTTCTTTATAGAAATGTCTGTTCATGTCTTCTGCCCATTTCTTGACTGGATTATTTGTTCTTTGGGTGTTGAGTTTAATAAGTTCTTTATAGATTTTGGATACTAGCCGTTTATCTGATATGTCATTTGCAAATATCCTCTCCCATTCTCCCATTTGGTTGTCTTTTGGTTTTGCCAGCTGGGGAAAGGGATATTCTTATATACTGTTTTAGAGAATGTAATTTGTAATATTTTAACATTTTTTAAAATAATAGAAATCGTTTGACATAGAAATTCCACTTTTAGAAATCTACAGAACTGGGACATGTACATTTAAAATGATCAAAAATTTTTATTGTTATAAGAACTAAAATTATTTAATTAGAAAAATGGTATATTAATATAATGCGGTTAGTATTATTTTTAATGAGGTAAATCTATGCATGCTTACCTGAAAGTTGTTCATCATCTACTAATTTTTTTGAAAAGCAAGTCACGTATGAGGGGTGCCTGGGTGGCTTAGACTGTTAGGTGTCTGACTCTTGTTTTTGGCTCAGGTCATGATCTCAGGGTCCTGAGATCATGTCCCAGGATGGGCTCCATGATTGGTGTGGTGTGCTTGAGATTCTCTCCCTCTCCCACCCCCTCTACCACCGTCTAGCCCATGCACTCTCTCTCTTGCTCTCTCTCAATTAAATATCTTTATAAAAAAAAAAAAATAAAGGCAAGCCGCATATGAATGTGCTCTCCATTTAGTCTGAAATGTGTGTAAGTATGTACGTATGTATTTGTGTGTGAATTTTAATATGAATTTACTGACAATTTTACTCTCTAGCAAGAATTCTTCCAAGCACTTTATCTTATGAACTTGTTTAAGCAACACAACAGTTCTATTGTATCAAACGTCTCCCTTGAGAGACAAGAAAACTGAACATCCCAGGAACCTGCCACAGGATACCCAGCTAGAACTGGCAGAGCAGGACACTGAACCCAGGAGAGTTGGCTCCAAAGCCTGTGCTCTTAAGCACCAACATGGAGAGAGTTGGATGGATGGGTGAACAGAGGTAGACAGATGGAAAGACAGAAAGATAATGCATGAATATATCTGTATCCACTCAAACATTTGAAAAGGATATGAATCAAATTGATAAATGTTTCAAGCTCTAAGAGGTAGACTTCATGGGCCAAAGATAGACATTCAATACTTAATTAATAAAATGTTTATCAAAATGGGGAGCAAGAGAGATATGGTTACGTGTGAGTGTAATTCTCTTATAATTTTTCAAATAAAAATAAAACTTTAAATTATGACATTCTTTTAAAAATTCTAAAATGACTTGGGATTTGTTCATGCCTAACAAGTCAGGGTTTCCCAGAGGAGAGGATGGGAATTTTAGAAATTCTACACTGTGTACAGCACTCCCAACCAGTGAAAAGACCTATGCACTATAGGTGACAAAACAAATTACAAGTCAAAAGGTATCTGTGATTAGAGTTAATTTGAAACTTATTCATAGTTGGTACTTTAAAAATCATCTTCAGTAAATGTAACCATTGTTAGCAGAAAAATTCACAATAAATATTAAAATTAAAAAATAGTGGGAAAAATGAAAAAAAGATTTTTGCCTTCAAACGTCTCCCAAGTATCTCAGTGCCCCACAATTTCTTTGATGAAACAAACTGCCTACCATTTTCCTCTTTAGTGGACCTCAGTTGGAAAAATGAGCACCAGTTGTCTAGGGGATAAGTATTGAATGGCTTACTTTTGATCTTTGTCACTTCAGGAGAGGGACTGAGTAGATCTGGAAGTGATGAGGCTCCCTTTCCCAGGTTCATAACAGTGTTCTCTGAAATACATAAAGAACAAAACAAAACAAAAACTCTTCAAAAATCCTTCCAGTCAATTTGAATAGTCCATAGAAGCCTATGATTTTAAGAAAACCTCAAAATATTGAGGTAAGAGGAAGCTAAGAGTAAAAGGAATACCCAATTGCTTCATTTAAAGTCATATAAAGAATCCTGAGTCAAGAAGAGAATTTGCTAAAGGAAGTGATTCTTGGTAAGAGAGAAGCAGGTCTGCATGTCTTTCTTTTTTAAATTAACATATAATGCATTATTTATTTCAGGGGTACAGGTCTGTGAATCACCAGGCTTATACAATTCGTAGCACTCAGCATAGCACATACCCTCCCCAAAGTCCATCACCCAGCAACCCTATCTCTCCCCCTGCCCAGCAGCCTGCAGTTTGTTTCCTGAGATTAAGAGTCTCTTATGGTTTGTCTCCCTCCCCCATCCCATTTTGTTTCGTTTTTCCCTCCCTTCCCACCATGAACCCCCACCCTGCCGCTCAAATTCCTCATATCAGAGAGATCACACGATAGTTGTCTTTCTCTGACTGACTTATTTCGCTTTGCGTAATACCCTCTAGTTCCTTCCACATCATTGCAAATGGCAAGATTTTGTGTTTTTTGATGGCTGCATAGTATTTTGTTGTGTACTTCTTTATCCATTCATCTGTTGATGGACATCTAGGTTCTTTCTATAGTTTGGCTATTGTGGACATTTGCTGCTATAAACATTCAGGTGTATGTGTCCCTTCGGATCACTACATTTGTATCTTTAGGGTAAATACCCAGTAGTGCAATTGTTGGGTGATAGGGTAGCTCTACTTTCAACTTTTTGAGGAAACTTAATGCTGTTTTCCAAAGTGGCTGCACCAGCTTGCATTCCCACCAACAATGTATGTAGGAGAGTTCTCCTTTCCCTGCAACCTCACCAACACCTGTCATTTTCTGACTTGTTAATTTTAGCCATTCTGACTGGCGTGAGGCGGTATATCACTGTGGTTTTGATTTGTATTTCCCTGATGCCAAGTGATGTGGAGCACTTTTTCATGTGTCTGTTGGCCATCTGGATGTCTTCTTTGCAGAAATGTCTGTTCATGTCCTCTGCCCATTTCTCGATTGGATTATTTGTTCTTTGGGTGTTGAGTTTGCTAAGTTCTTTATAGATTTTGGATACTAGCTCTTTATCTGATAGGTCATTTGCAAATACCTTCTTCCATTCTGTCAGTTATCTTTTGGTTTTGTTGACTCTTTCCTTTGCTGTGCAAAAACCTTTTTATCTTGATGAAGTCCCAATAGTTCATTTTTGCTCTTGCCTCCCTTACCTTTGGCGATGTTTCTAGGAAGAAGTTGTTGCAGCTGAGGTCTAAGAGGTTGCTGCCTGTGTTCTCCTCAAGGATTTTGATGGATTCTTGTCTCACATAGAGGTCTTTCATCCATTTTAAGTCTATTTTTGTGTGTGGTGTAAGGAAGTAGTCCAGTTTCATTCTTCTGCATGTGGCTGTCCAATGTTCCCAACACCATTTGTTGAAGAGACTGTCTTTTTCCCTCTGGACATTCTTTCCTGCTTTATCAAAGATTAGTTGACCATAGGCTTGAGAGTCTGTTTCTGGGCTCTCTATTCTGTTCCATTGATCTATGTGTTTGTTTTTGTGCCAGTACCATACTGTCTTGATGATGACAGATTTGTAATAGATCTTGAAGTCTGGCATTGTGCCGCCCCCAACTTTGGCTTTCTTTTCCTCTGGCTATTTGGGGTCATTTCTAGTTCCATAGAAATGTTAGGATTATTAGTTCCATATCTTTGAAAAAAAGTTGATGGCATTTTGATAAGGATTGCCTTAAATGTGTAGATTGCTCTAGGTAGCATAGACATTTTCATAATATTTGTTCTTCCAATCCATGAGCATGGAACTTTTTTCCATTTCTTTGTGTCTTCCTCAATTTCTCTTATGAGTACTTTATAGTTTTCTGAATACAGATTCTTTGTCTCTTTGGTTAGGTTTATTCCTAGGTATCTTATGGTTTTAGGTGCCATTTTAAGTGGGATCGAATCCTTAATTTCACTTTCTTCTCTCTTGCTTTGGTGTATAGAAATGCAACTGATTTCTGTGCCTTGATTTTGTATCCTGACACTTTACCGAATTCCTATATGAGTTCTAGCAGTTTTGGAGTGGAGTCTTTTGGGTTTTCCACATAAAGTATCATATCATCTGCAAAGAGTGACAGTTTGACTTCTTCTTTGCCATTTTGGATGCCTTTTATTTCTTTTGTTGTCTGATTGCTGAGGCTAAGACTTCTAGTACTATGTTGAATATCAGTGGTGATAGTGGACATCCCTGCCATGTTCCTGACCTTAGGAGAAAAGCTCTCAGTTTCTCCCCATTGAGAATGATATTTGCTGTGGGTTTTTCATAGATGGCTTTGATAATATTGAGGTATGTACCCTACACTCTGAAGAGTTTCAATTAAGAAAGGATGCTATACTTTGTCAATTTTTTTTTAGCATCTATTGAGAGTATCATACGGTTCTTGTTCTTTCTTTTATTAATGTATTGTATCACATTGATTGATTTGCAGATGTTGAACCAACCTTGCAGCCCAGGAATAAAGCCCACTTGGTCATGGTGAATAAACCTTTTAATGTACTGTTGGATCCTACTGGCTAGTATTTTGGTGAGAATTTTTGCATCCGTGTTCATGAAGGATATTGGTCTATAATTCTCCTTTTTGATGGGGTCTTTGTCTGGTTTTGGGATCAAGGTAATACTGGCCTCATAAAATGAGTTTGGAAGTTTTCCTTCCATTTTTATTTTTAGGAACTGTTTCAGGAGAATAAGCATTAATTCTTCTTTAAATGTTTGGTAGAATTCCCCTAGGAAGGTGTCTGGCCCTGGGCTCTTGTTAGTTGGGAGATTTTTGATGACTGCTTCAATCTCCTTACTGGTTATGGGTCTGTTCAGGTTTATATTTCTTCCTGGTTCAGTTTTGGTAGTTTATATGTCTCTAGGAATGCATCCATTTCTTTCAGACTGTCAAATTTGCTGGTGTATAGTTGCTCATAGTATGTTCTTATAATTGTATTTCCTTCATGTTGGTTGTGATCTCTCCTCTTTCTTTCATGATTTTGTTAATTTGGGTCCTTTCTCTTTTCTTTTTGATAAGTCTGGCCAGGGATTTTTCAATCTTATTAATTCTTTCAAAGAACCATCTCCTAGTTTCATTGATCTATTCTACTGTTCTTTTGGTTCCTATTTCATTGATTTCTGCTCTGATCTTTATTATTTCTCTTCTTCTGGTGGGTTTAGGCTTTCTTTGCTGTTTTTCCTTCAGCTTCTTTAGGTGTAGGGTAAGGTTTTGTGAGACCTTTCTTGTTTCTTGAGAAAGGATAGTACTGCTGGGGCACCTGGGTGGCTCAGTGGGTTAAAGCCTCTGCCTTCGGCTCGGGTCATGATCCCAGGGTCCTGGGATCAAGACCCACATCTGCCTCTCTGCCTATTTGTGATCTCTGTCTGTCAAATAAATAAATAAAATCTTAAAAAAAAAAGAGAGAGAGAGAAAGGCTAGTACTGCTATATACTTTCCTCTCAGGACCACCTTTGTTGTATCCCAAAGATTTTGAACAGTTGTGCTTTCATTTTCATTTGTTTCCATAAATCTTTTCAATTCTTCTTTAATTTCCTGGTTGACCCATTCGTTCCTTAATAGGATGCTCTTTAGCCTTCATGTATTTGAGTTCTTTCCAACTTTCCTCTTGTGGTTGAGTTCTAGTTTCAAAGCATTGTGGTCTGAAAATGAGCTTAGATGATCTGTCCATTTCAGTGGGGGGGGGGGGTGTTAAAGTCCCCTACTATTATTGTATTATAGTCAATCTATTTCTTTGATTTTGTTATTAATCAGTTTATATAATTGGCTCCTCCTATGTTAGGAGCATAGATATTTAAAACTGTTAGCTCTTCTTGCTGGACAGACCCTTTAAGTGTGATATAGTGTCCTGCCTCATCTCTTATTATAGTTTTTGGTTTAAAATCTAATTTATCTGATATAAAGATTGCCATTCCAGCTTTCTTTTGATGTCCATTATCATGGTAAATTGTTTTCCACCCTTTCACAATCTGGAGGTGTCTTTGGGTCTAAAATTAGTTTCTTGCAGGCAGCATATTAATAGGTCCTGTTTTTTTGGTTTTTGGGTTTTTTTTTTTTAATCCATTCTGATACCCTGTGTCTTTTGACTGGGGCATTTAGCCCATTTACATTCAGGGTAACTATTGAAAGATATGAACTTAGTGCCATTTTTTTGGTCTGTAAGGTGACTGTTATGTATATTGTCTCTGTTCCTTTCTGGTCTGTTAGTTTTAAGCTCTCTCTTTGCTTAGAGGACCCCTTTCAATATTTCCTGTAGGGCTGGCTTGGTATTTGCAAATTCTTTTAGTTTTTGTTTTCCTGGAAACTTTTTATCTCTACTTATATTTTCAATGATAGCCTAGCTGGATACAGTATTCTTGGCTGCATATTTTTCTCATTTAGTGCTCTGAGTACATCATGCCAGTCCTTTCTGGCCTGCCAGGTCTCTGTGGATAGGTCTGCTGCCAATCTAATATTTCTACCATTGTTTGTTACAGATCTCTTGTCCCAAGCTGCTTTCAGGATTTTCTCTTGTCACTGAGACTTGTATGTTTTACTATTAGATCAGGGGGTGTTGACATATTTTTATTGATTTTGAGGGAGGTTCTCTGTGCCTCCTGGATTTTGATGCTTGTTCCCTTCCTCAAATTAGGGAAATTGTCTGCTATAATTTGCTCCAATATATCTTCTTCCCAACCCCCATTCTCTTTCTTCTTCTTCTGGGATCCCAATTATTCTAATATTGTTTCATCTTATGGTATCATTTATCTCTCAAATTCTCCTCTCATGGTCCAGTAGTTCTTTGTCTCTCTTTTATTCAGCATCTTTATTCTCTGTCATTTGATCTTCTATATCACTAGTTCTTTCTTCTGCCTCATTTAATTAGCAGTAAGAGCCTCCATTTTTTATTGCACCTCATTAATAGCTTTTTTTAATTTCAACTTGATTAGATTTTAGTTCTTTTATTTCTCCAGAAAGGGATTCTCTAGTATCTTCCATGCTTTTTTCAAGCCTGGCTAGCATCTTCATAATCATCATTCCGAACTCTGGTTCTGACATCTTACTAATGTCTGTATTGATTAGGTCTCTAGCCTTTGGTACTGCCTCTTGTTCTTTTTTGGGGTGGTGAGTTTTTCCACCTTGTCATTTTATCCAGATAAGAATAGATGAATGAGAGAGCGAAATACTAAAAGGGTAGCAATGACCCCAGAAAAATATACACTAACCAAATCAGAAGAGACCCAAAAACAGGGGGAAAAGATAGGAGAAAGAAAAAAGAGAAAAAAAAAATACATACATAATTAGAACAGAACCAAACTCTTGATTTTGGGTGTATTTTGGTCTGTTAGAAGAAACTGCCTCAAAATTCCTCAAATTTTAATGAAAGAAAAACTTATATATATACAAAAATAAGGGTAAACAAGATGAAGGGATGGAATATGACTACAAAGATGAAAATTTGAGAAGATTCTAAAAAAGGAATTGATAAGATAAGAAGTTGCTGGAAAAAAAGAAGAAAGAAAAAAAAAAAAGGAGAGAATGTGGTCAGACTGGAGATGAGAAAAAAGCCATATGGTAGATCTAATGTATATTTTGATCTGTTAGAAGAAACTGTATCCCAAAATTTTGAAGAAAGAAAAATTTATATGTATATAAAAAATAGGTTAAATAAAATGCAGGAATAGAACATGGCTATAAAAATGAAAATTTAAAAAGACTTAAAAAGGTATTGATAACATAAAATAGTTTAAAGAGGTTGAAATAAGAAAGAGGAAAAATTAAAAAAATAGAATAAGAAAAAAAATTTTTTAAACTTAACTTCAAAAGACTAAAGAATCATGGGAAAAAAGCCATGAATTTTATGTGCTGTATTCCTGTTGCTCTGAAGTTTAGCAGTTCTCATTGGTGAACTTTGGTCTTGGCTGGATGTTCTTGCTGATCTTCTGGGACAGGGGCCTGTTGCCAGGATTCTCAAATGTCTTTGCCCGAAGCAGAATTGCACCACCCTTGCCAGGGGCCAGGGTAAGCAATCTGCTCAGGTTTGCTTTTGGGAGCTTTTGTTCCCTGAATGCTTCCCGTACAGCTTTGGAGGAGGAGAATGAAGATGGCGGCCTCCCAACCTCTGGCCTGGAGGAGCGGAGAGCTTGGGTACTCACTCCTCAGTGTGCCCTCAGAGAAAAGCAGTCAACCCTCCTGTTTCCCTGGTCTCTGCCTGCACTCTCTGCTCACCCGGCCTGTGACCAAGCGTTTCTATCTCTGATGCACGGCCCCGTTTGGAGTCTCCAAACCCAGTTGATTCCTGCCACACTCCATGCCACTCCTCCCAGAGAAGGTGAGTCTCCCCAGATCTGCTGCTTGTTGGGTCCCTGCTCTTTGGATCATGGTTTAAGGTAACCCCGAGCTGAGCCCCCACTCCTCAGCTCCGTCTCTGCAGCCGGCTTCCCCGCTCTGATATCTGGGAGCTCTGCCACACTCAGACACCCCTGGTCTTTTTGTGTCCCCATGGGTCCTGAGACGACGCTCTCCCCATGAAGGCTCCACCCCCTGCTTACTCTCTGGAGTGATGTCCCTCGGTGGAGCCGACTTCCAATTTTGTGCTCCACTGCTCCACCGCTTGCCGGGAGCCAGCCCCTCCCCCGTAGTCTATCTTCCCGTATGTTGCCTCAGATTCACTTCTCTGGACGTCCTACCTTCCAGATACTGGTCGCTTTTCTGTTTCTAGAATTCCTGCTATTCTTTTCTTCTATCTCCTGTTGAGTCTGTAGGTGTTCAGAATGGTTTGGCAACCATCTAGCTGAGTTTCTGGGACCAAACAAAATTCAGGTCTCCTATTGTTCTGC
Source organism: Lontra canadensis (assembly GCF_010015895.1). Classification (NCBI taxonomy): domain Eukaryota; kingdom Metazoa; phylum Chordata; class Mammalia; order Carnivora; family Mustelidae; genus Lontra; species Lontra canadensis. The sequence goes on along the minus strand of NW_022630996.1, from coordinate 54,113,510 downwards.
TATCTTGCTCCTCCCCTCCCAGGTCTGCACATCTTAACTTTTTTACAGAACCTGCCCTTTGATTTAGGTGAATTAATTAACCTTATTTTGTACCTGACACAAAATGATTTAGGTGAATCAATTAGCCTTATTTTGTACCTGATACAAAATGATGATTTGGTTTTATTTGACTTCCGTCATTCTCTATGGTCTTAGAGTTCTGACATTCAAATATTCTAAGTAGTTGTTGAAAATCTGAAGTTTTTTCTCAGAGGCTGGTAAAATTAGGGCAACACACAAACAAAACTGAATGAAATGTTAATTGTGATAATTAGTAAATAGATGCATTTAGAAAAATAAGGCAAAAAAAAGCTGCTATTGTCTCAGGCACTTTAGCCTCAATTTTATATTTTAAAACCAGAATTATCTTTAGATCTCTATCTGCATAAACACAAACTTAAAGCAAAAATGATCATAAATCATAAATCTCCATGGGAATTTGGATCCTCAAACTTCCCTTTTGCCATATGCATTCTCTAATATGTGAACCCCTAAAATAATGATGGTGTTTTCTCTCAGTAGTCTTACAGGAGTTAGCTATTTCCTATATAATTAAAATAATAAACATTTTTTTATATATAATGAAGATAGTCGAAAGAAAGTTGCTGAATCAACCTGCTGTAATAAGTAGGTTTACAAGAAATGAATTATTTATGAAAATAGCAGACTTTCAAGACCAGCAAAACCTTCACCATAATACTGAGCCAGGACCATGTTTTCATAGTGTATGTGTAATTTTGAAGAAATTAATTAATGAAAGAGAAAATCGTAGATTCTGACTGAAGCTAAAAGAAAAAGGTGAATTTTTTTTTTAAGTTCTAAGTTCTAGTTTGTCTAGTACGGTCATGAAAAAATTAAATATGACTTCCCTAGAGTGCATTTTCACTTTTAATAATCACACAGCTTTAGGGGCACCTGGGTGGCTCAGTGGGTTAAAGCCTCTGCTTTCAGCTCAGGTCAGGATCCCAAGGTCCTGGGATCGAGCCCCACATCGGGCTCTCTGCTCTGCGGGGAGCCTGCTTCCTCCTCTCTCTCTCTCTCTGCCTGCCTCTCTGCCTACTTGTGATCTCTGTCTGTCAAATAAATAAATAAATAAATAAATAATTAAAAAAAAATAATCACACAGCTTTGATAGGTACTAGGACTAAGGGCCCTTGCTAATTATTAACTGTGTTTATTGATTGTATTAACTGTGTTTATTGATTGTGTTCTCACACTCAACACTTCTGACTCTAGTTTTCATACTTAAACTCTCAAATCATTTGGTAAATCAAGCAAAACTGATTGCTTTATAGCAGGACTACCGATAAAACAAATGTATTTTTAATTACATTATTTCATTACTTATGGACAAAAGAAAGCAAATAAATGCCAACCTTGAAGCTTTTCCTTCTCTTGAAAAAAAAATTATATACACACACACTATACACACACACACACACACACACACAAACTATACACTTCTGGCTTCAGCATGTATTTGATTTCAACAATTCTGTGGTCACAATTCAGTGATGGAAATAAAATAAGATCGTCTGAGCTCTGAGGTTCTGCAACTTGAGGAATGAAGATCACTTGGAAACAATTTTTTGCTGTTTGTATGTCTTTATTTTTTTATCAACACATTCCAATTAATTGCACAATGAATCAATTATATTCTTTACCATTGTTATTTATTTCAAGAATTAAACTGTGCCACATTTCCCCTTGAGCACTAGCCTTCTAGAAGAACACCTGTCTTGAATTTAACCACAGTCCTCATACCTCAAACCTCCTAATTCTCGGTGAAAGACTTAATTATCTTGCCTGTTTAGACATGGACTAAGTGAGTATTGGTAAATTGATTAAAAAATTAAAAAGTAATTTAATCCAAAATCAACTATTCAACCACACTGATTCAGTGTGTATTACCATAAGGCCAGAGAAGAAAATGATGAAACACAAGTCACTTAGTGAGCCTACAGTCTTGTGAGAGAAAACACACTTTCCAGTGTGGTAACTGTGTATCTACAGCACTGGGAGCATGCAGGATTCTGAAATTCAGTGGAGCCAGGGTAATGATGTTGTTGAGTCTGGGCATCTTTAATTAAATATTAAAGAATTGCTAAGAGAGATGTAGAAGAGGGGTTATAACACAAAGGAGAGAAAAGAATCCACTTTTAAGGACCTAGGATATGAGAGAGAGAAAATACAGGCATGGGAAGGAATTTGTTATCTGGTTTTAGGAAACTTTTTTGTATGGAAAATGGCCAGTCCTTATCTTGTTAGACTTTGAGACATTATTCTGATAAGAGTGGATTTGGAGAGATGGATTAGCCACTATCAATTTCATTTGAATTTATTGTCACTTCTTATATGCCAGGTGCTATTCTAGGTTTGTATCTATTTATCCATATAATATTCACGACAATCCTATGAGGTATTTTCTTAATTGGTATTCCCATTCCACAGGTGAGAAAAATGAGACACAGTAGCGTTAGGTAACTTGTCCAAGCTCAGTCAGTTGAAAAGTCCAAGAGCCATTATTCAGCCCCCATCAAGGCCCTACTATACTCTAGGCCCCTCACTTTGAGGCGGGCCTCTCCCGAAGATGGGACTCAGAGTCATAGCAAGAATGTGGGCAGCTGGGATGGACTGAGAAACATTTTGGATACCCCAGTTGATTAAATGTGGAGATAAAATGAGAATGTTGAGTCAGAATTACATCATGTTAATGAAATTAGGAAGAGGAGGAGAAACATGTTTGGAGGAATGATGAGATTGTTTTGAACATGCTAATTTGAAATTGGCAGGATCATTTTAGGGAGGTCTGCTAGCAGGAAGCTGCAAATTTAAGTCTGGAGGCTGCTTAGCCAGGATAGAACTGGTGTGACAGAAGTGATTTACTTGCCTCAGGCACAAATTTAAGGGAATGGAAAAAAAGTGATTAAGATCAATAATATTTCAATGTGATACTTGTAAAAATATCAAAATTAATGCTAAAAATATCAAAAAAATGACAACCCAAATATCGAAATTTTAAGTAAAGGAAGATCAGTATTTTTCCTTTCCCTTAGTCTCCAACGTGGCCCCAGAGAGCATTATGAACAATTCTACCTTTATTTGAAAATCTTTAATTTTTATCATGATTTTTGCATCAATTTTGATTTGTTAAAATACTGCCTTAAAAGAGAATTGATCTTGGGGTGCCTGGGTGGCTCAGTCAGTTAAGTGTCCAACTGTTGATTTCAGCTCAGATCATGATCTCAGGGTTGTGATATTGAGCTCTCTGTTGGGCTCCACACTGGGCATGGAGTCTGCTTAAGATTCTCTCTCTCCCTCTCCTCTCAAAAAAAGAGAGAGAGAGGAGAGGGAGAGAGAGAGAGAGACTGAAATTTGATCTTGACTCCCAAGCCTTTTTGTTGCACCCCTAAATTTTGCATCCCAAGCAGGTGCTACATTTGTCTTACCCTAGTCTTGGCCTAAGAAAGAGGAAATTCCACTTATCTGTACCAAAGTTTTTTTTATTTCTTTACTAAAAAGAAATTATTCCCTTTTATTTTTTTATTTCCTCATTAAAAGGAATTCCTTCACTAGCAGGAAAGAAATTATTACTAAAACTGAAACTGAACTTAAGTGATACTCTGATCTTAAGTTATCTTGTGTCCAGACCACCAGTTCTCATAATTTTTCACAAGAAGAAAGAAGAGAACGAATAATTTCTCCTTTACAGATAAGGAAACCCAGACATATAATGACTCAGTGACAAAGTGAAAACTAAACTTGGTGCTACATGAGACATACTAGATCAGAAGATTCTCTGGGGATAAACTGGAAGAAACAAAAATATGAAGTCTATTTATGTGAGCAAATCTTAACTAAATAATTGGACTGAAAGAATGACTTCCGGTAAACAGCATGTGCTTCTGAATGAGACATAGTGGCCTTTTCCTCCTCAGCCATTTACAGTTGGGCAACCTTTGACAAGTTCCAGAGCCTTACTCAGTTTTCTCATCTATAAAATGAGCCTCATTATACCTATCTTTTATTGTTTTGGTTAGGAGGGGTAAAAAAGAGAATATAGCTAATGATATTTATCAATCAGCATCTCAACCTATAAGCATATGATACTCACAAAATAGGAAAATGCCGGAAGTTTTGGGGGTTTTGTTTTAGTAGGCTATACACAGAAGTAGAGGGACAGAAAAACCAAGAAAGATAATGCACCTGGTTGCTGGAAACTAAAAAGAGAGAAAAAGCGACATAGAGTTACAGTGACTTTTGGTAGAAGGGACCACGTCAAATATTCTGACCTCACTCTTCTTTCCCCGTTTGATTTCCAACCGAACCCTAAGCTTGAGGTTATCAAAGACTAGGTGCTTTAGTCCATACAAGTCAGCCCTGAGGGAAGACTGCAGGCCGCAGAATGGTGAAGGTACCTAGAGGAGCAACAGAAAGCTGACTGCCACAAAAAAAAAAAAAATAGCTTTTGATGACTGAGCATTTTCTATGTAACAGACGCATGCTTTACTGTGTCATCTCATTTCATCCAAATAACAATCTTTATGGTAAATACTACTGTTTTCCCGTTTTTTAGATGAGGAGCCTGAGACTTACTATGATTTGCTAACTTGCCAAAAACCTCAGAACCAAGAGATGGAGGCAGGAATTGATGTGCCATAGCCCATCACTGCAGAACAATAAATTGTAGCGACTGGTTTCATAATTATCATCACCATCCATTTAATTCCAACCCCTCCAGCAATTATATTTCTAGGAATTTAACTCAGTTATAATAATGGATGTGTATAAAGAAGTATGTTCAAAAATGTTGTTTACAACATTGTTTTAGCAAAAGACAGAAAAAAATTTAAATGTCTATGAACTTGGACAGTTTAAATAAGCTACAGTACATTTATAAGATGATATTTCTGTTTACTACAGTAGCAAAAAAGGCAGCTCTAGGAGCACTGTGTAATAATATATATTGATATATTCTTTAAGAACAGTGTTATAATGCCATTTATATTAGAAAATAGAAATATTACTTATATTCTTGTAGCTAGAAGAGTATTTTTGGAAAAATACATAAGAAACTGGTAACTTAGCTGCCTCTGGGGAAAGCAATTGGGTAGCAGGTGAAATTAAGTTAATTTTTTTATTTCACAACTTTGTACTTTTGTACATTTTTCTCCTGTAGTCATGTAATACCTACATAAAAATTAAATTAATTAAGGAAAATTTGAATTGTACATGATTAGGGACCTTCTGGGGACTTTTGTAATTTGGGAAATAGTGAAAGAAAATGCACATGCATAAAAATCAGTTTTCTTAAATCTTCAGATCCTGGGCGATTTGCTTTTTCAATAACAAAATCCTTTGCCATACCAGCTGTGGTTAAAAGAATGCAAAATAAGGAGTAAACATCAACATGTATGATACAGTGCTGCAGAAGCAAAAACTGTAAGGTAAATGATGAGAAATCGGCCTGTTGAAGCCAGGTACCAGCTAACTCACAAGGCAAACTGCGCATAATACCGCACGGCCAAAGGCAGCAGGCGGCAGAGCTTTAACACAGCTCCTGAACCCCCGGGGATTTACAAGAGCTGTGTCCCCTGCACAGGACCACCAGCCTTCCAGCTCTTCATCCTTTCCAAGAAAGCTGACATTTTTGTTTTTCACGGCATTTTCAAATCAGAACGATCAAGACAGAAATTTTGGCTATCAGGAATGGAGAGACTGGCCAATGAAATGAAGGAGTTCGTGATGAAGATGACTGTTGCCTGGACAGACTTTTTCTTTTTTTTTAATGAAGAATGCGCCCACTGGAATTTAAATTGTTGATCTCCTCCACCGTGTTACCAGAAAGAAATGTCCTTCCTTAGACCAGTAGGCATTTTCAGGAATTTCTTTAAATTCCCTCCGCATCTCTGGATTTCTGAGATTCTGATTCTCCTGCTAACTTGGAGTAGGGCGCAGGAGTTCGGTACTAGGCGCAGCAACGAGAATGGGAAGGGATCCCCTACTCCCGGAGTGACTGGGGCTCGGGCACTTAGCCCCTCCTTCTTCCGAGCCCCGCCTCCCCGCAGGGCGAATCCTATAAAACCGCGGCCAACAGGGTCCCTACTGCAGGTCTCCGGACTAGTCCGACTTCCAGATCGACTGGATCGCACGCCCCTTTGCCGGAGCAGAGCCTGTCCGAGCCATGTCCCAGGGGCTGTACCACGAGGAGTTCGCCGGAGCTGGCAAGCAGGCGGGGCTGCAGGTCTGGCGGGTCGAGAAGCTCGAGCTCGTGCCGGTGCCCCAGAGCGCTTACGGCGACTTCTACGTCGGGGATGCCTACCTGGTGCTGCACACGGCCAAGGCGGGCCAGAGCTTCACCTACCGCCTGCACTTCTGGCTGGGTAAGGGAGCGCAGGCAGCGGGACCCCGACGCGCTCAGGTCGGGGAGGGGCGAGGCCGCAGGAGGCTGAGACTGGCAGGCTGGAGGTGCGGGTGGGGTCGGGGGAGAGGGGAACCGCAAACGGGAAGGGCCTGGGGACCTGTCGCGTCCGTCGTGTCCCCTCCGGGTGGCCGTCTTTGGGAAGGCCGCCTTCCCCACGCCAGAGTCCGCTGTTGCAAACACCGCTGCAAACGCGAGGCGCAGAGCTGTCAGGAGCCAGTCTTACCCCGCGGGCTTTGACAGCTTCTGTCCCTTGCACCTTCCAGTTGGAAACCCCGCTCCTGCCCAGGGCCGCTGCTTAGCGCACCCTGGCTCTGGCCAAGTCCCGCTCACCTTCGACAAGTTCAGTCCTGATCTCCCTGTCAGGGAGGAGATGAAGTCAAACAAGTTTGTAGGCATCCTCCGCAGCTGGCGAGAAGTACTCCCCCACCCCATACACACCCCCGCCGCCCTTTTCTCTGGTTAATTTGTTTTTATTTTTTTGCCCTTGGGCCCCAGCTTATATCTCTCCACACACTGAGGCAGTTAATGCTCTGGGCGACTTTAAATCAGAATCCACTTGCTCCACACTGCTCACACAGCCGGCTAACAGAAATTCCTGCTGGTCAGGATGTTGGCGACCCTGGATGGAAAAGAGAAAAAAAAAATACAGATCTTGTTAATATAAATAAATAGCTTTATATGGCCTATGTATTATTTAAATGAGTTGCTTTATTCTAGTAGTTATTTTTATTATTACTACTTCTCTATTTGAACAAGGACACAGTGTAAAACAAAACAGCTTCTCCAGCAGTAGTAATTATTTTGGGCTGCACTTGCACCAGGTTGTCAGAATACTGGGCCTTGTGTGTTCTACTTTTCCACCTTCTACTTTTACTCATCAACATCCTGAATGTCCAGCCTCTCCCTGTAAGATCCTGTGCCAGTGGGCACACCCGGTCTAACAACGTGCTGATTATCCGAGATCTACGGCCTTCTTTTCAAACTGTTTGCCTCTCCTGGACTTCGAGTATGTTATTTATAGCTTTATTCCTGAGCCTGCGGGGAGACCACACAAAACCACACACACATATATATGCATTTGGAAGTCCTTGAAAAGCCATCATTTTTATTTCTAACTTTTGAAGATTTTAAGAAATGAAATGGCAGAAACCATTAAGAAGGGTTGTTCTCAATGGTGGTGAACACCTGAAAGAGACACCCCCAGTGAGAAATACAAAGAGGGAGATGGATCATTTTTATTATAGCATTTGAAGTTAAAATTTTGTGCTTGCTTGACCAAACTCAAGCAGAGTTCCAAACACATTTTGGTTTCCCAGTGTAGTGTCACTATTCCTATAATAAATAGTGATCTATTTACATTTTATACCAGAAATCACTGAAACCTTAATATAAAACCATGTTCATGAATGAATGATGCCAGATAGAATAGTAACGTCCTCATCTTTGTCTTTCTATTTGGAACTTGGATCTAGAATGAATAAAAGTGTCTGAAATGCCACATCTGTAATTTTGGTGAATTAAGAAGCCAAGGCACTGCATATCTTGTTGTAGACACAGTTAAGCTTGTCAGAGGACTGCAAGAGGCTTTGAACACAGTTTGTGGGTTTTGTTTGTTTGTTTGTTTTTTGGGGGTGGTTATTCTGTAGGTTCTTTCTTATACTCTTTAAATTTTTTTTTATGGTTTACAGATGCCCATTAACTCCATTATTCATTTAGTGCTCACCAGTTTGAAAACTGTGATAGGAAATGCTTTGGGCAGAAACACTTCATGCTTTTAAAGGTCTCCTAAAACTGAACTTAATAGTGTGTTAATTAATAAGTTAATTCATTCAATAGTTATTCAATGTGCCCAGCATTGTGTAAGGCATTTTTGCATGTGAATGATTTATGGACTTTCTCTGAAAGTGTATAATCTCAAAGATACAATAAGACAAGTGATATAACACAGGTAGAACAGCTGAATGCTGTGAAAGACACAGTGTCTGTAGTTATGGGGAAGCAGGGAAGGAGAGAAGCTTTGACAGAAAAGAGGAAAATGATAGTAATTGGAAGGATTTTGTCCAAGAGAGAATCATGGGGAGCATGGAAAAGTTTAGAGTAAAATGGTCCACTCGGCCTTTAGGTGGAATTGTTTGGCAGCTCTTCCTACTTTAGTTCCCTGAAGCAAGCTGTATTTCATCCAAAATCTTCTACCCTAAGACCTATATTTGGATGAGTTCATGAGAATTAATCAGAGAGGCAGATTGAGGAAAAGTTCCAAGAGGGAGAGCTGAAAGTTTAGGGGGAAAGGAAGTCAACTAAAGGAAATCAGTTGGGAGGAAGATGGAGGGGAATGAAATTAGACTCAGATTGGGTTGGAGAAGTACCTGGATGAAAATCAAGAAACAGGCCATATAAGAGGAGGAAAGAGGAAGCAAGAAGCCACAGGACAGAAAATAGAAGAGAGGAAGAGTCCTCTTTCCTGCCCTCTCTCTCAGAAGCTTTCTATGATACCCTTGCTTATCTCAGATTATTTCCTTTTACTATTTTTTCCTTTATTTATTTTACAAAGTAAGAATTTGTTGCATATAACTTAAAAGGTGTTGCACTGGTCCTTCCATAAAAGCCATTTCAGTTCTGTACCGAGCAGTTTAGATGTACCCACTTCTGCTTCTCGTTACTTAGAGCCTCCTGTCTCTGAGCACAGCTGGATGATAAAGCTACTCAGTCACATCCTGGACGTAAGCTACAAACACCCTCCCTCCTCATCTCTCTTTTCCAGTTTTAAATTTTACGTAAATGTATTTGAGAGCAGTAAACATTTGTGGTATATCTAGTCTGTGCTAGGTTCTATGCAAGACACTGGGAATCCAAAGAATTGGGTTACAATATACAGTGTACAATTCAAGGAACTTATAGTATATAAATAGGGCTGCTGAGGACGCTGAGAATTTGGATTTTTATACATTGCTTGGGGGAGAATATAATTATGAAGAAGAGTTTGACAGTTTTTTTACAAAACTAAACTTGCAACTACCATATGACCCAGCAGTTGCATTCATGGGCATTTATTCCAGAGAAATGAAAATTTATATTCATGTAAAATCTTATACATGTCCATAGAAGCCTTATCTGAATAAGTGAAAACTTGATTTGGTCCAGATATCCTTCCACAAGTGACTGATTAATCAAGTTGTGGCATATCTGTAACAGAGAATATTACTCGGCAAGAAAAAGGAACAAAGTATTGATGCATACAACTCAGATGAATCCCCAGTAAATTATTCTGAGTGAAAAAGACCAATGCCCAAAGGTTTCATACTGTATGATCCCATTTATATAACATTTTTTAAATAACAAGTTTAGACTTGTTATCAGAGGTTAAGGATGGGGTGGGGAGGGGGAGATGGGGGTAGTTATAAAAAAGCAATGTAAGGGATTTTTTGATGATATAACTATATAGTATCTTGACTAGGATAATGAATATGTGAGTTTACAGGTGATTTAGAGAACTAACTGCACATTGATGAGTACAAGGAAAATTGGGGAAATATGAGAAATGTAAGTGGATTGTGTCAGTGTCAATATACTGGTTTTTGCATTCTGTGCTGTATTGTGCATTCATGCTCCTGCTTTAGTATATTGTGGTATACCGGACTGTACTCAAGTTTGAAAAATGTGATCATTGGAGGAAATTTGGTTCATCAATCTATGTTCCTCCTCCTACCAATACAACTCTGTGTTAATTACTGTATCTGTATAGTAAACCTTAGTATCAGATAGAGTTATTCCTCTGATCTTATTTCTCTTTATCAAGACGTTTTAACTCTCTCGGGACTGTGCCTTTTCATATAAATTTTACAATAAACAAATAACCCATAATAAACCTTCCTATGATTTTTATAGGAATAGTGTTAAACTTGTGGATCAACTTGGGAAAAATTGACATCTTTATTATATTGGGTCTTAGAGTCCATGAGCATTATGTCTTTTTTTTTTTTTGAACACTGTGTCTTTATATTTATTAAGGTCTTTGCTTTTTTTTTTTCATTAACATTATACAACTTTTAGCATGTACCTCATGTTCCTGTTATCATATCCTCAAAACAATGTTAGGAAGTTTGCCACATATGTACAAATATAATGTAAAGCAACAAAATATAACATAACACAAAAGAACATATCATAACTTGAAAGACATTAGTAAAAGACATCAGAAAAGGGAAAATGAATGAGGTCATAAAGCAGAATTCATAGAGCAAGTGCATTTGTTTCTGAACATTGCTCAATTGCATCATGATATTGAATTGCATTCTAGTTTTCACATTCAAAAGCTGGTATTGACTTCTTTAGGATCTTTCAACTTCTTTAGAACAAGGATTCTAGCTTATTCATACTGATATTCCTTAGTCCAGCTCAGTACACAAGCATCAAAAGATGAAAGCATAATGTAATTAACTTAATTCCAGTTCGCTCACTAATTGCATGCCTGTCCATTTACATCCATCTAAAGAAATCTGCATTTCAACTTGTGCTCAAGTAAGAATGTTTATGTCAAACACATTATGCTTAATGCTTTTGATATTAATCTTGATTTAAAGTTCCCTCTTAAAACATCTCTGTGCAAATCTACATCTCTATCCTTATTCATATTTTCATTTATGGATGGGAAAGCGGGCAGAATGGCATTAGGGTTCTTTCATACTGCAAAGTTGTATAGGTCTTTTTTTTTTCCCTTGACCACAACAAGTTTACAAAATTGATACTATGTCAAGTACTCCTACAGCTAGTGGATTTTTTTTTTTTCCTGAGATGATAAATTGCTACACAGGTTCTCTTTGAGAGTAAGGGAGGAATGTAAAGAAATCCAATTCTTTCATTAATATAGCTGTTTCCCTTTCTTCAGCTTTGGTTAATGCTCTCAGTTGGAGTTTCCTGTGAACTGTAGTTTTATTACGGCTTCTAAATTTTCTACATCAGTTAACTCATGGAAGAAAATAGCATAACCTAATCACCACAACATGTTACTGCTGATGAGAGTCCGAGTATTAAAAAACTATTGATTCGTGTTGTAGTTTCTAAGAACCTGCACTCCAGAATCACAGAAACCTGCCTCTGTGTCATGTTCTACCAAAGGTCAACTTTATGAAGTTACTTGGCCTGTCAAAGCCTTTACTGCTTCTATTGTAGATGGTAGAAAATATTTTTGCTGCATGCGTTTGCTTGAAGATTAAATGAGATTATCCATGTAAACCACTAGCACAGTGTCTGGCCCATATCAAGGATATTATAAATGTATAAATGCTGGCTGTTATTATTTCTAGAATAATTTGTGATTTTTACACAGTTCAGATGTAGTAAGGGTTTTGAAGTGTGCTTTCTAAAATTTGAGTTTCCATCAGGGCTGGCTCAGATCCCTATGTATGTGGAAGATGCCAGTTCTGGAGGATTGCTTTTTTTTACCTAAGTGAGGTTGCCTCGATTGGATTTATACTAGAATTGTGAAAATTAAATGTGTGCTGTGTGTTAAATTCTTGGGTTAATAATACCTACATTCACATTCAACGGATGTTAGCATCTTTCTCTTACCCTCCCTTTCCACTTAGAGAATGTAATCTTACACCCAATAAGCTAATGAAGTGAGGGCACTAAGACTTAAAAATAGGGATAAGGTCAAGTGATATTCATTTTCCCATTCTAAAAACCACTTGCTTTTCTAAAGCTATTTATCTGTGGCCTGTGATGTTCATATTCCTTACAAATATTAACATATTAGCAGACTGTTGCTAATAAAGGCTAAAATAATTGAAAAACATTCTCATAGTCTGCTCTTATTAGCAAATGAATCTGCATCCTACTAGACTATAGTGCTATATCTTCTTGAACATATACAGACATCAGTGTTGTGTGTGTGTGGGTTTTTTAAAAAGATTTATTTATTTATTTATTTTAGAGAGAGATAGAAGGAGGGAGAGGGATGGTCCCAAGCAGACTCTGCATGGAATATGGAGCCCAACATGGGGTTCCATCCCATGACCCTGAAATCATGACCCGAGCTGAAACCAAGAGTCGGATGCTTAACCCACTGCACCACCCCGGCGCCCCCAGCAGTGCTTCTTTTAAACAGTTTTTTAAAAGAATTGAAAAGCAAGGACACCTGGGTGGCTCAGTGGGTTAAAGCCTCTGCCTTCAGCTCAGGTCATGATCCCAGGGTCCTGGGATCGAGCCCCACATCAGGCTCTCTGCTCAGCGGGGAGCCTGCTTCCTCTTCTCTCTCTCTGCCCGCCTCTCTGCCTACTTGTGATCTCCGTCTGTCAAATAAATAAATAAATAATCTTAAAAGAAAGAATTGAAAAATAAGAACAAAACAATTCTTATAACTATTAACAAAATAATATTTTATATTACAACATTTCTGTCGAAAGATTGTTCTGCTGAAACGATCTATTGTGTTGATGTATATATAATTCAAGAAATTCAAAGAAAATTTCAGAGCTTTTCATATCAAAAATTCTGCCTTAGTCGTTTTCCTTGCTTGATAAATGAAGTGCTGTCTTTTGCTGTTTCAGGAAAGGAGTGTACTCAGGATGAAAGCACAGCGGCTGCCATCTTTGCTGTTCAGATGGATGACTATTTGGGTGGCAAGCCAGTGCAGAGTAGAGAACTTCAAGGCTATGAATCTACTGACTTTGTTGGCTATTTCAAAGGAGGTCTGAAATACAAGGTATTGCATTTGAACTATTTCCATTATGACGCCCTTTTTCTTCCTATCCATCCACACCTCACGTCTTCAGAGAAGGAAAGTTCATTGAGGACCAGGTTTTTTGTTTGTTTTTGTTTCAGTCTGTTTTGTATACTGATGATACCAGAACCTGCTGGATACATAGTAGGTGCTCAATATGTGTTTATGGAACATGGATGTAATATGTGAAACGTTCTGGATTGATTTCATTTAATAGGATAATTTTTAATAAAGTTAAGAGCTTTCAGTAATGTTGTCACAAGAAAGCCCTTTAAAATTTTGTGGAATTCTTTCAATAATTAAATATTGGCAACTTGGGGATTCGCAATTTTTGTTAATGCCATTCTAGAGAACCTCTGAAGTTGCTGCAGATGACCCAAGACTTGGGAATCTCAATTGTTCTAGAATATCGTGATGCAATATTTGTAACAATTATAATTCCAGTTACTAGAAAAGACTATACACATATCTTCCAAATCGTGTGGTTTGATCTTGGAAATGATGCAAATGAAGCGAACCATTGAGTTAAATATATGTGTGGTTCAGCCTCACCAAGTCAAATATACCTACACTGCTATACACACATGCACACAATTTATGTGTTTTGGCCTGAAACACTAATCATTAACTGGCTTTCCTTCTGGGAGAAAAAGAAATGAAAACAAGGTAAGTAGCTCCCTTCTTTGAAGGCAACCTTCAACGAAATATACTACCTTCTATGGTAATAGACGCTTTATGGGTCTATGACCCTTGTGGACTGGCCACCCTTCATGATCTCCCCTGCCTCCAAGAATGTTCAGTTACCGTGTGAGAAATACCTCCCTCGACAAACTTTTCGGTAGCAATCCTTTTCAAAACCAGACATGCTCCAACGGGTCTTCTGCAGACTCCACCACCTTACCCTTTGAGCCTGTTAGCTTACTGAAGACCTAAGACCTCAGAGCTAAACTAGAATTCTGAATATATATTAAATTTATCTACTACAATGGTAGGGTTTATTTATACTTTTGCCTAATCAGAGCCTTAGTGGATATTTTGTGATGTCTGTTGAGATGAGGATAAACACTCATAAATCCCCTTCTCTCTTGAAGTGATTTTTTTTCACTCTAGGTTATAAACAACCTTAAATAGGAAATAATGTGTTACTTCTCATTTTATTTAATTCATGTGAGTTCCTACAGTTTATGTCAAATGATTCTCAAACTTCCTTTATGCCAATGAAACAACATTTTGAATAAGCTGGGTCTTATAGTTACTGAAAGCATGTAATAGGACATCATCCCGGTTATGAACCCATTTCTGTTCCATATGACTTGTTTACCTCAGGCAAGTATGTAAGCTTTTTGTCCTTAGTTTCCTCAAACATATAATGGATATAACAACAGGTTCCTCATATAGGTGTTATAAGGATTAAGGATCAAATTAAATAATAAAATACGTATATAGTGCATATACAGTCAGTAGGAACTTGTGATATTATTATTCCTTCTGGCTATCAGCAGGACCTCTGAAATCAAACTTCCAGATATATATTTAAAAGTGAACATGAAAAAGCAATTTTACAGTTATAAAGTAATTATCTTCTAATTATCAAGATCAAAATCATTTAAAAATCAGCATTTTTTTGTAAGAGGATATGTGCAAATGAAGGTCAAATTTATCAGCAAAAAATCTGCTCACTGTTTTATCATTAGTGACATTGAGCAGATGACAATGTGTGCAGTTGCAAAATACTTGATAAGAAATGTGGAAGCAAAGATAAATTGCCACCCAGAATAGCAAAGACTATTTATTTAAAGATATTATTTATTAATTTTGAGAGAGAAGTAGAGAGAGAGAGAGAGAATACAACTGGGGGGAGGGGCAGAGACAGAGGGAGAGAGAGAATCTCAACCAAACTCCATGTTGAGCTCAGAGCCTGACACCAGGCTCAATCTCATGACCCTGAGATCATGACCTGAGCTGAAATCAAGAGTCAGATGCTTAACCAACTAAGCTACCCAGCTACCCCAGAATGGCCAAAACTATTATGTTGTACTTAATTTCATACTTACAAGAATGTGCTAAGCACTTCATGTATATTATCTCATTTCATCTAAATAACACCGGTGGTGCAGTTTCTATCATTGTCACCCTATTAAGATAAGTGAACAAAAGCTTTGAGAAATTATGTAACTTAACAAGGTCTAATAGTGGGTATGTGACTGGGTGACCACCTAACTTCAGTGCCTAAACTGGTAATCACTATACTATGACACTCTCAGTATAAATAAATGTCTCAAATATCAAGGTGAATTGTTTTATTTAAGATTACTCTATGAAACAGGGTATCGTGTCTGTTTGGGATGACACAATTTGACAAAGCCTACCATTACCAAGACAGCAACAGCCATATTAGGTTGCCATGTTTAAGGTAAAGATTCAGCGAGGCAACATTAAGACCATCTTCTCATGTCTTTCAATTGACCCGAGGTTTCTTTTTATGAGGCTTTTTAGGCTGGGGGAGTTCTAGAGGAGTAATATTTACCACTACTTCCTTTTTTTTTCTCTTTTTCTTTTTAAAGATCTTATTTATTTACTTGTCAGAGAGAGAGAGAGAGTAGGAGCACACAAGCAGGGGGAACGGCAGGCAGAGGGAGAGGAAGAAGCAGGCTTCCCATGGAGCAGGGAGTCCCACTTGGGGTTCTATCCCAGGACCCTGAGGTAATGACCTGAGCCAAAGGCAGACACTTAACCAACTGAGCCACCCAGGTGTCCCTTACCACTACTTCCTTATATTAAATCTCTTTCCCCAGCTCAGTAAGACCTGGCTCTCAGCCATGATTGTAAATAGCAACTGTCAAACATCCATCAGCCAGCAAAACTGTGTTAATAGTGTCAATAATTTAAAGGATCATCCACTTTGCTTTCATTCTGCTGTGAGAAGGTAGAAAGAGACTTGGGGTTTCTAGGGTTAATTCAAACACTATTCCAGAAATACTTATTATGAAATACCAACATATATGAAACTTACAGTTTTTCTTTTTGCCTTTTTACATCAAATTTTATTAAGACAAAATTAATTTTTAAAATACTGTTAAAGAGGCACCTGGGTGGCTCAGTGGGTTAAAGCCTCTGCCTTCGGCTCAGATCATGATCCCAGGGTCCTGGGATCGAGCCCCTCATCGAGTTCTCTGCTCTGCAGGGAGCCTGCTTCCCGGTCTCTCTCTGCCTGCCTCTCTGCCTACTTGTGATCTCTGTCTGTCAAATAAATAAAATTAAAAAAAAAAACTGTTAAATGTTAAATATATCACTCTGTGATATATATATCACTATATGGCAGTAGCTTAAATGTTATACAAGTATCATCAGTCTGTTTTATATTTTGTAACTTTTTTCAGATCACAATGTTCTTACACTGTTTATCAGATCACAAGGTACTTATTTTTTTAAAAAGTGAAATGGCCAAAAACAGTAATATGTGGATAAAAACTTGTGTTTATTTTTATTGTATAATACTTTGTTTATTTATGGCAACCTTGATAAAATTATGGACTGAGAAATTATTATATATTTCATAAAATTTGTGGTTACAATTGTCCTGAAGTCAGCTGTTAGCTTATAGTAATAAAACCTTTCTATTTATGAAGGTCTTTTCCTGGAGAATGGTGGTAATTTAAAGTCAGTGGAAATTTCGGGACATCTGAGTGGCTGAGCTGGTTAAGTGTCTGCCTTCAACTCTGGTCGTGATGCCAGGGTCCTGGGATCGATTTCTGCATTGGGCTTCTTGCTCAGTGGGGAGCCTGCTTCTCCCTCTGCCTACCACTCCCATTGCTTGTGTGCTCTCTCTCTGACAAATAAGTAAATAACTTAAAAAAAAAATAAAGTCAGTGGAAATTTCAAACAAGTGCTAATGATTACATAGGCAGCTTAATGTCTTTCTTTGGATTATGTACATTTATGAATAAACTTTTTAAGAATATTTTATTTGTTTGAGAGAGAGAGCATGCACAGGGAGAGGAGCAGAGGGAGAGGGACAAGCAGACCCCACACTGAGCATGGAGCCCAATTTGGGGCTCAGTTTCATGACCCTAAGACCGTAACCTGGGCTAAAAGGAAGAGTCATATGCTTAATCATTTTATAGGTTTCTTATACTGCTAATTTTCTTACCATATTAATATAGGAGGCTTTTGAGCAATAAAAGTGATTTGCTAACACTGCATCTTTATTATGCATGTTACCTCATAATTAATTGTGGAAATAAATAAAGATTATAATTTCTAACATTTAATTAAAGGAAAAAGTGAAAAAGTAAAAGCTGGTTTCAAAGAAGACAGGAAGATGTACTTGATATGGTTCATTATTTTCCTTAGTATTTTTTAAATTGCATATAGTTTTGTTTTGTTTTGTTTTGTTTTGTTTTGTTTTCGGATATGCAACCAAATTTAAGGTATGAATACTCGGGCCTGGCATAGAAAGAAAAAAAGAGAAAGGGAGAGAAAGAAAGAAGAGACAGAGAGAAATAAGGAAAAACAATTTTTATAATGTTAAAACAAAGATCATAAATGGTATCCACCCATCCCTGGCCAGGACTCAACTCCACTTCCGTGTCCTAACACTGTGTGGGACATGAGAATTTTGGGTGTGGCTAGTTCTCTCCTCACTTGCTCTTGTTAACTCTGACTCTCCTCTACTCTCCTGTCTTCTTTTTCCTAGAAATCTTGTCTGCCTCTCACTTAACTGGTTTTAGAATCATTCGTTCCCAAAGAACATGAGCTACTGCTTCTTTTCATTTATGTCACAGGTTTTATCCACTGACGGTTCTTAGTAAATACTTTCGATGTTAAATTGAATGATTAAAACAGGAAGGGCAAAAGGCCTTAAAAGAAAAAAAAAAGTGTTGATTTTCCAAGGTATTCTCTTCTGCATACTTAATGTTTCACATGCCATTAGGTGGCTCTTTTGTCTTGGCCTGACAGGCAGTTTAGGCATGTACATCTGTGGTTTTATATGTTTTTGTATCTAGTTAGAAACCTCATCTGTTTTTGCTTTGTTTTCTGTCTAACCCCCAACTGACCAGGCTGGAGGCGTGGCATCTGGACTGAATCATGTTCTCACAAATGACTTGACCGCTAAGAGGCTCCTGCATGTGAAGGGTCGGAGAGTGGTCAGGGCTACGGAAGTTCCCCTTAGTTGGGACAGTTTCAACAAGGGCGACTGCTTCATCATTGACCTTGGCACAGTAAGTGTTACATACACAGGCAGACGTCTAAAGGAGAACGACTTGTCTTCAGATCAAATCAGACGTATGTGCTGGGGAAGATAATCCCATTTTCTACACATGGGGAAGAGGTCATGTTTATGTGAGAGGCAATCATATCATGTGATGAATTGGCAAGTACTTAAATCATACAAAATGAGACTTCAAAGTTTTTATTCTCTTTGATAGGTTTAGAATGGAGTAGTGATTTAGTTCTTCCTACCATAGAACACACATTGAATCATTTTTAATATATCTACCCTTCTGTCTCAACAGAGCTTCCGCTGATTATTTTTGTCCTTAATTGGGTGTGGGAAAACATTTTTTCAGGGGCAAATTAATTCCCCCAGAAAGCAAAGTTTCTAGGATTTCAGATGGAGATAGTGAGTCTAAACAGCCTGCCTGAGATTTTAGGGGATATTTTGGGATATAGATCACACATATACTACACCATACTATTTCATACTTTTTAACTATTTTAGAATATTAAAAGACAAGTATGAATATCAAGTATCATCTTAATGGGATGGGCATTATCTGACTTAGGTTTTTATTTTTTCAGGATAAGAGGCCCCTCTAAGTTCAGGTATACTTATTAATAATTATTTTTTAAAGATTTTATTTATTTATTTTGAAAAAGAGAGGGAAAGAGTATAAGGGGGAGGGGCAGACGGAGAAGCAGACTCCCTGCTGAGCAGGGAGCTGGATACAGGGCTCCATCCCAGGACCCTGAGATCACGATGTGAGCTGAAGGCAGACGCTTAACCAACTGAGCCACCCAGGTACCCCGAAATATTATTTTCTTGAAAAGAAGTATTGCAAGGTCTTGTGCTAGGCTCTAGAAGGTGGGATTAAGTTGGACCTTTTAAACTTTGTAAAAAGAATAAAAGGCATACCATTGCAAACCCATGGGCAAAGCAGAGAAGGCAGGAGAGCCCTGAGCATTTATGATCCCCTTCTCATTAAGCCATATACATCAACATCCTCCTCATCATCACAAACTTTTCTGTGCTCAGCATTGTACAGAGACCTGCTCTGACCTGCGCTGCTTCAGTTAGCCTGAAGCTTGCGTGGGCTGTGGAGTTTCCTCCCGGTGCAGAGCCAGTGAACGGTGAAGCCAGGATCCAACCCTGAGGATATCTGATTCCCACCTGAGCATTTTATTTTACGGTCTCTTCGTGGACAGTATTTGGGGGGAAACATCAGAAAAAGCCAAAAGAGTTTATGCCACCTGCATGGAGAAGGGACACTAAGGATTTTGAAAATGGAGCCACACAGTCAAGGTTCTGTTAAGGCAATATTAACTTAGAGATTAACTTAGCGATAACACAGAGATTAAGTGTGCAAGGTGCAATCTTTTGGAAAATGGACCCAAGCTATAAACTTAATGGGTTTCTCTCAGTTAGGATATACCTGTAGTTTTATTACTGCTGGTGTATAATGTGACTATCTTGGATCACACCAGCTTGTGTGCACAGTTGCCATCATCATATTAATAACATCCAAAGTATATTTCTCAGTGTCACACTTACGCATCTGCACCCCAAACGGCAGTACCACTGCCCTGAACCTCACTGTGAATTTCTTGGAAGAGCCCTTTTCAACTTTAAGCGGTAATCCATTCTCCTAACTGGCTTCTCCTAACATTTTTATAGCTCTTTGTCCCTTGATAATTTAGGAAGTGTTTTGACATATAAGATAGCTTTTTTTCATAGAAAAAAGAGACCTCAGTTTTCATCCAAGCTGAGCTTAATCAACCTATAAAAATTGGCTATTTGATTAGATGATCTCTGGGGCCCCTAAACAGAAGAGACCCTTTCAATTGGTCATGTAATTCTTCACTGTCATTACGTGAACTTATTTCTTTGTTAAAATAACTTTCATGTGTAATGTAATTGCTTCACACATGCAATCATCTTTTTAATTACCACGAATGGCTTCCAGTTCATCTTTCTAACTATCTAATCTTTAACCTTGAGTGAGTCATTAACTGCTCCGAAGCCTTGACTTCCTCATTTATTGTTTTCATCTTGACTCTGATTTCTGATGGTACTTCTAACCTTGGCTGACTATGATTCAGTCTCCCCTGACACAGAGTCACATCTGGAAATGAAAGTTGTCATCATGGTTTCCACAAGAGACAAAAAGCCGTAGAGGGTGGGAGTAAGTCACTTACATTAATGCAGGCTGAGTGGTAACCTGGGGTTTTCTGTTCTTAATTTACATTCTTTTCACTACTCTAAGCTAACTTGGTGGGATATACGATGGTATGGTTCGACAGCAGAGTATCTTGCAACAGTTTCCGAATCTGCTCAATTCAGAATTATGTCTAATCTAGTTTAGAATCTTCTCAAAGTTGTAATGTTAATGAAATCATTTATTATTTTGTTGAGCAAGTATGAAGCTTCCACATGGGTTAGATAGTTGGGTGCTGTGGCAGGCAAATGGTAGTTCCAGTGACATATTCTGTCTTCCCATGGGTAATGTCTGCTATGGGAGTATGGCCCATAAGTACAGGCTCAGACAGAGCCTCTATTATGAGGACAGAGCCTCTATTATGAGATTCAAGGAAATTATCTGTTTAATAGTAAATTATCTTTATTTTATAGAATTAATTACCTTTAATGACTTTCAAGTTGTCTCCTGCTTTCATGCCTGATTAGAGACATTTTGAATGATTCTGTTTCAGAGATAATATATTATCTCTTATGTTGTTGAAGCACCATACCCCAGAGAGATACCCTGGTAGGAATCAAGCAGTACTACATATACTCTCATTTATTTGCATGATCTCTTTTTATGTTACTAATCTTTAACCAGTTGGTATGATGTTAATGATTTCTGAATGGCGATAAGATCTTGCAATTACCTCGGAGACTGTATTTTTGGGGTATGTCACGGTAAACAAAGAAGGACATGGGACCAAAATTTTCTCTACCATAAAATCTTAATGAGTTCATGATTTCATAATTACCTTCTGCATTAGACAGTACAAAAAGAAGCCAGTGTAATTTCTTCAAGTTTGTTTTATTATCCAGGTATGAAAAAAGTAGGTTGGACCTCTAAAGTTCTCATCCATCTAGAGCCAGCTGGCCAAAACTAAGAGTTTTGACATATATATATATATATATATATATATATATATACATACATAACCAAATCCTATATTTTGATTTGATTTGAGGAAGTCAACTTTTTTGATCAGCAATCACTGTTGTTAATATGATATGCCATATACCTTTGGAACATATGCTATTATAGGATTTGAGACTACAGTAAATATTTCCTGATATGACCATGTAAACACCTCGATCAAAAGCATGAGATTATAAAATTCCCTATTTAATCACTTTGAATGTTAAGAATTCATCAACATTGTAGAGGATGATTTGGATAAGCTATCTTATATTTAGTATATTCTCAGAAAATAATATGGGACATGGCTAGATCTTAGCAATTTGGAATTTGCTGAATCTTTGGAAATCTTAGCAATTTGGAATTTACTGAATCTTTGAACTGTGAATTTTAATGTTGGTGAATTTATCAATCATCATTTTCCCACTATTTTTAAGGCTATGAGGTGGTTGAAGTAGTTGTAGAAATGGCTAACAAAATCATATCTAAATATATTACAACAAAACCATCAGTTACTACAGAATGTGGATGATAATGGAAAGAATCCATAATTTCAAAGTTGGGATCTGGAACTAACTCTTTTAGAAATATGTGTCAGAGCCAACCACTAGGGGAGAGTTGGATTTCACAGGAGGAGGAATTTCTGTGGTGAGTTACTAATTGTGCTGTTACAGGGCATGTTCCATTTCCTTGTTAACTTGTTTGGTCAGTTATGCAGCCTTGCCCCACTCGCCTTGCTCTTTATAACCTATTGCCCCCTCTTTCATTGTTCCCTCCTGCTGCTCTGAAACAGCAGTCTGCACTTCTGCATTTACCATTTGGTCCACAGCCCTCTTTTTCTGACTTTCACTCCCACCATTTCTTTGAAATGTTCATCCTATTGGAGAAATGGCTTCTGCTAAAGCCAGGGGACACTTTGTTCCTTATCTACTCCAACTGACACTGTTGATTACTCCCTTTTATTTCAGCCTCACTCCCTCCTGCCCCTGGCTTCCTGCTTTTCCTTCCTTTCAAGCCATTCTTTCTCATTTTTCTTTACATGGTCTGCCCACCCCCTCAAGTTTGATTGTTTGTTTGTTTTTAAGGATTTCACTTTTGATCATTGTCTCTTTGTACATTCTTCCTGAGCAAACTTGCCCTCACCCAAAGCTTCAACTATTCATCCACTGGTAAATCTCAATTTTATAGTCTCACTCAGAACTCTTACCTGAGATCTATGTCAGCATTTCAGACTACCTCCCAGATATTTCTTGTGTATATCACAAGAACCTCAAACTCAACAAGTCTAAAAATGGAACTCATTAACTTTACCCTCTCATTCCAAAATGGTTTCTTCTCTTATTGTTCTGACCTTGTTGAATGGAGCTACCCATCTTTCAGACCTCAAACTGCAAATCTTGAAGTCATCGAGATGACTTCTCCCAGAGGCTTTACATTCAATTGCTCACTGGGCCTACTCTCTTCTACCTCTTGAGTGTCTCCTGAATCCTTCCCATGCTCTTTATCTCTGTGATACTATCTCATTGTCCTTGCACATGACACTTTCCCTCAAGTCACCATGCTTTTGCTTTGCACACATTGTTTCCTTTGCCTAAGATCTACTCTTGCTCTGCATCACTTTTCTGGTAAGTGTCTGATATCTCATCCTTAAATATTCAACTCCAATATTGCTCTTTTTATGATGTATTTCTTGGCCTCTTCCTCCCTCTTTCCCCTGTCCCACCTCACACCCCTGGAGAATTAAACAAGCTTTTATCTCCTATTTCTTGTCAACTTGCAGACTTGTCTTGCCATTTTCCACATTTCCTGTCCTTTTATTTGTCAATCTCACTCACTCACTTTGTCCTTATTAGAAATCCCAGAACTTACAGTCACTCAACAAATGTACAGTCTCATGCAGTCATGTGGATAGAGATATAATTTTCTTTTTTTCACCTTTAGCTCAACCTGAGTTCATAGTTAAGCTTCTTTTTCTTTTTTATTTTTATTTCATTTTATTTTTTCAGTGTCAAGCTTTTATTTCCATAGAAGCGTTAAAAATAAAGTAGTCATGTCCTATAAGGTGAACCTTGTTTCTCATGAAAGCAAATCAGACCTATCCACCCATCCCCTTTTCTATCCCCCAGGTATAGAGGGTGTGTATGTGTGATATTATGGCCTGGGGATGGGGGACCGGGTTGAGAATGGAAGTGAGTCTGGTTTGCAGTGTTTAGCCCTCATTCATCTCTAACATTCATTGAGACTTTGCCATTTCATTCATTCTTGAGCTCTGGGCTTTGAACTTTGGCCTCTCTCCCAAGATTGTTCCTGGAAAATATCTATGGCCTTACTTTGGTCTTTTGTTATCTTACCCTTTCTGGTTCCGTCAGCCATTATAGTAGCCCCTCTGGAATTCTGCCTTATTTTTCCCATACCACATGCTGTTGTGGGGATACTGTACCCACATTGTACCAGTGCTCATTGGTCTGATTGCGTGGACACTGCCTGCAGTTGTTTCTACTCTAATGTTCAAGGTCATGGATGAATATATCACAAATGGGCTGGAGGGGAATGTACTGAGCTCTTGTCAGAGATTCCACTGCATCTGATCAAGTTTCCTAGTTCTCTTGTAATCCCCATACTCTTCTCTTCTTGGACCTGACCAACCAGTCTCATACTATTTCATGGTGTTAACCGCTAAGGCCAAGACTCTGGTTCCTGATATGCAAAACCAATTTTCTGTAAATTGCTGCATCCTCAACTCCTTCCCTCAGAAAACATTACTCTCACAAAATTAAGGTTCTTTTAAGTTAGACCTGTGTTGGCTTTTGGACTTTTGTCTCCACTATGACTTTAAAATGTTCATTTGAGAACAACAACAACAACAAAAAATGAGCACAGTCTTCTTTGTTCTGGGTAAATTTGTCATTATCTGAAAGTAATCCATTCCACTAGTTTTATAAGTAGAAAGCCTTGAGGCAATAAGAAAAGATAATGGGAAAAATAAATCTAGTGTTAAATCTCTAAAATTTACCCTTCAACAGAAGTAGGGATGAATGGTATTTACTGTGCAGTTGGTGTGTGCTGGGTGCTACAGTATAAAGATGGAAACCAGATAGTCATTGACTGGCAGGTGCCGTCAAATGGTGAGAGCCACAGACACATACACAGTTTGGAGTATGATGAGGTAGAAGGAAGGACTGGAATGGAGACGCACACATTACAATTAGAGAATAGATGAGGATACGAGGAAAGACTGCTCCCAAGGTATTAGAATTTATGTTTTCATTCTTACAAGCTCAC
This sequence comes from Lontra canadensis, assembly GCF_010015895.1. Lineage (NCBI taxonomy): Eukaryota > Metazoa > Chordata > Mammalia > Carnivora > Mustelidae > Lontra > Lontra canadensis. The sequence continues at coordinate 54,088,669 of NW_022630996.1, read as the reverse complement.
ATTAGAATCATTAGGGAGAGGTTTTTAAAATACTGTGTAATATGACCCCTAAAGATTCTGATTTTAAAGTTTAGGGATGGGACTTTGGGTAAGTCTTTTTTAGGCCCTACCTCGGGTCATTTTATTGTACAGTTAACATTGAGAACCATTTCAATATGGGAAATGTCTAAAGGTGCTGGAAAATTCAGGATTAATTACATGTCTGAAAAAACCAGATCAGTTAAAAATAGTTAAGTCACCAATTTGTGTGGCTGCCAGAAGTTATTTTTGATGAAGTGTGACTGTAAAACTTCTTTGATTCGCCAAATACTCGGAAGAGTATAGAGAACATAATTTCACCAACTCTCCTTATCACTACAAAAACAATGCTCCAAAAGCTGTCATCTTGTCTCAGTAAGTGACGCAACTATCAGCAGCCAAGCTAGAGGGGTCCAAGTCATGGCGCTCTCTCCTTGTCCTCCAGTTTACACTCAAAGGGCGTTGTTGACCAATCCTGTAGGCTTTAACCTTCTAGCTATCCTTTGGTTCTTCTTTTTTCCATAGCCACTGCTCTGCCCTAGTTCACAAGCAATCTCTTCCTTTCCGTTCACCAAGCCCTTAGTGGCCATGCATAACCACTCCATTCATCTCCCATTCTTCAGTCAGAGGTGTTTTGAAAACTACATATATGCCTATGGACTCTGAAAAACAATCTGAGGGTTTTGAAGGGGTGGGGAGTGGGAGGTTGGGGGAACCAGGTGGTGGGTATTGGAGGGGGCACAGATTGCATGGAGCACTGGGTGTGGTGCAAAAACAATGAATACTGTTACACTGAAAATAAATTTAAAAAATTAAAAAAAAAAGAATTGCCTAAGTCAAAGGCACAAATATTTTCTCCTAAAAAATAAAATAAAATAAAATGAAAGTCTCTAAGAATTTAATTTAAAAAATCTTTTTATTTTAAAAAAATACATATATGCATCATGGAATGATGTTGAGTTGCCTTGGCTTTGAACAAGATAGGATGTAAATAAACACTTGTTCATCTAACAACCCCCCAAAAAAGTCATGGTTTAAAGTTTAAAAATAGGAAAAGGTAGATTCCTAGAGGTATCTCACAAGTCATTCATGGTGTTTAAGTTATGCTTAGAGAGCCTCAGGCAAAGAGGATATCTGAATGAGCTTTTATATTTTGTTAACTCCATCTAAGGGAAAAGTAAGCACAGTAAAAATAAAACCAGTAGAGGCAAGGGAGAGCAAGAGGTCTGGCTTCCCTTCTCCTTTCATAAAACTGTAGATGTATTTAGAATAAATAACTGAGCAAAGGACAAAAGAGTAACAAGTTTATGCTGAATTCTTTGCACATGTTATGAGTCAACATCACATGGGCTGTTCTGACTGTTCCTTTAAACTCAGCTTCTGAAATCTTGCTTCCCTTCAAGGGCATCGTCGAGCATTGTTTTATTTCTCCTCTTATTTCCTGCCCCCAAATGAGGTTTGGCTGCACTTTGATGTTTTACTTGTTAACTCTGACCATGTAGTTTAAAGGAAGTTTTAGAAACCTCTAGTCTGTCCCCAATATGGTTGTTTCCATAAATACCACTCACTCCCTTATTGGTGGTCCAAACAAATTGCCCCTAACAGTTGTCTTTACTCCCTCATTTACTTTTCCAGTTACCAGAGTGATTTTGTTTTCCTTTACTAGTTTGTGTATTCAGCGTTAATTAGAATTGGACAAACTTCAACTACAGGTTGTTCTTGGGCAATTTGTACATCAGCAAATTTTGGCCAAAATTTAAGTGCATTTCATTCTGAATTGAATCAATCCTTCCATATTGACAGGGGGCTTTATGTCCCTTCCCCCAAAGAAGTATAACATTTAGTGTGGAATTGTTAAATTCTTTAGAATCTTAGAGTGTAAACCATGTTTGTTTTATCATTTTCAGGGTCTCAACTGCTTAAATCAGCTTTACCGAAGAATTTTTATCTAAATTCCATCAAAGTATCATAAGTAAAACAATTTATGTTTTATTGTTTTAAATTTTACTTTTTTTCTTGTTGTTGTAATAGTATGCATCACCTCTTACACCAATTCGGGTATTTTTTTAGCTCTGTGTAGCGTTCTTGGTTTTTTTTAGCTCACTCCCTCCAAAAAACAGGGTAAGTTGAATTATGGGAGGGTTTTTCAAGCACAGGGCCAATTGAGCACAGAGTTTCCTTGTGCACAGAGCGAAGAAATGGTCTTACCCAGCTACCTCTGAATAGAGTAAGTGTTGGTAGTGCAGCTTATTAATAGTACTATACACATTTATTTAGCACAGTAGAGCTTTGTTAAAATGAGATGTCCTAACTGCATCATACATCCATGATAGAATTTAAATTGCTCAAATTTAATGAATTGCTTAAATTCTGTTTAAAATCTAAACAGATTTTCTATTTAAAATCCAAAGCACGTTTTAATGTGTTGCTGCCATGATTGAATGAAATGTATTTGCAGAAAAACTTAAGTAGCCTTAAAAAAAGAGGGTTTTTTTAAATTAATATTACTCTTTAAACAATTCTGGCTGTGGGCAATTTATAATTAAAGTCCATTTTTTATTGTATTTCTTATCTGAATTCACCACTGAAAATTAAGTCTAGGAAATAAGATAATATGTCAGTTTTATAGAAAGAATAGCACAAAATTAACTGAAAATAATAAAAGAGTAAGCATAGCACAAAGCATTCATTTTCATGCCCAATAAAAAATTTTCTTTTTAAATACTTTATTTTATTTATTTGACAGACAGAGATCACAAGTAGGCAGAGAAGCAGGCAGAGAGAGAGGAGGAAGCAGGCTCCCGGCTGAGCAGAGAGCCCGATGTGGGGCTCAATCCTAGGACCCTGAGATCATGACCTGAGCCGAAGGCAGAGGCTTAACCCACTGAGCCACCCAGGCAAGCCCCAATAAGAAACTTTCTTTAACACCTTTTTTAGTGACTGGGTCATCTTTGAGTTAAAAAGGAAAATTTTACTTCCAACAGTTTAATTATTTTTATGAGCATTTCCTAGATGTGTTTTTTGCTATTTAGAAAAATTTTTTATTGAAGTGTAGTTGACATACAATGTTATATTAGTTTCAGGTGTACAGCATAGTGATTTGACAGCTCCGTATATTATACAGTGCTCACCACGATAGGTGTGGTTACCCTCGTCGCCATACAACATTATTACAATGTTAATGAGTATATTCCCTATGTTGTACTTTTCATTCCTGTGACTTAGTTATACCTGGACGTTTGTTTTGTACCTCTTAATTTCCTTCACCTATTTCACCCACGCCTCTCCCCTCTGACAACCACTAATTTGTTCTCTGTATTTCTGATTGTAATTCTGGTATTTGTGTAGTTCTGGATTTTTTCTTTTTTTTAAGATTTAGATAAATTTAAGTGAAATCATGTATTTGTCTTTTCATTTTGTTGCTAGTTTTCTTCATGCGCAGAAGCTATTTAGTCTGATGTGGTCCCAGTTGTTCTCCCCCTTGCCTGAAGAGACATATCAAAAAAAGTATTGCTAAGGCTGATGTCCTAGAGGTTCCCCCCTGTGATTTCCTTTAGGAATATAATGGTTTCAGGTCTTATATTTAGGTCTCTAATCTTTTTTGAGTTCAGCTTTGTGTATGGTGTAAGAAAGTCGTCCAGTTCTACTCTTTTGCATGCAGTGGTCCAGTTTTCCTAACACGTTGAAGAGACTATGTTTTCCCCAGTGCATATTCTTGCCCCTTTTGTCATAGACTAATTGACTATATAAGCATGAGTTTGTTTCTGGGCTCTCTGTTCTGTTCTATGTGTCTACTACTGCACCTCATCCATTTTGATTACTGTAGCTTAGTAGTATATCTTGAAATCATGGGTTGGGGTATCTCCAGCTTTCTTCTTTTTGCCATTTTTAAAGTAGAAACTGAGGTCCATCTGTAATGGTGAGGAATATTTTCTATAACTAAATTTATCTGTGAACTGATACTGCACATAAAAACTCCCAACCCAAGGTCATGTCACAGAAAATATTTGGGGATCCATGGACTACTGTAAAATTCTACAGTAAATAATAATTATGTTCATCAAATTATTATCTGCAATTCTCTTCTAAACACATTTTACCAAGCTAGCATAATGCTTAACAGAAGCTAATAAAATTTAAGTGTGATTTTATATAATCTCTTTGAAGTCAATGAGAAGTCACTTACACAACTAGGTTAGGGAGAACACAGACATCTGTTGGACAGTTAGATACATGCACAGCAAATCAGTCATGTAAGTTACGAGTAAGTCTGAGAAATCTAGAGATCTAATCTTCAGATCCACTTCCTGTATTTCACTATAACATAGATATTAGAAGTTTGCTTTCTCAGACCCACTGAGAAAAGAATCATGGGCAGAATCTCATGGGATAAGATGGGAAAGAAACCTAAGCCAAGAGCCTAGGGGTACTGAGCAGAGAAGCACGCTTGGCCGCACTGGGTCATTAGATGTTGCAGATCCTTTGCAAGTGCTCAGGTTCCTGTTTTTTTTTTTTTTTTTTTAAATCACCTTCCAATGCCACCACCTGATTTTATTATTTTTTAAAGATTTTATTTATTTATCTGTTTGTTTATTTGAGAGAGAGAGATTGGAGGGGGTGAGGGTCAGAGGCAGAAGCAGAATTCCTGGTGTGCATTACCCTGAGACTCCAGGATCATGACCTGAGCTGAAGGCAGTTGCTTAACCAGATGAGCCACCCAGGCGCCCAACACCACCACCTGGTTTTAATGCACAGTGATAGGCATGGATGAATCGTTCGGCACCATTTGTTTTCACTCTTTGGAATTGCTGACCTGGGCATAGTATTCAAATGGATTCCAAATGTGAGTCTCCTCTTCGGATGCCCAGATGTAGAAAAGAAATTAGAGAGGAAACAACAGCTGTGCACCATTCTTTTAAAAACAGAAAAGATATTACCCCTTCACCGAATAGACTGGTTCAGAGTCTAGAGTGAAAGGAGTTGCAAGGCATAGTCTTTTTCATTTTTCTTCTTATAAAGACTCAAATTTCTAAAATGTATATTTTTTGTATTTTTTTTTTTTTGTTTGTTTGTTTTAATTTATTTGTCACACAGAGATCACAAGTAGGCAGAGAGGCAGGCAGAGAGAGAAGAAGGAAAGCAGGCTCCCATCGGGCAGAGAGCCCGATGCGGAGCTTGATCCCAGGACCCTAGGATCATGATCTGAGCCGAAAGCAGAGGCTTTAACCCACTGAGCCACCTAGGCGCCCCTAAAATGTGTATTTTATTCTTAAGTAGGAATATGGAATAATTGCATCAGGAACCTAGGGATGGGGTAAGGGGTCAGAGAGTCTCCCCCAGGCCTGTATAATTCAAAATTGGGTGTCCAGGGCTGGGAAGAGAGCCCATTTTAGGCAATCAGTAAACATTTGTGAATAAAGAAATGACTCTGGACTGGAAATATTTTAGCTTCAGAGCAAAGAGCCATTCTCTTTTCTGTGGATTCTGCGGCTTCTGTGGATGCTGGATGCTCTTTTATCTTGCTCTTGTTAATTAATGTGCTCTTTTATTTTATTTTGTTTTTTTAAAAAAGATTTATTTATTTATTTATTTGACAGACATGACATGCTCTTTTAAATACTGCAAACACAAGGGTGTATAGCTGGTAAGTTGCAGCCAGGTCTGTCTCCTTCACACTTACCCACTGTGTTAATCACTTCTCCAAAATGGACTGTGCACAAACTCCGTGTGGAACAATTTTGAAAGCAAGTGTAGTACAAATACATTATTAGCATTGGTTGTCTATACGTCAATCTGTCCTTGCCAGCTTTCTCTTATTCTTCTGTCTATCCCCAACATCTGCCTCATCGCAGGCACTTAATACCTGTGACATCTAAAAAAGAGAGAAAAAAAACTATACTTAGATAAAAATTGAAGGTTTTCTTCCTGCGTATATGTGCCTCTCTCCATCTGTTGAAACTGTGTATCTTTAAAACTCTTTCTTTGCAAACGCAGAAACAGAGCTTTTGTTTCTGCTTCCACTTAAATGGAACTGTATTATTCTGTGACTTTATTTTATTCTTGAGGGTATACCTTGAATGATTTTCTGCGTTGGTATTTAAACACTTTTCTCAGTTTTTAGGCATTAAAGATCGGTCTGAAATCTCCATATAACAACATTTACACAGCCATCCCCCTACTGATAGACATTTGTGGGGTTTCTCTTCTCTTTCTTTGTTTTTGTAAACCATGTTTGAATACCTCCGTAGGATAGATTCCCAGAAGTTGAATTTCCTGATCCTAAAAAAGCACATGCAATTTTTTGATACGAAACCAAATTTCCCTCAGAAAGACTGTATCAGTTTATGCAACCCAAATAGAAAATGACAACGCTCATTCCTATGTCCCTGCCAAGCATAGGTGCCATTACATTTTTCTTTCTTTCATTAAAACCACATTAAATGATATTTTATATTATTAGTTTACATTTGTATTTATATTTTCTGATATTGTCTAAAATATACAATATTTTAATCTAAATGGCAGCTAATATAATCTATTGATTTTAGAATACATTGAACTGTCATAAATGTCTATGTTAAAGTATAACTTTGATATTATCTGTTTTTTCTCTGTATCATAAATATATATAACTATTATCCTATTATAGAACATTTAACATCTTCCCAATGCCTGACTAGTATAATTATATAGCAATAAAATCCCTTGTATATATGGTTTCTCCCTAATCTTTATGAATAACTTATTAAAATGAATTCCAGATAGTGATAGCACTGGGTCAAAGGTTTTAATTCTTTTTATGGCTTTTGATAAGATTCATTAAATTGCCAAAAGCATTAGATGAATTTTTATAATCATCAAGAGCACATTACTGTGACAGATTCTTTACTACCTTTCTGAAATATGGTCAAATTATTATTTTAAACTTAGGTAAAACATACAAGTATACTTTCATAAATTGTAATTAATGGATACACACAAAGAATGGTGAGATATATAATTATATTTTCCATGTGTAAAAAAAAGGTTACTTCATAATGCTAACTGAAAGCAACAGATACAGAACGAGGTGTATGCATGTAAAATTATATGTACCGCAACAATAGATAACTTTCATTTTATTTTTTATATCTTTTTGTTTTTTCCCTAATACACACAGTGAGTATTACAACAGGGCTAAATGTCCTCCACATATTTCTGGCTCAAAAGATCTGTCTCTTTCTTTTAGGAAATTTACCAATGGTGTGGTTCCTCGTGCAACAAATACGAGCGTCTGAAGGCAAGCCAGGTTGCCATTGGCATTCGGGACAATGAGAGAAAAGGAAGATCTCAACTGATTGTGGTGGAAGAAGGAAGTGAGCCATTAGCGCTCAGAAAGGTATTGTGACTTGAGTTGTTTTTTAAAGGTTCACCACTATGAGTGGTGTGTGTGTGTGTGTGTGTGTGTGTGTGTCTGTGTGTGTTACTTTTAACAAATTCTCTAATACTGGGCCTAGGCTAAGATTAGGTAAGAGGAAACATCAAGGTTATCTAAGTCACAATATAGAGAAAATAGAAAGTCAGTACTCCTTTCTTTCACCACTGGTATGACCACCAGAAGAAGCTCTGACTCCATCTTCTGTCGTGTAGGCAGTCAGATGGGTGACGCTTCGACCTTGACTACAATAATATATTTTGGAAGGAAAATAATAGTTTATTCATGTGGGATTCTGAATATATATTGCTTAATGCTGTGATATTCCTCAATTTTTAGCATTCATTACTCTAATAAAAGAATGAAATAAAATCTTATTTTAAGAGAATGAATACACCAATATTTTATATATTTCAATTTTAAACTAAGAATTCTCAACAAGACCCCTGTGATTTTAGTGTACTTGTTGAATTAATTTGAAAATTATCTCCACAGCTCTTTATATCTTTGTTATTTACTTAACAATTATAGCAGTCTTGGACATTTAGTTACCACCAGTTTTTCCCCTTTAAAAAAACTGCAGTGAGTGCCTCAGTGTGTATATTTTATATTTTCCCTTAAGATTATGACTTAAGAAAAAAAAGAATATGAGTTAAGGGCATAATCATATTCAGGTGTCTGGACATGTTGATTCATTGATTTCTATATGTTCATTCCACAGTATTTACTGAACTACAGTGGTATGTCAGGCACTAAATGTTTGTACCAATGTTTATTCCCTCATGACTTTGCAGAACCCTGTGAAGATTTACTGTTAAAATAGTATCATTTTGAATCTTTCTGTGTTTAATAGTAGCAGGTGGTATCTCTGTGAGTTTTCATTTCTTGGGAGAATACACATTTTCCTCAATGACTTTAGCTATCTGCACTCAAGTTTTTCTTTTCTTTTTTTTTAAAACATTTTATTTATTTGTCGGAGATACAGAGAGAGAAAGAGCGCACAAGCAGGGTGGGTAGAGGCAGAGGGAGAGGGAGAAGCAGACTCCCCGCTGAGCAGGGAACCCCTGAGATCGTGACCTGAGCTGAAAGCGGACGCTTGACCAACAAGCCACCCAAGCATCCTTGCACTCAAGTTTTTCTAACAAGTGTCTTGTAAACATGTTTTTAATAATTTTGATTTAGAGCAATTTCATGCATTAGAGTTACTTGATGTAGTAATAGCCTACATAGTCCAGTGAACAAAAATTATATGGGATAATTTTATTGTCATAATGTCTTTAAACTTTATTATTTTAATAACCACTAAACACAGACATTCATGTTAGTAATGTTTTAGAAATGACTTTTATTCAGTGGGAAAATGTTCATGGTCAAATACTAAGAGAAAAGGCAGGATATAAAATTTTATATACTATACTATCTTAATATATAAGTTTATATTTAGGTATATAGATGTATATTTGTATATACACATATACCTGGGAAAGATATGCTGAAACATTGCCAATATTACCAATATTGTCTTTGATTCTTGGGATATGGCTCTTTGTTCTTTTTTTCTTTATTTTCCTTGCATTTTCAAAATGTATTATAATAGATGTGTATTCATTTTATTACTATTTTTTATTGTTTCACATATTTTCCTTTTGTGATCAGGAAAAAAAGGCCAACTAAAAGAAAAACAAAGTAAAATTAGGGATTAACTGGGTTTTCAATAGTCATAATAACATTGCTAATAAATTAGACTTTGAAAACTATTCAAAACAATTTCTTGAACTTTTAATAGTCTTTTAAGACCTCTGTTCTAGAGATATAATCACCATTTAAGTCTTCCGGATCTCATATTTGGAAGCAAAAATCTATAAATAAGATGTGTTTCTAATTGATTATAATGTCTCATTTTAATAATGAGGCTTTGCAAAGAGTGGACTCAGGACCAAGATTCGTCCTGGTGGAGTAATGAAGGGGGTGCTCTGGTAGATATCAGACTAGCTTCTCTTCTGTCATCTTGGGTCCTCAGGAAGTCCCTTAACCTCTGTTGTTTCTGGTTCCTCATTTGTAAAGTACAGGGTTAGACAGAGTGGCTTCTGTGGTCCCTTTGGTTTCCAGCAATCAGTGATCCAACCTTGTCTCTTAGGCAGTTTCCGTGCTTACTTGCCAAGGAGTCTGTATAATGTACCAGGAAGTGAAGGCAGAGCCTGAGGGCCCCAACTGTGCATGTATACGTTTGCTTGCTTATTGGATTTCATTTAGAGTTTTGAGAGAAAAAAAGATTAAGCAGTAAATTAATACTTTAATTAATATATTACACTGTTAAAGTTAAAAAGAAAATGCAAACTGTAGAAAGAAATTGTAAAATATAACTTCAGTTTCAAAATATTAGTGATAGAGGGGCACCTGGGTGGCTCAGTGGGTTAGGACTCTGCCTTCGACTTAGGTCATGATCTCAGGGTCTTGGGATCGAGCCCGGCATCTGACTCTGCTCAGTAGGGAGCCTGTTTCCCCCTCTCTGCCTGCCTCTCTGCCTACTTGTGATCTCTGTCAAATAAATAAATAAATAAATAAAATCTTTTAAAAAAATAAAATATTAGTGATAGAGATAAGGGACATGATTTCATTCAGGTATACATTTTGTTCCTTGCCAGTTCATCCGGTGGGGGGAAGCTGAAATATTCTTGTTTTTAAGATTTATTTATTTGAGAGAGAGAGCCTGCACGCATGCGTGCATGAGTGGGGGGAGGGGCAGATGGAGAGAGAGAATCTCAAGCTAACCCGAGCTGAGCATGGAGCCTGATGTGGGGCTTGATTCCAGGACCCTGAGATCATGACCTGAGCCAAAACCAGTAATTGGATGCTCTACTGTCTGAGCCACCCAGGAGCCCCAGGAAGTTGAAATATTCTGAACAAAGATAAGAAATACAGTAACAGTATAGTTAACCGTATGCTGCAATATAATATTTCAAATAATATTCCAATTTGTCATACCAAAGTTCAACACGAAGACTTGCAACCTTACTGATCAAGGTATCACTTTTACTTAATGAGCCTAAATTAATATCACTTGGAAGTCATGTCTGAATGAGGCAGTTTTTCCTTTCGTTTGTGCCTGAAGTGAGGGAATAGTGTGATAAGACTTGTAAATAAGATAGTACAGTTCTAGGACAGATGGACCATATAGAAGGATAGATCTTTGTCCCCACAAAGTCCATACTGGAGTTGATAAAGTAATAAAAATATAAAACTAGAATGCCAGGTTTCATTTTCTTTATATTATTCCTCATGCTTTTTATAATATTAGTGATACTGTACAATAAAAAACTAACAGTAAGAGTATATTTTCTTTCAGCTATTTTAGGACAATTTCATCTTATCCCACTATATATATGTGCACATACGTATACTACATATGTAATCTGTATAACTGTGCATATACATATTTATCTGTAAAAGGGACTTTAAAGTGACTTTGTCAGGGAAGCATGTCTCATTGAGGTAAATAGAGTCTATTTCCAGGGGAAACCCAGAGGCAATGTTTACCTCAGTTCTGGGTAAACATTCTAGTAATCAGGGAAAAAAGTACTAACATACTGTTAAAAAAATATTAAAATGTTTAAGTACCCGCATACAAACAAATGAGCCATGCAAATATACAGGGAAATTAAGTCCTATGCCAGGCATGGTGGAGAAATTAAATATCAGTGCCCAATATCAATGAATGCTGGCAACTGAAAAGCAAACCAAAACTGAATATAGATTTTAATGAAGACTGACAGAGTGCATGTGGATGAGACAAATAGGTTAATCAAAAACCATCTCAAAGCAAGGAGCAGATGCAGTACAATTAAATACCAGTTGCTGTGATATTCGCTGTCATGGAGCTCTGTTGCTTCGTGATGACTTAATTTCTCTCACCTTGCTGTGCTGCAGGGTTTAAAGGCAAGTGGCTCACTAGCAGGTTGAATTTTCTATGTGTTCCTTAGTCTTTATAGCTGCACTTTCTTTACATCATACAAGTACTTTTTTTTTTTTAAGGATTTTATTTATTTATTTGACAGAGATCACAAGCAGGCAGAGAGGCAGGCAGAGAGAGAGGAAGGGAAGCAGGCTCCCTGCTGAGCAGAAAGCCTGATACAGGGCTCGATCCCAGGACCCTGGGATCATGACCTGAGCCGAAGGCAGAGGCTTTAACCCACTGAGCCACCCAGGCGCCCCCATAAAAGTACTTCTTGTCATTAACCCCAAAATTTCATCATCTAGGAAAAAATTTGTGATAGACTTTTTTTTTTTTTTTTTTTTGCCACTATCATGGCAAATATCCAGTGCCTACCATGTGACTGGCATTCTTTTATGGCCTTTACAAGAATGAGCTCATTTAGTTCTCACCACAGCCCCAGGAAGTGGCTATGTCTGTTATCCCCTGTATTGGTTTGTGTTCCTCCAAAAGCAAACTCTATACAAGGATTTGGGGGCAGGTGGTTCTTTGGAAGATGATCCTGGAAGCAGCAAGTAGGAGTAAAGTGATGCTTATTGTTGGTAAGTAAGTAATTTTCTGCTGTGGGGCACTGGGGCTTAGTCCCAAAGGGACCCTATGAAAACTGTATGAATCACCCTTCAGAATCAGCCCACAGGCACTTGACATTGCTGCAGGATTTAGCCAATAATTCCCATCTTTCATTGGTTGAGGGTCACTCCTTGGGGGTTAACTTCCCAGAATTCCAGCCTTCCTTGTGTATGGATGCAGTATAGTTCAGTGGCCAGATAATACCATCAGAGAGCAAAAGTCTTTGACCTTTAAGAAATTATCTTACAGATGATCTCTGAGGTAACAAGTTGGAATGGGTGGAGCACCAATGGGATCTCTATATCCTTATTTTATGGATGAAGGAAGTAAGTCATGGAGAGGCTGCCTAACTTGCCCAAGGGAGAGTGGGAATGGGAGAATGGTGACTCACAGGGCAGTCTTCATTACAGAGGAACCATCTTACACATACAGAGAGATGGGAATCCCATCCACTGTGAAGTTATTTTAGAACTACCAAAATTATGCCACATACTTTTGACAATCATACCTATTTTATGTATTCCTTATCATAATACCTTTAGTGGCATAATGTTCATATTCAGTAGCCTGGCTTATCCCTTTGTTTCATATCTCTTGCTGTCAGCATGAAACCTTTCACCCTTACTATGGAGGGTAATACAGGGTAATTGGGAAGACATTTTCTTGGAAGGAAAATACATTTTTTAATGTGTGTATAAAAGTATGGAAATATTTTTCAAGAATCTCAGAGTATATGAAAGCTTTTTGGAGTTTTTCAGTTAAATTTTGGTGTTGGGAAATATTCTGAACTATATAGACGAAGAGGAAGCTTTCACAACTCTCTTGCCATAAAACTTGCCTTCATCTGATTAAAGAGAATATATAAATCAGGTTTATTTACCTTTCCCTAAAGGGATAGAGGAGATAAAATGGAATAAATTTGTGTAAATATGTGCATATGTGTATAGTGGTGATAAGGGACAATGAGAAAATACTCCCGGAAGTTTGTTTAGCTCATGTCCTCAGAGTAGGGATGCTCTGCGTAGGTCTGTCTTCTTGTCGCCTCTAAAGAAGAATCTGGAGAAGAAAGGCAGTTTGTTCTTCATTCCTCCCCTCAACCAACCAATAGTATTTTTTCCTCTGGTAATCACCAAAGTTGGTGAAAATAAGCAATAAGTGATGAGAGGAGAAGCCCAGAGGCATTATGATGGCCAGTCTTGAGAGGAAGAGGGTGATCCTCCCCCAACAAGATACACTCTCTACACATCTCTAAATTTGAGAATTCTTACATGTAATTTTCATGTATTTAGGGTTGAAAAAAAATGGAGTGTGTCTTGCCACTTCTACTTGCCTATGAGTGTGATAGCTGGTGGGTCATGTTAGACTTATTCACAAAATTTGGAAGCCACCTCAGAATCTTTCCCTGTAGACTGCTCCAGGAGCTTCTGGCACTTAGCAAGGGCAGGCCAAACCTATTTAGCATCCCTGCCCTGAAAGTTAGCTCACTGAAGAGAGGGGCCACAGCTAATTTATTCATCATTATAGCCCAACTCTTTTTTACGGTGCTGATATATCATAGACACTCCATACATCAAACTTACTGATAAATAAACTGTAGCTGATGTGTGCTGACTCCCCAAGATAAGGTCATGTGTACAGGACTAAATGGGGGGAGAGAATTGAAACACATAGGAAGACCAGAGAATCCACCTTATAATCAAGGACTAATGGTATCCTACATACCTCAGTTGTGGAGAAACTTCAAAGAAGAGAAGAGATTACTCTGTCTTGTTTTCCTTCTCAACATTATGATTCCCTTGCTGAGGCACAGGAGACTATTCTTTTGGTTTTGCTTGAAGAGGGATATTTCGATCTGTCTTCCAGGTGTAGTTTTAAATCTAAAATAAAAGACTTTGACAAGGATACATGGTCAAGACATAGAGATTACTTAATGACATCATTAGATCGAGACATAAATAAGTAATAACTTATTTAATAAGTAGTAAGTGAATAAGTAAATATAAGCCCACAGGGAGGTATATGGCAGGAAGTTAGGTGGTAAAATCATCATGCAAAGAATCAGAGGGGTGACTGGCAAGGTCACACCAAGGAGAGAGAACGACCCTTTAAGAAAGGTTTCATTCAATGTATATATGGGTGGAGAAAGGAGGAGACCTGACTTTTGTGGAGTTCTCATGGCGTGTCAGGTATAGTGATAGTCACTTCACATACATTATTTCACTTAATCATCATGATGGGTAAATGGCATTAATTATTAGACCATTTTAAGTGTAGAAACAAAGTCACAAAGTCACTCAGGAGTGGGTCCATCCAACTCAAAGTGCCAGTTCCTACCAAATGAGGATTGTCAAAAAGAAAGGGGTGATGGTCATTGTGAAACATACTAATTAGAAACTCCAGAGGCAAACAATGGGAGTCTCTATTCAAGCACTAATCAGATAGAAATGTCCAAATGGGTTTGTGGTCTTACAAAAAAAAAAAGAAAGAGAGAAAGAAAGAAAGAAAGAAAGAAAGAAAGAAAGAAAGAAAGAAGGAAGGAAAAGAAAAGAAAAATTAATGATTTCCAGAAAGAACAGGTGAGCTAAAATCTTTACCTGAGATTTGCTCTGGGGCAGCCTCCTGACTCCCAAACCATGACCATTTGTCCAGGGAAGATTTCCCTGCAAAGCTATTTGAACATCAGAAATGCTTGGCAGACTTGTCTTGATGGTTGAGATGGTTGAGATAGATGAACCAGATTAACAAAGCTGATGCCACTAAAAACTTGAATGTATCACAGAACCAAGCCCAGAGGGCTTTGAAAATACACCATGCCAGGGCTTCATTTGGAATTTGGGGCTCAGATTCAGACTTTAGTAGTTGTTATTGTAACTCCCCAGATGGTTCTAATACATAGCTAGTTAAGATAACCACTCTAATTTAATAAATTGGCATTCTGGCTTATGTATTTTAATAATTTGTGAGTTACCTTTTTCCATGTTATAGTATCTTGTAAGTTAGCTTTCCATTTTATAGTAACTTGCCAATTTGCTCTCCATGTAAGAATAACTTAGGAGTTGGTTTTCTTGTGAGTTGTACACTCTGTAACTAGTCAATTTTCTCTCCATGTTGTAATAACAGGAGTTGGCTTTCTTGTGAGTTGTACACTCTAATCTCTCCTATTTTGAGGTTACTGTCACACTGAGGAACAGACCTGCATCATGGTGAGTTTTCCAAGGTCACAGCGTTCCTTGAGTCTTCTAGAGCTACACTGTCAAACACAGCATTGTCAGACACAAATGGCTGTTTAATTAAAATTAAATAAAATAAAAAATCCAGTTACCTGGCTATAGTACAGTATACTTTTCAGTACAGTACAGTACACCTTTCAGGTGCTCAGTAGTTGGAGGTAGCTAATGACTACCATATTGGATAAGACAGATAAGGAATATTTCAGTTACAAAAGATTCTATTGGGCAGTCCAGATTATTAAATAACCAAACATCTCTTGCAGACCCGTCATTCACTTTATCCTTTTATCCAAACATGTACTTCCCATGCTTTCTCTCAGTCTAAAATAACTTTACCCACTATTTGATATATCACATTACCCTTTTTATTTGACTTATCAGGAACAGGATAGAAGTATTTCAGAGTCAGGGAAGCACACTTCCCTGGGATCCGGAGAGCAAATGTTGGAAGATTAGGTGGAGCGAGCCAAATGGGGCCATAGCTTTTCTCAGAATTGCTTGTAATTTTATATCTCTGTATGTCTTTCTTGTTATCAAATATTTGTCTGACCTAAACCATAAAATTCCTGGAAGAAAGAAAATATATCATAACAAGCCTATATTTTTGCCTTTATAATTGATATCTATTCACCATATGTTAACAATTAACTGTGTGGGGTTTTTTTTTTTTTTCCAGTTAGGGAAAGGAATAAGACAGAAGAATTTCTAGGTAATTAAAATGTTAACTCTTAGGACCCGAGAGCTTCCTTTGTTTCTGGTGAGAGCAGAAACAGCCATGCCTACTAGAGTGATGACCTTAAGAAGACTGTGACTCCGTTGCTTTGAGGAGCACCACAGTAGGAGTTGGGAGGCCGGGAGTTTACATCCTGGATTTACTCTTTTTTTTTCCACTTTATTTTATTTTACTTTATTTATTTTCAGTGTTCCAGCATTCTTGTTTATGCACCCAGTGCTCCATGCAATATGTGCCCTCCTTAATACCCACCACTAGGCTCACCCAACACCCTACCCCCTCCCCTCCAAAACCCTCAGTTTGTTTCTCAGAGTCCATAGTCTCTCAGTTCATCTCCCCCTCCAATTTCCCCCCAACTCCCTTCTTCTCTCCATCTCCCAATGTCTTCCGTGTTATTCCTTATGCTCCACAAGTAAGCGAAACCACATGATACTTGACTCTCTCTGCTTGACTTATTTCACTCAACATAATCTCTTCCAGTCCTGTCCATGTTGTTACAAAAGTTGGGTATTCATCCTTTCTGATGGAGGCATAATACTCCATTGTATATATGGACCACATCTTCTTTATCCATTCATCCATTGAAGGGTATCTTGGCTCTTTCCACAGTTGGCGACTGTGACCATTGCTGCTATGAACATTGGGGTACAGATGGCCCTTCTTTTTCACTACATCTGTATCTTTGAGGTAAATACCCAGTAGTGCAATTGCAGGGTCACAGGGTAGCTCTATTTTTAATTTTTTGAGGAATCTCTACACTGTTTTCCAAAGTGGCTGCACCAACTTGCTTTCCCACCAACAGTGTAAGAGGGTTCCCCTTTCTCCACATCCTCTCCAACACATGTTTACTGTCTTGTTAATTTTGGCCATTCTAACTGGTGTAAGGTGGTACCTCAATGTGGTTTTGATTTTAATCTCCCTGATGGCTAATGATGATGAACATTTTTTCATGTGTCTATTAGCCATTTGTATGTCTTCTTTGGAGAAGTGTCTGTTCATGTCTTCTGCCCATTATTTGCTGTGATTATCTTGCTTTACTCTTTATGAAACTTTGACCCCAGGCAGAACTCCTAACTTCTCTCATTCTCATTTTCCTGATCTGTCAAGCTGAAATCACAGTTAAGAAGCATACAAGACCCTCTGTTGTTTTTTTTTTTTAAGATTTTATTTATTTATTTCACAGACAGAGATCACAAGCAGGCAGAGAGGCAGGCAGAGGAAGAGGGGGAAGCAGGCTCCCTGCCGATTCCAGGACCCTGAGATCCTGACCTGAGCTGAAGGCAGAGGCTTAACCCACTGAGCCACCCAGGGGCCCCAAGACCCTCTATTTTAAATGCTCTGGGGACTCGTCACTAACTTGAAACATTTTCATCCAGAGTGATCTGGAGTTTTGAGTTGGGTATTGTCCTCCCTCCCGAACACATATTATCCTTCCTTTTCCTACTATTCACTCTGAATACTTACTGCAAATTGTCCAAGCATCCTGACTTTTCTGTAGAAGGTTAAAATAGAGAAAGTGCATCTTGAGGGAGCAAAATGGTAAATATTGGAATTTCATTTTCCAAAGATGTGGGGCTGGCTAAAAGTTTCAACATAAATAAATAAAGGCAGGGCAGGGGCACATGTGAAAGTTAAGTAAAGATTTGAAGAGAGAGCAACTTTTTTCTTAACTTACCAGCCCTTTCTAAAACAAATTTACACATAGGCCCATTTACGTTTTAAAAGAAAAAGTCACAGTAGGTCATCAAGAAAAAAACACAAGACACTAAAGATGGTCTTGACCCATGTCATGAGAACTCAAGAAAATCTGAAACTAGGGGGACTGTGAATCTAAAGCAAGTTGGTATAATTGCTATAATGGTTTAATATAAATATCTTCTGAATTATTTTGAATTGAACTGTTGAAGGCAAAGAGTGAACAGCACAGCAGAAGGTCTACTTTGGCATAAAGCAAAAGTATACTTCCACAAATTTCCAGCCTCTCTAATGTAGAGTAGTGTCTTCAGTAGTTAAACATTTCCATTATGTTACCGGCAAACAGAGAGAAGATAGAGATGCTCCCATTTTTCTACTCATTTCACACTTGTAACAAAATAACACCTCTGACCTTTGGAATCACTCAATTTCTAGCTGAAAAAATAAGGTCCCTTTGTCACTGGTGGCCACTTCTAGGTCTTTACATTAAGGAAATTTTCTCTGATCAAAATGCCTAGAGCATTTAGGAATCCATCAAGAATAGTTACTATGCTTTGATGAACTGAATGAGGAAGTCTGAGGAAGAAGCCTAAGGTAGATTGTAAGTTAAAAGGGAGTTATAATTTCTGCATTTGAAGTAATGAAATGCCAATTTCTTCCGTTGGGGAGAGAAAATAAATAGTAGTTTTTGTTTAATAAAAGCTTTTACAATTTTATTTATTAAAGATAAATACCTTTTTTTTCCCTAAAGATTTTATTTATTTATTTGACAGAGAGAGAGAGAGAGAGAATGGCAGGGGGAGTGGCAGAGGGAGAAGCAGGCTACACCCTGAGCAGGGAGCTTTCCAAGGGTCTCGATCCCAGGACTCTGGGATCATGACCTGAGCCGAAGACAGACGCTTAACAAGGTAGATGCTTAACGACTTAGCCACCCAGGTACCCCAACCACCTATTTGTTATTATTGAAATTTTACAAAATATACATAGTCACAATAGAGAAAAAAATATTTCCACCTTTGAGGAAAAAATAACTAAATCCTTCCTAATCTTTGTTTTTGAGTATGTATCTCTGTGCTTTCACAAGAGGGAATTCCTACAGTAGATAATGCTTTGCAAGCTAAATTTATACTTAAGATATTATAAACATTTAATTCCTGACCATCACATAATCTTTATAATACTTTAATACCTGTGTAGTTTTCCATTCTATTGATACAGCCCAATTTATTGAATGAATCCCTTTCATGTTGGGCATTTATGTGGTTTGTGTTTTTTAATATTGTAAAATGCTGTGATGTGTTTATTGGGTTGATTCTTTGCATGTATTTTAATTATTCCCTTGGAATAAACTGCTGGAATAGAATTACTGGGTTTAATAATTGGTCTCTTTCTTGTATTTCTGTTACCTATTTCTTACCAGAGAGCTCTTAGTAGAATACAGAATCTTTCCCAGCATCAGATGTTGTCAGTTGTCTCCTAACTTGTAGCAATTTTTATGGATAAAGAATTATTTTTTGCTTTATTTTATATTCCTTGGTCGCATTCTCAGGTTGGTTGTACACGGTCATATCTTGTTTGAAGGGCTGTTTGCTCACAGAACACCTGATGTGTTGGAAGAACTTCCTTCTGTCAGCCTTTGATGCCCACAGCATGGGCAGAGCTGCTAGGAAGGGGAGTGGAGAGAGGATTTGGAGAGAGATGAGAACAGCAGTGGAGGGAGGAGGGTGGAACTCTGTCACCATATCAACTAGCATGTGTGCTGCACAATAGACATGCTAGTATTGCTCTCATCAGAAAGAGAGAACTGGGGATGCCTGGGTGGCTTGGTCAGTTGAACGTCTTCCTTTGACTCAGGTCAAAATCCTGGAGTCCCAGGATCGAATCCCACATCAGGCTCGCTGTTCAGTGGGGAGCCTGCTTCTCTCTGACCCTCCCCTTCTCGTGCTTTCTCTCTCTCTCACTCTCATAAATAAATAAAATCTTAAGAAAAAAAAAAAAGGACACCTAAGAGAGTTCCCTCTACAATTGCTGCTGCAAAACACCTTCTGCTTTATCTCCAGAGACCCGCCTCAACAATTAATTGTGAAGACATTTTTGAAGTGCCCACAGAAACAGCACAGCAGGCTAGATAAGGGCACCCACTCTGGAGGCAGAGTTCAAATCCTGACTTTGTCATTTGTTGTAAGCTGCATGACAGTGGGCAAGTTACTTAGTCTGTTTCTTGAGGCATAAAATGGGATAATAACAATGCCCCATTGATGTGAAGATGAAATAACTTAATGAATCCAATGTTCTTAGACCAGTGTCTGGTAAGCATCTTTTATTTTTGTTAATTTTAATTTTTTGAGAGAGAGAGAGAGAGAGAGAGAGAGAGCATGCTCATGCAAGGGGGGGTGGGGGCAGAAGGAGAGGGAGAGAGAGAACCCAAAGCAGGTTCCACTCTCAGGGTAGAGCCCCATGTGGCACTCAATCTCATGACCCTGAGATCATGACCTGAGCTGAAAGCAAGCGTCAGACGCTTACTGACTGAGCCACCCAGGTGTCCCTGGAAGGATGTTTTAAACAAAATTTATGAAGTCCCTAGTATGACACATAGTAGCACTTGAGAAATGTAAGCTGAAGATATGTAATACATAAAAAAAGACCATAAATGTGTAAACAGATTTCAATATATGTGGTTTAGACAAGACAGGTACTAGGTGTTAAAAGGTAGTTTTAGTTAAAAGGTAGTAACCAATAAAATCGTGAGTCTCATACAAATATTAAATAACGCACATCAAAGATTTTTATTTAAGTCATTCATTAATAAGAGAACTAGTAAGAGGTGCCTGGGTGGCTCAGGTCATGATCCCAGGGTCCTGGGATCAAGACCAACATGAGGCTCCCTGCTCTGTGGGGAGCCTGCTTCTCCCTCTGCTTCTGCCCCTCTCCACTGCTCGTGCTCTCTCTTTCTCTCAAATAAACAAGTAAAATCCTTAAAAAAAAAAAAAAAAAAAAGAGAGAGAGAGAGAGAGACCTAGTAAGGTATTGTACTTAGTTTGAAGAAGAATCCAAAGAACAGACAAGTGAATGGGTGATCATTGTTAAGATGAATTTGTGGATAAATATAAAGCTGACCTCTTCCACAGGGCAGAAATTAGTTTCATCTCCACCAGACAAAATTCCTGTGCATCTCTGTGGACAAAAATCATTTGCTGCTATCAATCTTCTATTGAATTAGAAAAAAAAGACAAGGAAAGAAAGTAACTTTATGGTGTCAGATCACCAGAAGGAGCCCCTAGACACCATCCTTGGAAAGAATCCTTTTGTCTCTTTCCAAAATTTCCCTAGTTTCCCTTGATTTAAGAAAGTATGCAACTAATTATTCTGAAAATGACTGAAGGGTGCCTGGGTGGCTCCGTCAGTTAGGTGTCCAACTCTTGATTTCAGCTCAGGTCATGATCTCAAGGTCATGAGACTGAAACCTGGGTTAGGTTCTATGCTGGGCAAGGAGCCTGCTTAAGATTCTCTCTGTTTCTTCTTCTACCCCTTCTCCTCCACCCCGTTCTCTCTCTCTAAAAAAATAAAAATTAAAAATAGAAAAAATTTTAAAAATTATTGAAATTATGGCATTGAAGGGAACTGTGACATAACTTAAGCCTCAATACTTAGCAGTTTTGTGGAACAATCTCCTCTTTGAGCATCAGTGAGCTTTTCTGTAAAATGAGGATAACAGTATCTAGCTCATGGGATCTCTTATTAAGATGAAACATGTCCAAAGCTCCTGACACAGTGTGTGACTCACAGTAGACACACAATAAGCAGTAACTATTCCTGGGCTAATTATAATTAGCTGAGCCAACCAAAGAATAATTGCTCAGTTTTGCTTCTACCACACGGAGTCAACCTAGGTAGAAGTTACATACAGCATTTGGGAGAGCCCTGGGGAAGGCAAGTGTGTGGCTCCCACAAGGGACACTGAAAACATCAGCTTGGTAAGAGAAGGGAGATGGTAGAGAATGCTGAGAAATAATGCAGGTGTCAGTAACATCCAGCTCTGAAGGGGCTTTGGAATCCAGACACAAGTTTTGGCTCTGTCGATAAGCAGCCAGCTCAGCATCATCTGGAATGCAGTTCCCTGGGCCTCACCCCAGAACTAATGACTTAATAGCTGGCTGTTGAGATTGTTTATTTTATCAGTTTACCCAGATGTTGCTTGAGCACACAGAGCTTTTTAAGTCACTGGTGCAGATAAAGGACGTAAAACTTTTTTCTGGAGTCATATTCTTGAAATTTGGGAGGAAAGTAAAATGAGGGGCCTTCCAGCCAGTGTACAGGATAACTTTCTGGATGAAAAAATGAGGTGAGCCTGAAGGCAGAGGGAACCGACAGGAACAGGTGTAACCCATCCCTCAGGTGATGAGGGACTTCACTAAGGTGGGAATTAAGGTGACTCCAAACATTATTACAGAGAAGTGGAATTTAATGACCAAGTGGGTAGGAGATTCAATATGGAGGACAGGCCGTGTTCAGAACTGACCTTCTGATTTTAAGTCCAGGTGAACAGAACAGAGATTCATTGACGCAAATGGAGAATTGAGAATGGTTGGTTTTATGGAAAGTTAAGCTCAGTTTGGAGCATGTTAACGGATGATGATACTTTTAAGTGGAAATTTACAGAAAATAATTGAAGGAAGGGGAGGGGTGGGGAGACTCCCAAGCTTGAGTGACAGGTCTTGGCTAGAACAGTAGATGAAATTTTTAAGAAACATCCTCAGATAAGGCTTCTCTGTTTCCCTTCCTCTTTAAAGTTTATTTAATTTTTTAAAAGATTTTCTTTATTTTAGAGAAAGACAGCACAAGTCAAGGGAGGAGCAGAGGTAGAGGCAGAAGGAGAAGTAGGCTCCCTGGTGAGCAGGGAGCCCCATCCCAGGACCTTGGGATCATGACCTGAGTCAAAGGCAGCAGCTTAACCAACTGAGCCACCCAGGCACAACCTCCCTTCCTCTTTAACTTGTCAAAATATATGTTTTTTTCACACACCAAAGATTACAGGAGTTAAATGATAATCACTTGACAAACCTAAAACGACTGTTTAAAATTTAGGTATTATCCCACTTGTAAAAAAAAAAAAAAAAAGAAAAAAGAACAGCTGTATTTAGAGTTTATTTCAAAGGTCAAAATATATGGCATAGATGATAAAGAGAACATGTTTAGTTATCTTCCTCTTTCTAAACAAGATATAAAGTCCTTCAGATTTGGGAAGATGGTTAGAAACTCATTTGTATACCCCAGTGAGGTTTTTGGTAAATGCTTAGTTGTTGTACTAAATTTTAAAATGATTCTTGGGGATATCTAACAATGTACAGCATCCCCCTATCCCTGCAGTTAAGCCTTTTTCTGGGATTTACAACCCTTTGAGAGGCTAATTAAGAAACTTGGCTCATATGGGAATTGTTGTCTGAAAATTAAAAGTTAGCATGTGCTCCAAGTCTCAGACTCACTTGGCCCCTTGGGAAACTTCCAAGTCCTAGATAGGTCCTCAACCTAAATTGTCGATTCCAAACTACTCTCTTGGTTACAGAAGAATCACAAAAGGTCACACAAGGAGACTTTTCCTGCTCTTCGAAGATACACATACTTTTAACACAGTAAAGCTGTTTTATTTATTTATTTATTTATTTATTTATTTAAGATTTTTAAGTAAAGCTGTTTTTAAAAAGCACCTTTGATTCCAAGTGTTTTAATTTGTGTCTTGATCCTACTTTTAGCAAAAAAGAAAAACTGTACTATAATCATTTAGTATGTACAATAATAAAAATGTTTTATTGATCACTGTGTCAATAAAAGGATGAGCAAGTTCCCAGAGAAAATAACTTCCTTAATGTGCTTCGAAACTCCAGGCAGTGCCCATATTTGAACAAGGATTAGAATTTATATACATTTTTATTATTGCCTGGTATTTGGCAGAATGTATCTTCATACAATGTCTTGTAGAGAGCAATAAAACACATTCTGTAAGGAATTTCATTGTATATGAAATATTTACTGAGTCTAAATGAATACCTTCTTTGCATTTCTAAACTTGAATTTATGCTTATGTTGTTATAAAAGTCACACTGTTTAGAGTAAGTTTATATTTTTTTCCTGTCCTTAACAGTCTATATTTGTGTCAATTAATTTAATAATAAAGTTGCTTTGTATACCTATTTTTTTTGGTGCTTGTAGTGTGTAGAAAATCAAAGCAGATTCAAATGTACTTTCTATTAATGCTTTATATACTTAAATTTTGGATTGTACCATATGTGCAAAAAATACATACATACATTCATTTCTTCATTTGACAATTCCTTAATGAGCATCTCTTATGCTCCATACACTTCTAAGTGCCAAATATACAGCAGGAAATATAGCACTATGTACTGGAGAATTTTCCCTTTATCTAATTATAATGGTCCTCTCCCCTCAAATAGTAATTTGATCCAAGATTTGTTGCAATCCAACCTACAGCTTGCTCCTAAGAAGCAGAGGTCATAAGAAGAAATCTCTTACAGAAGTGAATTTAGAATTCACATTTTAATTGATTCCTGCTAGCCTTCAGTAATACGAACGCGTCTGCTTTCAGGTGTAGGATTTTACTTTCTTGGAAGTTCACATCATGAGCAAAGTCAGTTGTTTGCTTCAGTCAATTCATTTGTTTGATCCGTGAGCAAAGGCCGATGCAGTATGATTGGTGAGGAATGTTTGAGTCTGGTCATTTTAACTGCGAATATGTTATAATTTAGGTCTTTAGAAATATGGGATAGTTTACCTTTTTTTTTTTTTAACTCTGCATCCTTTAATGAGAGGTCTTTATCTTTTATCTGTTCACTCTTTTCCAGGTTTTAGGGGCAAAGCCGGAGCTTCCGGATGGAAACGATGACGATGACACCATAGCAGACATAACGAACAGGAAAATGGCTAAACTCTACATGGTGAGTTCACTGGTAGTGAGTTCTGTTGTGTTCACTAGACTGGATGCAGCCGGGAGACATGTTCTGGATGGGACTCTGCTACAGCTGATAATTCTCCTTGCTCTCAAAGAGAAGTGTGTCAGCAGAATGCATTCTTTCCTCTAGTATGTTTGTTAAAATGCCTCTTTTTATTATTTTTAGTTATTTTTATTAAAAATGTCAAATCGGTGAAATTATTGCTACAACTTAAATAAAATTATGTAGTGTTGCCATGCTAGTTTGCAATGATAGATTTTGATATATGAAGTTCTTAAAATGTTTCCTTCATGGAATAAAAATATTCAGTAAGCTTTTTCTTATAAATTTTTTTAAAGATTTTATTTATTTATTTGACACAGAGAGAGATAGAGAGAGAGACAGCAAGAGAGGGAATACAAGCAGAAGCAGTGGGAGAGGGAGAAGCAGGCTTTCTGCTGAGCAGAGAACCTGATACAGGGCTGGATCCCAGGACCGTGGGATCATGACCTGTGCCAAAGGCAGACGCTTAACAACTGAGCCACCCAGGCACCCCAAAATTTTGATAAACTATAAAATCTTCATGTTATTTTAAATATCCTATTTAGTCATAATGAAGGCTTTCTTTGTTACAGGAGGGTAAAGCTATCAAATCAAACAGCTGGGAGGAAACAGGGTAAAAACGACCCTGTCCTGGGCATTGGATACCTAGTTCCATGTCACCTCTGGTGATGGCCCACCAGATGACCTTGGGCAAGATACGACCATGCTGGGTCTCAGTTTTTTTATCTGCAAAAAAGAGAGACAGATTCCTTTAGAAGATTATTCAGGTTCCTTAGAACTCCAGAATTTTATGATTTTATTGCTGGTGAAGGTAACAGGAGCCACAGATACACCAGTTGAGAATAGTCAATGGGATCCTGCAAGAGTCCCGTCCCCTTATAACTTTCCAAGCGCATGATTTGGAGCAGATCATTAATCTCCCTGAAGAACTAAGTAGTCATCAGCCACTACAGGAAGGAGTTACATTTCCTGCTTTAAGACAACTTCGAGCTCAGAAACTGATTTTGAATGAAGATCAAGTTATTAACTTGTGTCTAATAAGTTACGTTTTGTAAAGAGTAAGTGAATTATTTTCTTCTTAGATGGCAAGGGAAAAAATGTGGTCATGACTTCTGCTAAGTACTGATGCTTTTAATAGAAACTACACAGAAATTGTTATTCTAAAGACTTCGAGGGGGTGTCTCGGTGGAACAGTTAGTTTAGCATGGACTCTTGGTTTTGGCTCAGGTCATGATCTCGGGGTCAAGGGATGGGCACGACTACCAGACTATAAGCTCAGTGCGGAGTCTCCTTGGGATCCTGTCTTCCCTTTCCTTCTACCCCCTCCCCCCACATGTGTTCTTGCTCTCTCTTCTTCTCTTTCTCAAATAAATAAATAAAATTTTAAAAATAAAGATTTCATGGCATCTTTTTTTTTTTCTACTGCTTCTAAAACCCATTTAAAGCTTAACAAATATCTTTTATGCCACATCATCAAATAAAACCATTCTCCCGGGGTGCCTGGGTGGCTCAGTGGGTTAAAGCCTCTGCCTTCGGCTCAGGTCATGATCCTGGGGTCCTGGGATCGAGCCCCACATCCTGCTTTCTGCTCAGCGGGGATCCTGCTTCCTCCTCTCTCTCTGCCTGCCTCTGCCTACTTGTGATCTCTCTCTGTCAAATAAATAAATAAAATCTTAAAAAAAAAAAATTCTCCCACTTGGACAGCATTAGCAACTGAAGAAATGTTTTAAAATGGGAAGATGTTAATCCTGAATCATTCCTCCCTCTAGTGGATATAAAATGTATTGCATATATGTAAAACACCAAGTCTGTAAATAAATTTAATTGGGGT
This sequence comes from Lontra canadensis, assembly GCF_010015895.1. NCBI lineage: Eukaryota > Metazoa > Chordata > Mammalia > Carnivora > Mustelidae > Lontra > Lontra canadensis. Next base: position 54,062,177 of record NW_022630996.1, on the reverse strand, counting down.
TGCAGAACACAGCTGGGAAACAGTCACCTACGCAACTTATAAAAAAACAGAATTCAAGCCCTAGCATAATGCTGCACAGCTTGACCACTGATCTAGGGAAGGCCCCAGAATCCACATATTTATCAAGTACCCGGGTGATTACCTTGCAGCCTACAAGCTGGCCTTTGAAAAACAGGGAATTCTGAAGTGGGCATTAATATCACTTTCAGTTTTGCAATATCACCTCCACCTTTAAAAAAATTGTTCTTTAAAAAAAAATTTTTTTATTTTTAGATTTTATTTATTTGAGTTAGAGAGAGTGTGTGTGTGCACGCACACGAGGGAGAAGGAGAAGCAGACTCCCCGCTGGGTGGGGAGCCCCATGTGGCAATCCCAGGACCCCAAGATCATGACCTGAGCTGAAGGCAGATGTGTAACTGACTGAGCCCCTAAAAAAAGAAATGTTCTGTGGTTGTTTCCAAACTTTGAGAGTCTAAATAAATATTTGTGACAGAAGAAATTTACTTGGGCAATTTACACAAAGTATACTTAAATTACAGGACCTAATCTGGAAATAGTCTCTATGCATAGACTGTAATGTGCCACTGCCTTCTTAGCATAGTGCTTGCCCTATGGTAGACACTCAATAAATGCTGAATGAATAAAGGTTTAAGCTTTTTTTTTTAATGTGGGTGCAGTGAGTCTTAGATTATTACCTAGTTGGAAAGATTGCTATAAAAATTAGTAACTAATCATGTAAAGTTCATCGCCTGGTGCCTATTATTTGGAAGTCTCAAAAAATCTTAGCCATTACTATTACCATTATTATTTTCTGGTTCTTTAGGTCCAGTGTTGAAACTTGACTTTCTGTTAATGGTTTTTTTACCCCAAAAGAATTTTTTTTAATTCTTATATAGTTAACATATAGTGTTATCTTAGTTTCTGGTGTACAATACAGTGTTTCAACAATTCTATACATCACTCAGTGCTCATCATGATAAATGTACTCTTAAACCCCTTCATGTATTTCACCCATCCCCCCACCCATCTCCCCTCTGGTAACCATCAGTTTGTTCTCTATAGTTAAGAGTCTGTTTCTTGGTTTCTTTCTCCTTCCTTTGTGCATTTGTTTTGTTTTTTTAAATTCCACATATGGGTGAAATCATATGGTGTTTGTCTTTCTCCGACTTATTTCACTTAACAGTATACTCTCTAGATCTATCTATGTTGCTGCAAATGGCAAAACGTCGTTCTTTTTTATGGCTGAGTAATATTCCATTGTTTATATACACACCGTATCTTCTTTATACATTCATCAGTCAATGGACAATTGGGCTGTTTCCATAATTTGGCTATTGTAGATGATGCTGCTGTAAACATAGAAATACATCTGTCCCTCTGAATTAGTGTTTTGTATTTTGGGGGTAAATATCCAGTAATGGAATTGTTGGATCATATGGTAGTTCTATTTTTAATTTTTTGAAGAACCTCCATACTGTTTTCTGCTGTGGCTGCACCAGCTTGCATTCCCACCAACAGTGCATCAGGGTTTCTTTTTCTCCTCATTCTTGCCAACACTTGTTTTTTCTTGTGTTCTTGATTGCAGCCAATCTGACAGGCTTAAGTGATATCACATTATGGTTTTGATTTTTTTAAAAGATTCTATTTATTTATTGACAGACAGAAATCACAAGTAGGCAGAGAGGGAGGCAGAGAGAGAGGGGGAAGCAGGCTGCCTGCTGTGCAGAGAGCCCAATGTGGGGCTTGATCCCAGGACCCTGAGACCATGCCCTGAGCTGAAGGCGGAGGCTTTAACCTACTGAGCCACCCAGGCGCCCCTATGGTTTTGATTTTTAATTCCCTGATGATAAATGTTGATGAGCATTTTTTCATGTGTCTGTTGTCCATCTGTATGTCTTCTTTGGAGGAGTGTCTGTTCATGTCTTATGCCCATTTTTAATTGGACCACTGGGGGGTTTTTGGTGCTGAGTTATGTAGGTTCTTTATATATTTGGGATACTAACCCTTTGTCAGATATGTCATTCAAAAGTATCTTCTCCCATTCCGTGGATTGTCTTTTAGTTTTGTTGATTGTCCAAAGGACCTTTAAGAAGCCTTTTAGGGAGACACCTGGGGGGCCCAGTGGGTTAAAGCCTCTGCCTTCAGGGTCCTGGGATCAAGCCCCACGTCAGGCTCTCTGGTCAGCGGGACACCTCCTTCTCCCTCTCTCTCTCTGCCTGCCTCTCTGTCTACTAGTGATCTCCGTCAGTTAAATAAATAAATAAAATGTTTAAAAAAAGTTTTTTAAATAAATAAAAAGCCTTTTAGGTATGGTGCCTGGATGGCACAGTCATTAAGTGCCTGCCTTCAGCTCAGGTCATGATCCCAGAGTCCTGGAATTGAGTCCCATATCAGGCTGCCTGCTCAGTGGGGAGTCTGCTTCTCTCTCTCCCACTTCCCCTGCTTGTGTCCCCTCTCGTGCTCTCTCACTCCCTCTCTGTCAAAGAAACAAATAAAATCTTTAAAAAAATTTTTAAAAACTAAAAAAAAAAGCCTTTTAGGGTATAATTTGGCTCATGGATTTTTGTTGTTGTTTTTTTAATAGCTTTGTTGAGATATAATTTACATACCATATCCATTAAAAGTATGCAATTCAATGGTTGTTGTTATAATTACAGAGTTGTGCAAACATCACCATGATGTAATTTTAGAACATTTTTATTATCTGCAAATAAGCTCATGGTTTTTATATTAGGTTTCAGATGCCAGTGGATCCATGAGAGTGACTGTGGTTGCAGAAGAGAACCCTTTCTCCATGGCGATGCTGCTTTCTGAAGAATGCTTTATTTTGGACCATGGTTCTGCAAAACAGATTTTCGTATGGAAGGGTAAGAAATGCCATTGACATAGTAGCTGCACTGCAGACTTAATGGCTATCTCTTTGAAAAGGTAAAGAAAACTTTTCTGATTTAAAAAATAAAGCCTATCATTTTGAGACTTGATCTGTAAATAGCTCATATAAAATGCAGATATCAAAACTGTGTTTTCTTCCTACTAGTATCATTTGCCAAGAATGATCGGGTTAAAGATGGCATTGGACAATATAAAAAGAATCTTTTACATATAATGGCAATCATTAGGATACTACAAAATATATTTAACATACCAGGACAGTTTTACCATGCTCAGTGTCATATTTAAATTAAAATTATAATCATGTTTATCTCTTGGGGTGTGCAAATGTTTCATAATCATATAATGTTTTCCCTCTCTGATATTCTGTCCTTTTCATTTATCTTCCATTTAGGTAAAGACGCTAATCCCCAGGAGAGAAAAGCTGCAATGAAGACAGCTGAAGAATTCCTAAAGCAAATGAATTATTCCAGAAATACCCAAGTAAGTGTGTGTGGAAATGAGCTGGCTAGAAAAAAAAAATTAAAATGTGGGAGCTCATCCTGTCTCCACAAAACTTATGTGAGCATTTGGATCAAAGTACCCAATGCGTGGAAGTTATTCTTCCCTTGTGTGTGTGTCACACTGTGTCCCATGTCCCTAGAACCATAGTTTTGTGGAGTGTGGAATTTTGCAGAAACTGGAGATCAGACCTTCCATGGGGCTGCATTATGAAAAAAGACCCCTCTGCTTCCTCCACGGCGTTTCAGTCTAGATGATCAACCACAGCTGAATGCACTGAGAGTACTTTTCAGTTAGTCCTTAGAGCAGGTTGTGCAGACCTGGGCTAGTAGCCAGATAATATTTGGCTTCACTGACATCAGCTTAGACACCTGATTAGTTACTCTTCCTTTTCTGAGTCTTTCGGTCTCATCCTTTCTCTTCAGTTTTATGTCCTCACACAAGGAACACAATGAGATCATTTCTTCCAGGTTACAGATCTCTTATAAACCTAATGCAGAATAAGAGTCACACATATTTGACTGTAATGGTAACATGACAGAGCTCTGTTCTTACTTCAAGCATCCAAATTCAGTGGCAGTCACTTTAGTTGTGACAAAAAGCAGAGGTGGATTGTTTCACCTTCATATCTGATAATCTTCCATTTTACATTCACTCACAGATCCCAGCTTCTAGGTTTACATCTGTCATCACAGAAACCAAGACAGTCTTTTCCTGAGTTTTTTCTTCCACTCCTAGATGAATGTCTTTCCTCTGTCTATTTTGTTTTTAGAATAATTATTATTGTTTTAAATTTTAGATTCAAGTTCTTCCAGAAGGAGGGGAAACACCAATCTTCAAACAGTTCTTTAAGGACTGGAGAGAGAAAGATCAGAGTGATGGCTTCGGGAAAGTCTATGTCACCGAGAAAGTGGCTCAAATAAAACAAATTCCATTTGATGCCTCAAAACTACACACTTCTCCACAGATGGCTGCCCAGCACAATATGGTGGATGATGGTTCTGGCAAAGTGGAGGTAATTGGCTGCTTTTGTTTGTGTCTGTTTGTTTTCATCAAGCCCATTTATGCCAGTATTCCTGGAAATGTAACTTCAGAAGACTACAAACTTTGTCATTTTACTTTACTTATTAATAAAGGTGGTCCATGACTGTATATTAAATCAGGGAATTTAAAGTTGGAAGAGACAGTTTCTGACCTTCAATCCTATTTTACAATGGGTGTGTTGAGATTCCAAGAAGTTAGGTTATCTGTGCAAGATCACCTCATTACTATTAGACATGCTGTGGAACCCAGCCATCTTGTTTCCTGGTCCAGAATTGCTCCCACTCCTGGAACTGGAATTCTCCAGTGAGGGCAAGTAGCTCTGAATGTACCAGCGACCATTAGTTAGACATTTCCTTGTACCTTATAGGCACTCACAAAAGCAGATTGGGTACGTGCTAAACTCACAGATATTTTTAGAGCATTCAAATTGTTTGTTGTTTATTCTCTTTTTCTGAAAAAAATTGCCCATAACCCCCTAATGAATATCCCTAATTCAACTCTCTTCATCCTCTACTCTTGAGTCATCTAACTTAATGAGAACTGGGTAATGTTGTGTTTTATAAAATATTTTAATGGCTTTCCGTTTTCAGGGGGGCCTGCAAGGTCTTCCAGGATATGATCCTTGCTCTCCTGGCTGCCTCACTCTACCACTGCCTGAGGGCTCTTCCCTCCTCCCTCTGGCTGAAGTCTCCATTCCTTTTCCTGTGGAATTCAGTTCAGTCACAAGCTGAAGCTCTTTGAGAAGCCTTCCCTCTGTCCTGGAGCAGGCTTTGTGCTCAAACCATAAGTGATATTTCTCACAGAACCATCATCTAAGGACTGCAAAACAGTTTATTTTTCTTCCTGGCCCTCTCCTTAGTTCCTTGAGGGCTGGAATTGAATAGTTTATCCTTGTATTCCCAAGGCTTACTACAATGTTTGGAGCGAAGTATATTGGGAAAGAAATTTAAGAAGTAGTTTTGCCTCTTTTCAAAGACATGAAAGTGTACATCTCAGCTATCCGGGGGTTGCAAGAACTGCAAAGGGAGAAAGGCCCCACATGGCCATTGTCCGAGGGGTATCAGCTTGCTGTCTGGGTCTGTCTCCTGCTCACACGCGCTTTTCTGCAGCTCAGCACAGCAGGAGGGGCTCGTGGCAGATTTGGCTCCCCAGCACCAGGTCCCAGGGACAGTCTCTTGTGTTGACTCTGAGATGTCCTCCTGAGTAAACCCCGGACTTTGGAAATCTGGGGACTTTCTCTAGGCTTTTGGGTTCAGCCCTGGAGTGCTGTTGTTTCTCCCCTGCTCACCAGGATGTCATGCTTCTCTCTGAAAGCACCACCGCCGCTCCTCCATCGCCAAATTTCAAGGGGAGGAGTGTATCCTCCCCGTCCCCTGGAGGGACGTACGCACCTTGCCTGGCAGGCTTTCGTGTTGCTTTCCTGGTTCATCTACAGCTCTCTCTCCAACTTGGAGTGTCTTTAATCTGTGATGAGGCTGAGAAGCCAGGGGAAAAAAAAAAGTTTCTGCCTACTTTTATCTTTTGAGTCTTATGCCTAAATGCGACCTCTTGAAAATAGTCAAGCAATTGGCATCTTGATTATTTGGTCCCTATCTGCCACTCTTGCCTGAGGAAATAATCATGCTTTACTGTGCTGGGAAAAAAAATTTTTTTAATAAACAAACAGGTTGTCTCCCAATGAATGAAATATTTTATGCAAGTTAAGAGATATATTTCTGAGCCGAATATTTTAGTTCCTTATTCCACCAGAGTCTTGTGTTATTTTCACTAATCAATCGAACAGTAGGTATGTATTAATAGGCTCAGAACTGATGTAAGTACTCTGGAGGATGCAAAAAATACATGTATAAACACTAAAAAAATCAGTGAACCAATTGTCAAACTGATAAAATTTCTTCCTGTTGTTTAATTTGTAAGCTAGTTAGAAAAGTATTTAAAAGTTGTTTAACAATAGATCTAAAAGAAAAAAAAAAACCAAACTCCTGACAAGTACTATTAGATCAAGAAAATTTTAATTTTGATATGGACATTCCATTCCTTTCAGATATGGCGTGTAGAAAATAATGGTAGGATTGAAATTGACCGGAACTCCTATGGTGAATTCTATGGTGGTGACTGCTACATTATACTCTATACTTATCCCAGAGGACAGATCATCTACACCTGGTAAGTTCTCCTCTTTCTTAAAATCTCAAGTTGTAAGGTAGACAGATTTTACTCCAAAGTTGCATTTCATCATATTCCACAGGACGGGGCACCTGGGTGGCTCAGTGGATTAAAGCATCTGCCTTCAGCTCAGGTCATGATCCCAGGGTCCTGGGATCGAACCCCGAGTCGGGCTCTCTGCTCAGTGGGGAGCCTGCTTCCCCCTCCCTCTCTCTGCCTGCCTCTCTGCCTACTTGTGATCTCTGTCTGTCAAATAAATAAATAAATAAAATAAAATTAAATAAATAAATAATAAATAAAAAATCTTAAAAAAAAAAATTCCATGGGACAAGGGGTAGAATTACCCTATAGTTACCCCGGTGAGATTTGTGCATGCATGTGGTATTTTCTTTCAATATGATTTTTGACTCCGTTTTGTAGCTCTTCTCCACAAACAGGAAGGGTTAGATAAAAATCATCCTTTCTATAGGTCCCTGGGTGACTCAGCTGGTTAAGCCTCCAACTCTTAATTTCAGCTCAAGTCACAGTCTCAGGGTTGTGAGATCAAGTCCCCAGGTCAGGCTCCTAGCTCAGTGGGAAGTCTGCTGGAGGTTCTCTTTCTTCCTCTCCCTCTGCTCCTCCCCCCACTCATGCATGCTCTCACTCTCTCTCTCAGATAAGTAAATAAATTCTTTTAAAATCATCCTTTCTAGTGTAGGAACAAGATTTTGGTATCCAAATGTAGTGTTCTTTTAGTAGATATGCGTTTGAATATCTCGCCTCCTGTGCAAGCTAATTCCAGCTTGCTAGTACTGACTACCACGCGTTCTTATTAAAATTCACTGAGGTCCTTTGTAATTGGAGCTGCACAGTGGCAGTGAGGCAAACCCTCTGGGGGATAGATATCATTTATCGTTCTGTTTCATACCCCAGGGACCTCAAATTGATGCATTTTTACTCTTGGTCCCCATGGAATTTGTGGCAATAAAGGAGAAAAAAATGCCAGCACACCCACGTCTTATGTGGTTTTGCATAATAATTTGAGTTAATTGAAGGTTAAGTTTACTTAGAGTCCAGTGCCAAGGCTCTGATCAGTGGGAAATGTCCAATCGGGTAAGTTAAGTATACATACCATGCTGGGCTGTTCCAAAGGGATGGGGATTCTGCAACAAATCATATAGTGTCAGACTCTCCAACTTTTTATTAAGTGAAATCAGGGTGGAAGGTACAGGGGTGAAGCAGGATCCTACTTTTGCCTACGTGGTGATGGCAACATTCAGTGGGTGTATTGAGTGTACATGGACACGGGTCTCTGTCGATATGGAGACGTTTCTCTGTGGTGAGGGTCCTGCCAGATGAGAGTCACCTCCATCTGGACAGTGTAACCACTTACCACTTATCCTGACCAGTGCCTTGAGGCCACCCAAGTTCAGGAGATGGGATGATTATCTTTATCCTATAGGCTCTCAGTGTCCAAAGGATGGTCTGGGAACCAGAAACATCAGCATTGCCTGGAAGCTGGTTAAAAATGTACAATGTGTGTTGCCTGGGTGGCTCAGTGGATTAAGCCTCTGTCTTCGGCTCAGGTCATGATCTCAGGGTCCGGGGATCGGGCTCTCTGCTCAGCGGGGAGCCTGCTTCCCCATCTCTCTCTGCCTGCCTCTCTGCCTACTTGTGATGTCTGTCAAATAAATAAATAAAATCTTAAAAAAAAAAAAAAGAAATGTACAATTCCAGGACCCACCTTTGGCCCACTAAAGCAGAACATGCAATTGAACAAGATCCCCAGATGATCCACGTGCACTCTCCTGATGAACAGGCCCTGCATCACCTTAGGCAACGGTTCCCATCACATCCTGCCAATCATTAATGTATTTAGCTACTTGACTCTGTGTTTATGATGTCATCTTCATAGCAACCATTTTTTTGAGCAGCATGTTTGTACCAGCAAAGTGCTGGGTGTTTCCATTATTATGTTTCTTCCTCACAACCAGGTTATTTTTGAAAGACAGAAAGGGAGGGGAGTAACTTAAGCTGAAGTAACTTAACCCAAATTCACAACTGTTGTACCTGGTGAAGGAGCATTTCACACTTTGATAAACAGCTCTCTTTAAGTCTAAAGTTGAGCGCCCCTATACCCTGGTGTAAGCTCTGTCCTCCTTTTGCAATTCCTTCTTCCAAAATATTAGCTCAGAAAAGTGTTTCTGGAAAGCATGGCCTTTACAGGGATAAATCGGTTGTTCTCAGTCAGCTTTTCTTCTACGTTCTGTTTCTTGGTCTTTCTCTCCACTCTCTTTTGCATATAAAAAAATCTAATTGATTGTGGCACTTAGCTCAGACAAGAGAGAGGAAACAAGTAACTCAAGAGCACATTTTGAAAAATTGATAATTCACCATCTACGTAAACAACTATGTGACTGTAACGAAGACAGACTAAATTGGATAATAAATGTTAAATGCAGTTACTTTTTCTCAACTCATTTGAAAGTATTCACCGAGCACTTTCTATGCGCCAAGCACTTTGCTAGATAGATACTAAAGATACTGTGGTGAAAAAAAATGAACTGTGTCCCAAGATTTGATACTTTATTTTTTTTAGGATTTTATTTATTTATTTGACGGTCAGAGATCACAGGTAGTCAGAGAGGCAGGCAGAGAGAGAGGAAGGGAAGCAGGCTCCTTGCTGAGCAGAGAGCCCAATGGAGGGCTCAATCCCAGGACCCTGAGATCATGACCTGAGCCAAAGGCAGAGGCTTAACCCACTGAGCCACCCAGGAGCCCCAAGATTTGATACTTTAAAAAGAAGCAGGTGTGGGGCATCTGGGTGGCTCAGAGGGTTAAGCCTCTGCCTTCGGCTCGGGTCATGATCTCAGGGTCCTGGGATCGAACCCCGCATCAGGCTCTCTGCTCAGCAGGGAGCCTGCTTCTCCCTCTCTCTCTCTGCCTGCCTCTCTGCCTACTTGTGATCTATCTCTGTCAAATAAATAAATAAAAAAATAAAAAAAATAAAAAAATAAAAAGAAGCAGGTGATTAACAGGCATTTCAATGAAGTATGAAGGATTTTAAGATAAAACCAGGCTCAATCTTTGGGGAATTCTAGATGAGACACCAAGCCCACCCGTAGGTCTCTTGGAAGTGACATCTAACTGGGAACAGAGGAGCAGGTAGGCAGGCAAGCAAATAGAGAAGTTGTACTAAGCAATGCAGAGAATGTGTGCTCTAATTTACTAGTAACGACTTATGGCTGGAGCAAAGTTAGGGAGCAAAAGATAAAATCAGAGAAATCAGAAGGAGCCAACCTGTGAACAGCCTTGGAACCATCCTAGGGAGGATGAACTTTATTTTCAGGGCCTTGGGAACCAGTCAAAGAGTTCACTCAGGGAGCAATATGATTGGCTTTCCTCTTACAGAAATTATTTTTGGTTGACATCTCTGAGAATGGGCTGATGGGAGAAGGTCGGTGGCAGGGAAGCCACTGGGAATGTGTTGCAGTAATTGAGCCAAGGGATAATGTGGCCAGAACTCAGTGTTAGAGCAACAGGGAGGGAGTGGATAAAATGAGTTTGTAGTATTAAGGCACTAGTATCAGAAAGACTGGGTATGAGAAACAGGGAAGATGACCAAATCACAGGTGGCCACCGATTTCTGGTCCATGCACACCTGGGTAGTGTTTCATTCACTGAGATAAGAAACTCAGGAGGAGGGCAGGTTTGGCCCTCACTATAAAAAATTCAGAGGGAAAAAGTGAGAATATGACATATTCTTAATAATTACTCTCTTTAGGATGGGGCTAGGGTGGAAGAAGAGGTCATTTAATTTGTTCTTTCCAATTTTATGTGATCAAGGTTCCTATGATGAGAATTTATCATTTTTTGAGATATCAAGAAGATACGTTAGATATTTGAGGGTCCCTTTGAGAGTCTTATTTTCACAGGTGTTAAATATGTCAGTTTGTTAACGTTGTGTGGTTTGCAGGACTTCAAAAGCTTGTGTAAAGGCAGTGTAGAGACATTTAGAAAATAAGCAGATCTCTTGAATATTAGCTTTCAAACTAAACAGCTTCCCAGGTTATATGATAATTTTGATGCAGGAATGTAAATGGTTAAGTCCGAGGCACAGTAAAGGATGAAGGACTAGAATTAAATCAACTACTGAATATACATATTTGTTGTGGCTTTTTAAAATATTTCTGAAACCACTTATATTCTAAAATGTGATCTTTTCTCGGGAATGTCAGGTAGTTGGAATTGAACAAATGTTGAACAATGGCAATGATGAATCTCTCAAAGCAGTAAATTCTATTTTCCTGCAGCATTTATTTGTAATGAGTAACAAGTGCCAAAGATTTATAAAGAAAAAATCATGTCAAAGTAGAGTTCTCCCCTCTCACCCCCACTGCCCCTAAGTGTAGGTTTTCAAAACTGGAGGTGAAGAGCAACTTTATTATGTCCTAGTTGTGGTGGAGTGTTTGACTCCCTGCGTCACAGATCCATAAAGCAAATGAGTCTGAATCTGTGTGGATAGGAGCAAGGGTCACTTTGACATGAAGTGGAAGAGGAGCTGGAGGTAAGTAGTGAAACATTTATTAAGAGCATCAGAAGGTAGGAGTTTGGTGAGGGTTTCTAGGTTTGCTGGATGAAATACTTCAAGGAAAAAAAATGGAAATTGAGACAAAAGTTTGGTGATAATGTCTATAGTCAGTTGAATGTTTTCCTACAGATTAAAAAAAAAGGAAATAGAGAACTAGGCAGGGAACTGCAGATGTGACAGAGAAAGGAGAGGTGGTAACAGACCCAGCTCTCATCCCCAGCTCTGTGTTACTCCCTACTCGGTGCTCCCAGAGGCTTGCTGAAGTGTTTGTTAACATTATAGGATCCTGAAAAATTTAAGCTATTGGCATTAAAAGACTATTTTTATGAGTAAACCTTTATTAGGGAAAAAATTTTTAATTTTCTTTTGAACGTGTGCCTCACATGAGCATGTCTTCCCCCCCACACACACACTTTGTAGAACTTTTTTCTAGCATTTGACTCTGTTGTGGTACAATGAAATATTCTGAAATCAACAAAACTTGTTTCCTGTACCCGGTGTTTTGGGGTATGTGTACGTGTATATGTGTATTGCCCAGGATGGAAGGTTATTGTTAATCTATTCTGGGTATTGGACAAGTACGTCACTCTTAAGGTTTCAGAAGAAAAGATATGGTTGACTCCTCTTTTTTAAAGATTTATTTATTTATTTTAGAAAAAGAGAACAAGTGTGCGTGTGTGAGTTGAGGGGAGGGGCAGCAGGGGAGAGGGAGAGAGAGAGAGAGAGAGACTCAGCAGACTCCCTGCTGAGCAGAGAGCCTGATGCGATGCGGGGCTCAATCTCATGACTTCCAGATCATGACTAGAGCCAAAAGCAGGAGTCAGACACATAACTGACTGAGCCAACCTGACACCCTAATAGGGTTAGCTTCTGAAATTCGATTCCAGGATTAGTATTTTTCCTGCTAACCCCTAGTCAGGCAGAGGTGGGATAATTGGCTAGAAGCAAACCATGCTCAGTGCTTTGGCTTTCCCCCCACAAACTCATCAAACAAGCAGATCTCCCAAAGTTTGCTGTACAGGTTAAGCTAGTGGTTGGATTTATAGCCACAAGGTACCTTAGAAAGAGAAATTGCAAATGAACTGGACGAACTGATTTTAGACCCCTGTCTGGGTCTCCGGTAACTGAGCCACTCTTATGGTTTTATGGATAAAACCTTTAAAGAATTGCTAGCATGACAACATGGGGCCACTCCGTCACATACTTCTGATGATTCTTTCCTTGATTTTTCTGGGTCCAGACATTTGTTACTATGGTCACCAAATGCTGATGTAAAGATAGGATGCTTCTAATATCCAGCCTAATAGATGGGGCTCATATTCTACTCAGATTGATTATTTTTATTGTGGAGACGATTTTCCAAAATAGGCAGCCCCCACTTGAATTGAGACAGACCTGATTACTGAGCTAAGTTATGTAAGGAGATAAGCTTCAATTTCTTTTCCTATAAAATGAGGATAAAGAATATAATTATCATGTGGAGTTCTAGGCAATACACAGGGCAATTCATGGATCAATGTTAGCACTTTCAGAAAAACAATAGCTTCTCTGGCTGTATCATGTCAAAATGGTTTCATCTTGATCTTTCCTAATGACTTAAATCTCTGAAATGCCTACACTAGAAAGTCTTAAAACTTAAATACAAGCTAATTTTCTTTACTTTGGTTCCTCCAGGCAAGGAGCAGATGCCACAAGAGACGAGCTGACAACATCTGCATTCCTGACCGTTCAGTTGGATAGGTCCCTCGGAGGACAGGCTGTGCAGGTTGGGGTAGTTTCTCTCCCAGAACTCACCCACCTTATTTGCTAGCCCAGTGACTAAAGACTTCCTCTCCAGCTGGGATGGGAAGTTGGCCTTTCCTAAATATTACATTTTTTCATTTTGCAACTTAAATGTTCCTACTCTCATGCCATACTACTTCTCTCAGATTCTTGAAAAGAGGGAGCAAACAAAATTGAAAAACAAAAGCAAAAACAAAAAACTAGTTAGCAGATCAAAGGAACCAAAGGAATTGACAGTTATTTGACATAAAACTGTTCTACCCAAGTTATTACTAACCCAGCTGATCACTTTCCAGTTTTCAGATCTTTGTAAGTGTGTAATTACTTCTTAAAAGATAATAATTAAACACTGAGGTAAGTCAGATATTTTAGTACATAAAATTTAAGATGTGGACGCCAAATTTGGTCTTCTAGTTGGTTTCTTTCCTGTTTTGGTACTTGACAGTCGATATAGAAAGCAAGTTAGATCTTAAAATTTGAAGTTTCATATTAACTTTTTAATATTTTTATTAAAAATTATTATTATTATTAAAAAAATTATTATTCAGCAAGATGACTGAATTCATTAAATGCACTGAACTCTACTTTCCCCTGAACTATTATATTCACTTCTTGAATGAAATATTTCTAGTTAAGAACTGACATGAGTATCATTTAATTAACGTTTAAAGTATTCCTTACCAAACTATTCAAAAACATTGAAGACATACATTGTGACTTATAAATTCTGTATTTTGTAATAAAATACTTGATACACCCTGTGAATGAATTTCCATTGTTAGTCTGTCGCATCCCAAATTCTCAATGAGATGGTAATGTTTAGTTTAATCACTAGATGGCAGTAGTTCACAGTAATGTTTAAACAACTCCAGTCCCGATGCGCTATTTTAAATTCCTTTGTAGAGTATGTTAACAGTAGTGAAACATTTTCAACTTAATGTTTATCTCTTTTATTTGAATTTAACAATGGAAAAATGGATCTTAATTATTGCCCCCCCCTTTTTTTTCTATGTTGGCGATTGAGGTTTTCTCAATGTTAAGGAAAATGCCAAGCCAGCAACAGTTTTACGTAATCCTAGCTAACCTCATCCTAAGCTTTGGGGTTGTGACTTAAAAAAGATTTCTTTGAGTTGCTACTTGGCTTATTTGAATGCCTACCAATTGGAAGATACTTGTGGGGGACGTCTGGCTGGCTCAGTCATGAGTCATGTGACCCTTAATCTTGAGGTTGTGAGTTTAAGCCTCATGTTGGGCAGAGAAATTACTCAAAAAAATTTTTTTAAATGAAATGAAAAAGAAAGATATCTGTGAAGTTAATTATTTTTAGTGCTCCCTAGGCCTCCCTGCTATGGCGTGTGCATCAGTATTCCCATTTACTTGGGCTTCTGGAAAAAGACACACCAGGGTGCATAAGACAGTTCAGTTTTAAATAATAATTTAAAAAATAATTGAAAAATTGAAATAATTAAAAAAATAGCTGACACAAAAGTTGAACTCTTTATGTAAAACATTGCATCAACAATTTATGTAAGAAATAAGAAACTCATTTCTAATTCAATGTCTTGTGTTAAACTAACAAGTGAAAGTAAATAATTTACCATTTACTTTCTTTAATTTCCTTGTCCTGAAAAGTCCTTACATTACATATTTTTAGAGTGCTTATATCAAGCAAATCTATTACCATCCCTATGAATAAAAAGTAGAAAACAAATTCTATTTATTTTTGCCAGATTTTGATGTTTGGAAGCCAGATTGTCATCATTTTTTCATCTCATGGTTACAGAGATGTAGAAATAATGACTATGCTTTGGTGTCGTCTTATTTTTGGAAGCATTTAAATGCACATCTCCTTACCTTCTGAAAAAGATCCAAAACATTTCTGAAACAAGTGTGTCACTACACAACTGTCAAGTGTCAGTGCTCTTGAAAAAAGAGTAATTTTTACAAACAATGGTGTACATCAGCACTTTGCTTTCTTTTCTCTTTTGGAGATGTACATGAACACACTTACAGCTTTGGACTTTCTGGAAGCAGGACACGGTGCCCTACGGTGCTGTCTCCCCCTGAAAGAAATAGTTCAGTGTGCTGTGTCCGGAGTCAAAGATGCTTAATGCAGCCAGAAAACCATGCTTCATTAGCATTCACCTATATTTTCTGTTAATCACCATGCCTCATGCTCTCGATTTCCTATTTATTTTTTGTTTTTTGCTTTGTTTTCAAAAGGGAAGATAACACGTGTGGAAATACAACCCTCCTTCATTGCATCCTTCCTTACGTTTCTTTTATCCTTCCTGCTCCCAGATCCGAGTCTCCCAAGGCAAAGAGCCTGCTCACCTGCTGAGTTTGTTCAAAGACAAACCGCTCATTATTTACAAGAATGGAACATCAAAGAAAGGAGGTCAGGCACCTGCTCCCCCTACACGCCTCTTTCAAGTCCGGAGAAACCTGGCATCCATCACCAGAATCATGGAGGTAATGCCATGCATTCAATCAAACGTGCCCTATTTATGGACTTCCCAGTGGACCTGAGCTATCAACAAATATTAGTCTTCAAAAAATTGGCAAGTAGATTCCCTCTATTTTGATAATTAATCCATTGTTCACCAAAAACAAAACAAAACAAAAACACACATATACACACAAAAAAACCCCCACCAAACAAAAATAGGAGAACCAAGTAAAAAGTGAACTCTGGATAACAGGCCTCTCACACTTTTCAACTGCATTGTACTAAAAAAAAAAAAAAAAAAAAAAAAAGATTTTTAAGAGTAATGTAACAAATCAAATGGTCAAAGACCTGAAGCTTTATCTTTTAGAAAGGTCTGGAGGAAGATGGATGTCAGGTGATGGTCAGGTGGTCACAGGGGAAATTCAAGAGGGAAAACCCTTGTTTGTCCAAGTGTGACAAATGTGGAAAGCAGGCTTCACCGTATTGGTCTGCAACCATAACTCAACCAGCCAAATAAGCTGTCTCTGACTGCAGCTGGGAAACAAATCAAACTCCATGTCACAGGTCAGAAGACAAGAAGACCTCTAGCTATGGACAAGCCAGCAGGCCCAGGTGTCTAATGGCTGAGTGTTTTGACCTCTGGGACCATCCATCACATTTCATAATCCAGACATCTCCTTCACTGTTGAAATCCACATCTCCCCAGTCACCCCTAAACTGCCCACCACATTTTCTAATCCCCACATCTAGACCTACCTGCCAATCCTTCCCCTTGGCACAAGCCATTCCGCCGAACCCTTGAAACCAGCTGGGCCGTGACATACCTTCCACCTGCAATCTCTTCTCTAAACCAGCCTCCCCCATACCTTCTTGCTCTATGGCGTCCTCTGAGGACACAGATTCCCATATAGCCCTCACAAGTGCAAGTTGTTTTTCCTCAGTGCCCTCTTACCAGGTATGGCAGCGAGTAGGGTACCCACCCTCCTGGCCCACTCTTGCCTCCTTGACTTTTGTCCCTCTTAGACTCCCCTCCCTCAGCATCCTTGTGCCGTCATCCATGGAGCCGCCAGCCCTTCCCCTCTTATTCTTTGGTGGCTTCAGCCATTGTCTCACTGACTCCATCCCTCTGGCTTCTCTCATCAAACAGTCTTGTCCTTGACCCCTTTTATCTCACACTCATATGGTCCTGTACTGAAATTTGCTATAACTTTAGCACCTCGAAAATCTGTTTCCAGCATCTAATCTCTGACAACCCTCTCCTGTCGTTTGGTCCCTTTGCTCTAGGATGCACATTCTAGCAATTTCCAGTCTCAAACCTAAGTCCCTGAACTCTCTCCATCCAGCACACCCTTCATGTCTTCCCTCTCCAAACCTCCAACACGCCTGCTCTCCACTGAGCACGGAGTCAGAGTTCTCAGAGAACATAAATGTAATCACACAAGAGTCACCTCATCTACTCCCCTCCAGTGTCACCAGCGTGCTCCTGTCTGTACACATATATTCTCCTTCCTGCCTGTTTCATGAAGTGAATGTAATTTATTTATATTTAATAATTTGTAAGTATTTTATAATAGTCCTTAGATATAAATACTAAATTATTTTATGAATTAATATCAATATACTCTTACCCATAAATTAGCATTACAAAGTAATGTTTGTAAAAATTAATATATTGGTAAATAAATTAATACATATTTATTATGTAAATAAATAAAATGTGACTCCTGTCCTGAGACCAAATTCCTACCACTACCACTACCCCCAACTTCTGTCCCAGCCCTCTTGACTTCCTCTGGACTTTCCCGGATTTCCCCTCTGTCCCGTGTTCTTACCTCACCTCCAGTTCATCATTACGGTGGGCAGTAACCTTTCTCTTCTCTGTCATCAGTGTGTTCTTCTCTTCTGGATCATTTACTTCAGATAACAAGCATGCCTTCAAAACACTCCCGTTTTCCTTTAAAAACCCTCTCTTAACCCCGACCCTCCCAGCTACCATATCCTTTCTCCGCCCTTCTTAGGAGAGCATGGATCCTCAAAAGCATTGGCCTCGCTCCCCACCTTGTCCCTACGTGGTTAAGCCTCTTCTTTGTTAAGCCACTCTCCCGGGGCATCATTCAGCCACTCCTAGCCTATTACCTAGTACCTGCCTTGCACGGAGACAGAAGTATCTTTTCTAACCCCTTTCCTTAACCTTCCACTGGCCTTTGCCACAGTCACCCTTCCCTAGCTTCTTGAAACACTATTTTTTTTTTTTTCACAAGGCCTCTGAAGCAACCACACTTAACCAGGATTTCTTCCAAGTTTCTGAAGAGTGTTTTCACTCCACTTCTTGCACCAGTACAGTTTCTGCTTCTCCTCTGCCTGTCCTTCAAAACCCCTGGGCTCAGTCTTGGCCCTCTCCATGGTTGTCTCATTCAGTCTTATCATTTAAATGCCATCATGTATATTGACCTCATCTAGAACATTCTGTCCATGGATTCTCATATGTTCTATTATGACTGATTTTTTTTTTTTAATCTGTCAAGTTAACCATTGAGCTTTCCTCTGCAGGCACTCTCAGCTGGTTTCAGATGGAGGAGTCTAGGACCCTTGCATTCCTAGTCTTTTCCCCGCAGGCACGTCTTTAAGAGGCATGTGAGCTGCTTGCGATGTTTTTTGGCTTTGTTGGCTTGTAATCTCTCAAACTGGCCTTCACATTCCCAGCCTCTCTGCAGTGTGCTCATCAAAATCATTGTAAGGCTTTCTGCTTTCATCTCCTGGGAGGCTAAAGCTTTATGATGTTCTATTTTGGAACTATTCCCTGAAGCCACACTAGTCTGTGTGTGGGTCTCTTGTCCTCTGTCTGTCTATCCTCCAAGCTCTTCCCTCTGTGCCAGTAAGGAGACATTCGGAGGAGAAACTGGCCGTGCAGGTTCCTATCAGTCTCCATCATCACATCCAGCAGATTCCTTTGAATATGGGTCCAAGAGGCCTTGTTCCTCCTACAAAAGGATGATACCCCCCATCCCTGAATGTTAGCAACCCATGGAACACATCCTTAACATTTCTAACAGATTGTGTGTCAACTGTACTTCAATAAAAAAATAATAAATAAAAAATAAAAGTTCCAACAACTGTTCCTTCCTCCTCTAGGGCTTTCTCTGGAGATAGGGTCCTGGTGAACCTGGTGAAATTCAGCTGTCCACATAGTTGATGGCACCTCGACCCAGTTGGCCAAATACCATCACCTGACACTTCTTGAAATGCCCTCAGAACACCAGACTTGTATTTACTTCCTCTCTCATGGCTGTTCCATCTCAGACGTGCTCACTGGTTCTTCTTCATCACCTTGAGTCTCACGGTGGTGCCGAAAGTCATACACGTCCTGTCATAGTCACATGGCCATGTGGTCAGACAGAGTCTGACAAGAGTCAAAGAATCCCAAGACCGTAGACATGAAGGCACAAGCCCATCATGGGGCCCTCGGGCTCACTCCCAGGCCTGAGACTGCACCAGCTTGTCCTGCCCTGATGTTCTGCCTTCTGCCTCCTCCTCAGGCCAGAGTCCGGGCCCATGCGGGTCCTCCTCATTCCTCTGTGGCCACAGGAAGCACGGCTGTGCTTTCCTGGCCCGATTCCAGACAGTGGCCACAGCTACTTGCTTGAAAGGAAAGGGCATATCAGTGCTGTTACTAATCTGCTATAGCCTTTTACAATTTGAGTTACAATCTGAGCTTAGAGAACCCTTTAGTGAATTTGCATTGTTATTTCTTTGCCAACATTGGATTCCAGTCCCTGTTTAATGATTTTTTATGATTTTTTTCTTTTTTCTTTTTTTTGATTTTATGATTTTTTATGATTTTTATGATTTTTATGTTTTGTGGGTTTTTTTTTTAATTTCAATATAGTTAATGTACAGTGTTATATTAGTTTCAGGTGTGCAATATAGTGATTGAACACTTCCATATATTACTCAGTGCACCCGTCCCTCCACCCACCACATCTCTGGTAACCCTGTTTGTTCTCTATATTTAAGTGTCTGTTTTTCAGTTTGTCTCTCTTTTTTTTCCCTTTGTTTGTTTTCTTTCTTGAATTCCACATATGAGTGAAATTCCCTGCTATATTTCTTTCTCTGCCTGGCTTGTTTCACTTAGCCTTATATTCCGTAGATCCATGTGTGTTGTTACAAATGGCAAGATCTCATTGCTTTTTATGGCTGAATAATATATATATATTGCTGCTTCTTTATCCACTCATGTATCGGTGGACATTTGGCCTGCTTCCATAATTTGGCTATTGTAAATAACGGCTTAATAAACATAGGCGTGCGTGTCCTTTCGAATTTGTGTTCTCAGATTCTTTTGGTAAATACCCAGTAACACCATTACTGGATCATGGGATAGTTCTATTTTTAACTTTTTGAGGGACCTCCATTCTGTTTTCCACAGTGGCTGCACCAGTTTCCATTGCCACCAACAGTGCACCAGGGTTCCTTTTTCTCCACATCCTCACCAACATTTGTGTTTCTGATTTTAGCCATTCTGACTGGTGTAAGATGATATACCTCATTGTGGTTTTGATTTGCATTTCCCTGATGAGGAGTGATGTTGAGCATCTTTTGCATGTGTCTTTTGGCCATCTGATTTCTTCTTTGGAGGAATGTCTATTCATGTCTTCTGCCTGCTTTTAATTGGATTATTTGTTCTTTTGGTGTTGAGTTACTTAAGTTCTTTATATGTTTTGGATACTAACCTTTTATTGGATATGTCGCTTGCAAATGTTTTCTCCCATTCAATAGGGTATCTTTTAGTTCTGTTGGTTGTTTCCTTTGCTGTACAGAAGTTTTGTTTTTTGTTTTTTGTTTTTGATGTAGTGCCAATAGTTTATTTTTGCTTTTGCTCCTCTTGCCTCAGGAGATATATCTAGAAAGACTTTGTTACGGCCGACATCAGAGAAACGATGCCTCTGCTCTCTTCTAAAATTTTTGTAGTTCCAGGTCTCACATTTAGGGCCTTACTCTATCTAGAGTTACTTTTTGTGTATGGTATAAGAAAGTGATCCAGTTTCTTTTTTTTTTTTTAATCTTTTTTTTTAAAAGAGATTTTATTGAATAGATAAATAAAATCTATTCATGAGAGATAAAGAAAGAGAGGGAAAGGGAGAAGCAGGCTCCCCATGGAGCAGGAAGCCTGATAGAGAATTTGATCGCAGGACCCCAGGATTATGCCCTGAGCTGAAGGCAGACACATAACCAACTGAGCCACCCAGGCTCCCGGAAGTGGTCCAGTTTCATTCTTTTGCATGTAGCTGTCCGGTTTTCCCCACACCATGTATTGAACAGATAGTCTTTTTTCCCATTGCATATTCTTGCCTCCTTTGTCAAAGATTAATTGACCATATAAGCGTGGCTGTATTTCTGGGCTTTCTATTCTGTTCCACGGATCTATGTGTCTTTTTGTGCCAGTACCATACTGTTTTGATCACTATAGCTTTGTAATGTATCTTGAAAGTCTGGAATTGTGATACCTCTAGTCTTGTTTTTCTTTTTCAAGATTGCTTTGGCTCTTCAGGGTCTTTCGTGGCTCTATACAAATTTTAGGGTTGTTTGTTCTAGCTCTGTGGGAAAATACTGTTGGTATTTTCACAAGAATTGCATTAAATCTGTAAATTGCTTTGGGTAGGTGTCCCTTTGATTATTTGGAAAACCTCGTAAATAGGGGAGAGAAGAACTGAACATCTTTTTTTTTTTAAGATTTTTATTTATTTATTTGACAGAGAGATCACAAGTAGGCAGAGAGGCAGGCAGAGAGAGAGGGGAAAGCAGGCTCCCTGCTGGGCAGAGAGCCCGATGTGGGGCTTGATCTCAGGACCCTGAGATCATGACCCTTGCTGAAGGCAGAGGCTTAACCCACTGAGGCACCCACGTGCCCCCAAAACTGAACATCTTTGCTTTATGTGTGTCGTTTGTATCTCTCACACCCACTTTCCAAACATCACTTATAGTCAATGCCTATTCTTATGGTTTCTTTAAATATTATCTTTGTTCCTTCTCACTTAAGTTTAGCCAACTTTATTCTTAGAGCCCTCTGCCACTGTCTGTGGGCAGTTGAACATAAAAGTGATACAGAACAAAGTACTACTACTGTTTCTAATACCAGAGTGGTGTCCTGGTGCCACCCTGGAATCAGGACAGAAGGTAATGGATGGTTTATTCCTGTCACAGCTTCTCGGACATGTTTATTGAGGGAGTAGTGGTGAATCTGAATCCCTCTGTTATTTTTCTTTATACTCTAGGTAGATGTTGATGCACAGTCTTTGAATTCCAATGATGTTTTTGTCTTGAAACTGCAACAAAACAATGGCTACATCTGGATAGGAAAAGGTGCCAGCCAGGAGGAGGAGAGAGGAGCAGAGTATGTGGCAAGTGTCCTCAAATGCAAAACCACAAAGATTCAGGAAGGCGAGGAACCAGGTGTGTACTGTGGGGTCAAGGACACTAGCCAGGACTTGTATTTGGTATAATTGCTAATCATGTAATTTTAAAACTTTTTCATAAACAGGGCTTTTGTAACAGTTATAGGGCATTACAGATCCTTCCCTTAGTTGCAAAAGTGGGTGATGGAACCTGCTATATTTAAGTAATTTCTTAACATTAAAGTCAAGATGAAATAATATCATTTGTTAATGTAAAGGCAAGACCAGCTCTGGGCTCCTGGAAGTGCATTGGCTAACTCATTGTGTTTTTCACAGAGGAGTTTTGGGATTCCCTTGGAGGGAGAAAACACTACCAGACTTCTCCACTGCTAGAAACCCAGGCTGAAGACCATCCACCTCGGCTTTATGGCTGCTCTAACAAAACTGGACGATTCATCGTGAGTGTCTTGCAAAACACGGGGGTAGACCCGAAGAACATTGGGAGAGGCATTCCCATGGGGCTCTCACACTTTTTAGCCACGTCAGTGCTCTGATTCTCAATTTTAGCTTGCTTATCTGCAGCCAGGTGATCATCTTAGCTCTACAAAAGTTCATTTCACATAATGGATGTGAAAGCATAGGAACACCGTAAAGTACTACATAAATCAAGCCACTTTTAAAAATACCTACTTGGCACCTGTGTCAGCATGAGGCTGTAGCTCTATGAATATGCATATGGTTGGATTTACTAATTTAATAATTTGACACTTTCTCTGGGAAACCGTGGTGGTTTCTGATCAAACTGTGTCAGTTTTACACTTCAATTTCCCAGGGAATAAAAAGTTTCACCATGTTGACTGACTAGAAATATTATGAAAATATTATGATCATTGGGCAGAATCATAGAAAGCTACATATGCACCTGCAAATTGAGTGAAATCAGCAAGAAGGTTTTATTTTATAGTCATTCGCAGGCTTTGAATTGCAGACATTTCAAAGTATCTGGTGTACAAGACTGATTTTATATCAGGCTCTAAAATATCCTGGGGTGCAGCCCCTCATCTCAGTTGAAGCGTAAAAATTCTGTTTTCTCTGTTTGACATGCTAGGTTTTTGAGCAAATATTTTGCTTAAAGAACAGACTTCTTTCTTATGTAAAATTTGATATAAGGATTTGGTCACCATGTCCTGGTGAATACAAACTTTATTTTTCAACACATACACATGAATTGTCTAAATTATTCCCCAGCTACATTGCTTGCCAGAAATAAAATGCTTTGAGGAAGAAAATGCTCATGTTCAAACCACACTTGAAGATTATAAGAGATTTGACCTAAAACTTGAAGGTTCAAATTAAAGATTCAAATTGTGATAAATATTTGGTTGTTGGGCACCACAGTTGCTCACCAACTTTCTAGGAAATCCTTGTATTTTAAAAACTTGCCAGAAAAAAATCTGTTATTTTACTCTTTTGACTGTTGATTCGATATGGCATCTAATCAACTTTTTTCAACTAACGCTTCTGTGATTTCTTATTAGTATTATTTGTTATTATTGCTATAAATAATGTGCTTGTCTCCAATGAAGATGTTATTTTACAAAAATAATACCTAGGCTTTGTTGTCAGTCAGGTTTAAAAAAATCCGTTAGTCTTTGTTTTTGTCATGAACATATTTAAGGGAAATATACTTTTCCTCTACACCTACTCATTTTCTTGTTTGATATTTGGAACTCCGACTATTCCATTCACAATTTAAGGAAAAGAAATGTGACTGACAAGTATTTGATCTGGGTGTCATCATCAAAAAGCAGGCCTTAGACCTATAGATTCACATAAGACACCAGAGCCTGTGGGTTAAAAGCATAGGTTTTGGAACCAATCTGCCTGTGCAATATCACTTACTTGGTGATATTACTTACTAGCTGTGTGACCTTAGGCTGGTTACTTACCCTCTCTGTGCTTTAGTATTCTCACCTGTAAAATGGGGATAATCCAGTACCCACTTCAGAGAGTTGTGTGAATATTAAATTAATTGTTCATATAAAGGAGTTAGAACGGTGCCTGACATGGAGTGATATTTAAAGTTTTTGGTTTTTTAAAAAATCATTCTGTGATTGATAAATATTCTGTAAAAAAGATAATATAAACTAAGTTTTTGCCTTCTGTAAGTAGTTTTTGTCTGTTTTTTATATAACAGTCTCAAAATTTCATCAGGTTATAATAAATATGTATTAAGGTCAGAAGGCTGCAGGTTGCCTGGGACCAAGTTTACCCAGGCCTGGCCCAGCTGGAAGGTTCTCCTTTGGACTACAGGTTGGATTCATGCCTGTTTTTCCCACAACTGAGCCCAGGAGCACAAGAGGGTCTCTGAAGAGTCACATTTGCTGATAAGGCATGGCCAAGGCCAAGACTATCTCCACTTACTCTTGTACTACAGAGTCACACAGCAGAGGGAAGGAGTGAAGAGTTATGAACTATAGCCCCGTCTACCATACCTTCCTAAGGGTCAGGGGCTTCGTTATCCAGAATCCTTTAAAAATTTGGAACTTTGGATTAATACCTGCCCACTGGTAGTGTGTGCATTAAACTAACCCTCCCTAGCAAACTTTAAAATTAACTACAGAGAACATGATTTAACACATTTAAAATGATAATAATAATAAACTTTGCATATGGAATATCATTGTGTCAAAAATTGTTGATTTAGGCAGTGCCTGGATGGCTCAGTCGGTTGGGCATCTGTCTTCAGCTCAGGTCATAGTCCTGGAGTCCTGGGATCGAGCCCTACATCAGGCTCTCTGCTTAGCAGGGAACCTGCTTCTTCCTCTCTCTCTGCCAGTCATTCCCCCTACTTGGGCTCTCTTTCTCTTTCTGTGAAATAAATAAATAAAATCTTTAAAAAAAAAAAAAAAGAACTGTTGATTTCAAAAATGACCAGACCTATTGATTTTATTAAAATAATCTTGACATACAAAATAAAAGGCAACTGAATACTTAGACCATAAGCTCAAATGTCTTTAGGGACTAGGAAGGCAATGGAGATCTGTGAAATAGCTTGTCACAAGGGACTGGCAGTGGAACTGTGGTCAAACAGACTATAGACTCCCTGAGGCATTCTGGTGTCATGTTTGTCATAAGCACTGTGCTTCCCAGATCAGATTCCGTCAGCTTGTGAGAGACGATTAAACAAATAAATAATTACTTAAATATTTATTACCCAGAAAAAACAAAAAAGTGGCTACCAAGCTTTATTTTTATGATGCTTTAAAATAATACAATGCATTGGTACCCTATATATTAGAAAAATTATTGCTTTACTCTTGGATCCTAAGGCTTTTTCAAATGTTTCAGATTGAAGAGGTTCCAGGAGAGTTCACCCAGGACGATTTAGCAGAAGATGATGTCATGTTACTAGATGCTTGGGAACAGGTAAAATCGTATTTGGTGTGTTTATACTTGGGAGCCGACAAAACCGGCTTTGAAAAATGGCAAGTCTAATAATAAATGGACTTGTGTGTTTAGGCTACATTTTAGAAAGACTCAACACAGTTTGGCAAAAAATAAAACTGATACCTGTAGCAAAGTGATTTCCAAATGTGGAAAAAATTCCATGCTACCATCTGGGGCTCTGTAGTTTTAGGCATAAAAGTTCTATTTTTCATTTATTTGTAAAATTAATTCACTCCTAATTTCTTCATGCATTCATCCATTCATTTAAGTAGCAAATGCATTAGTGGGTACAATGCCTTGGGGGTATAGTACCACGGCAAAGTCAAAGATTTAGAGTTTTTCTTGAAATCTTACAAGGAGTCGTCATAGGGGACCTTTCCCCTGGGGAAGAAACAGACACAGAATAGTTGTGACTCTATACAGAAAATATGTTGCTGTTATGTGTGGCTTTATTTGGGAGGAAATGAATGGGGATTTGGCATGCCGTATCTGATAGTTGGGGTTTTGTTGTTGTTGTTGTTGTTTAGCCTTTGTGTAAACTGATAATAATAGAAGGGAAAAATAGATATATTAGGAACTAAAATGTATGGAACAACTATGATACCTGCATCTGAATTAGGCCTACTCTTAGAGTCAACACCAGTAAGTAAAGACTTTTAAGTCTGTTCTTAATTGCTAAAATCATTTGGTTATATTATCCCTTAGCTTCTTGGTCTAGAATTAACATGTTAGAATTTGGAATCTAGTCACAGATTGCCTCTAGGTGAATGAATCACATATTTGTAGATATGAAATTTAAAACATCATGTCAATAAAAACATCTTTGTGTATTAAGAATTATAAAATAAGGGCACTTGGGTGGCTCAGTGGGTTAAAGCCTCTGCCTTCAGCTCAGGTCATCATTCCAGGGTCCTGGGATCGAGCCCCGCATCGGGTTCTCTGCTCAGCGGGGAGCCTGCTTCCCTTCCTCTCTCTCTCTGCCTACTTGTGATCTCTGTCTGTCAAATAAATAAATAAAATATTTTAAAAAGTAATAATAATTGGAACGCCTGGGTGGCTCAGTTGGTTAGGCGGCTGCCTTCGGCTCAGGTCATGATCCCAGCATCCTGAGATCGAGTCCCACATCAGGCTTCTTGCTCGGTGGGGAGCCTGCTTCTCCCTCTGCCTCTGCCTGCCACTCTGTCTACCTGTGCTCGCTCTCGCTCTCTCTCTCTCTCTGACAAATAAATAAAATCTTAAAAAAAAGTAATAATAATAAATCTTTTTAAAAAAAGAATCATAAAATAAGGAGCACGTGGATGGCTCAGTTGGTTAAGCGTCTGCCTTGGGCTCAGGTCATGATCCCAGGGTCCTGGGATTGAGCAGCTGTACCTCCCCCCACCCCCAAATCAGGAATCCCTGCTCAGCAGGGAGCCTGCTTCTGGCCCTCTCCAAGCTCTTGGGTATGCTTGCTCTCTCATGTGCCAGTTCCCCCCCCCCTCAAATAAATAAACAAATAAAATGTTTTAAAATAAATTAAGGTAATTCAAGAGAATGTTTCAGCATCGAAGTTCACAACCTATGCATTTGACAAGAAGGATACACACAGAATATGTAATTATATCAGTTTAAAAAAAAACTCAAAAAATTTTAAAAACCTCAACATTTAAATACTAAACATTGTAGCACTTTTACCAAAGTGTTAGATGATACAGTTTTAGGTGTACACTATAGGCTTAAGGCAGAGGCTTTGCAAGGGAGGCTGAGGTCCCTGCCAGAGAAAAATAATACGGGGATAATGACTGCCTTACATACAGACCTTAAAGGGGCGGCTGCAGAAAACAGGCAATGTGTTGTTTTGAGCAAGTGTATGAACTAGAAAATACTATATAAACCTGAAATATCAGGATGTGAATTCTGGAGCCAAACTGGCTGGATATCAGTTTCGAATATCTCCTAGTAAATGCAAACATTGGGAAAGTGATGGACCACCTTTCCTGTTACCTTCTTCTCCACGTCCCTAACTTGGGGGCTTGCTGTGAAGATGAAATGAGCCAGGTGTGAGAAGCTTTTGGTATAGGGCTTGCACCGAGCCAACACTCCCCAAACAGTACGTATTATTGTTGTTTCGTTTTTCAGATTTTTATCTGGGTCGGCAAAGACGCCAATGAAGTTGAGAGGACAGAATCTCTGAAGTCTGGTAAGCGAGATCCCACAGACAATGATGGCATTTACCCTGAGTGCTTATTATGAAGTTCCTGACTGCTCTTTTCACCACATTCTTCAAAATCACATATTAAAACCTGGCAGAATCTAATAAGCTTTTGCTTTCTGAACTGAAGTGTAATGGAATTTTTTTGAACTGAAGAATTTCAGAATAAGAATAAGAAAAATGTTGTGTTACCTAATTTAGAACATGATTACATCAATTTATTCTGCAAACTTCAAATTCACTTTATTATAGAACTAGTAAAACCTCTGTAACTATGATAACCTAGATTTTTTAAAAAATTGCTTTTGAGTAATGCTGCTCTTTCTGGAACAATTTTTTAAAAATTTTTGAAAAGTACAAGAATAATTATGCCGTAAGGATAATTCTATAAAGTTTGAAATCTTTTTAGGCAATCATTAGACTCTCATGTGCAATCCATGGCAGATGAGAGAAATCAATAAGGAATTGTTCGTATGGAACAGTATTTGGCTCTTCAGGGCAATGAAAATTTGACTCATTATTTTTATTGGGAGACTTTTCACTCCATAGTTATTTTAGTTTAATCAAAATTAACAGACCCTATGACCTAGCAATTGCTCTACTAGGTATTTATCCAAAGGATACATATATAGGGATTTGAAGGGGGCATAACCACCTCAATGTTTATAGCAACAATGTCCACAATAGCCAAACCGTGCAAAGAGCTCGGATGTCCGTCGACAGATGAATGGATAAAGGAGATGTGGGACATATATATGTATATATATGCATATATATAATGGAGTACTACTCAACCATCAAAAAATGAAATCTTACCATTTGCAACAACATGAAGGGAGCTAGAGTGTATTCTGCTAAGTCAGAAGACTTAAGACTGAAATAAGTCAGTCAGAGAAAGACAAATACCATATGATTTCAGTCATATGTGGAATTTGAGAAACAAAACAGATGAACACAGAGGAAAGGAAGGAAAAATAAAATAAGAGGAAAACAGAGAGGGAAGCAAACCATAAGAGACTCTTAACTATAAGGAACAAAGAGAGGGTTGCTGGAGGGGAGGTGGGTGGGGAGGGGGGTAACTGGCTGATGGGTATCAGGGAGGGCATTTGAAGTAATGGTACTGGGTGTTTAAATGCAATTGATGAATTCTACCTCTGGAACTAATAATACAGTATATGTTAATTAAACTGAATTTAAATAATTTTTTTTAAAAACAACTAACTGAATATGTTTATCTTCCAATTCTTTATAGCCAAACTGTATCTTGAGACAGACCCTTCTGGAAGAGACAAGAGGACACCAATAGTCATCGTAAAACAGGGCCATGAGCCACCCATATTTACAGGCTGGTTCCTGGGCTGGGATTCCAAAAGGTGGTAAACAGGTTTTTATAGGAAAAAAAAAAAAAAAAACAAATATTTTGGAGCCATTGTCCCATTGCTGTTTTGAGGGGAAGAAAGGTTTTTTGTTTGTTTGACTTTAGAAAATTAACCTCAGCCCTATGACGATTTTTTAATGCCTTGTATTGGTTTGGAATTCTTTCTAAACTAGAATTTTCTTATGTCAGTATTTTAAAATAACCTAAAGTAAATTTTTGTTATGGACCAATATTAGCTCTGCTGAAAACTCATTTGTATCTTTTTATATGACCTTTTAAGAGTTTGGAAAGCTATGCATAATCTAGGGGAGTTTATCAGGGAATTTTATAATTCAGGAAATTTTAACCAAACTAGTTCTTTATATGCCAGAGACATAAGCCATAATGCCTTGGAGGTTATTCTCCTTTCCATGTGCTGTGTCCAAAAGAATTGTATATTTGCAATGAGGTTTATGTTAAGATGGTTTAAATGTTTGTTATTTGCCTTCTTCAGCCAATGTGACTCTGATACCATTCACTCCTAAGTATCATCTTCTAAGAGTAACTTTACCATTTTTGCCTTCTTAAAAGCCTTTGAAATCACAGCTTTTTCATGACAAAATAATTATAGTCTCATCTGGTTAGATATATGTATTTGACAGTGCATGTTTAATACCACAAAGGTTACGTACGAAAAAATTCATTAATGCTGTCTTTCATCATTAAAATGCATTTCTTTTGGAAAGGTTTTCTGTTGTGACATTTTATTTAAATATGACATGCGAGTTAATGACACAATTAGTTTTAAGGTTAAATACTTTTATGCATAAATAAATACGAATTTAATATTTCTTAATTCATCCTCATTAAGTAGTCAAAATTAAACAACTTTTCCAAGGTTACATAATTATAAAAGATTTTAAATATCAGTGCATATGAAATCTGGGTCCTGTTGAAGATGAACTGAGGTGGATTAAACATTTTAAGAGCTTATCTGAGCAAAAATCAATTTGGATTGGGCAGTGCCAAACTAAAAGCAGTTAGGAGCCTTCTACCAGCAGGAGTGCAGGGAAAGACTTTTCTAGAGAAAAATCAAAGCAACGTAAGGAAATTTTTTTTTTAAGATTTTATTTGTTTATTTGTCAGAAAGAGAGAAAGTGCAAGCAAGCACAAGCAGGGGGAGCAGCAGGCAGAGGGAGAAGCAGGCTCTCTGCTGCACAGAGAGCTGCATGCAGGACTCAGTCCCATGACCCTGGGATCATGACCTGAGCCGAAGGCAGACGCTTAACTGACTGAGCCACCCAGGCGTCCCAAAGTAAGGAAATTCTTGATTGGCTAGGCTGAACGCCCAGTTGGCTGTTTGTGAGTGGTTGTCCTCAGGTTTTACAAAATCTTTTGTA
Source organism: Lontra canadensis (assembly GCF_010015895.1). NCBI lineage: Eukaryota > Metazoa > Chordata > Mammalia > Carnivora > Mustelidae > Lontra > Lontra canadensis. The sequence goes on along the minus strand of NW_022630996.1, from coordinate 54,031,983 downwards.
ACCTTGAGGCATCTGTAGGGTTAAATTTTGGTTTGCCTACATAGGTCTCCGCAGCGTTAGAGCCACGAGTCAGTCTAATGGCCTCCTTGTTTAAATAATTTAAGAGACCCCAGAAGATAGGAGTTGGGCCAGAAGGAGGAGCACTAGTAAAGCAGAAACGAACTTTGGCAGTAGGCTAGGAGGTGACTCGTGGAGGAGCAGGAGTTACATTTCCATGGAAAGGGGACTCAGAGCCAAGGAACGATCTGAGGAATTCTCCCACTGTCTCTGGGGGATGAAGGATGGCTGTGCTCCAGACTGGGTCCTGGCATGGGTCCTGGCATGCAGAATCGAGCCCCGTACCATTGTGGCAGAAAAGCGATCAGTCGTGCAGAGACCCACAGCTTGTGTGAGTGGTGAGGAAGCCGTGAGAAGCTGCACTTCTAGAGACTGTTCATCAGTAAATCTTTTTATTGGGCATCTACCAGGTGTGGGGCACTATTCTGAGCACTTTGGATCCAACATGAATGAAACAGACAAAATCCTGTCTGTCATGGAGTTTATAGTCCAGGGAAGAAGCTAACAAAAACAAAGGCAATAAGTAGATACAGTTGTTCCCACTTACCCTCAGTCTTGCTTTCCATGGTTTCTGTTAACCGCGGTCCGCTGTGGTCTGGAAGCAGATGATCCTCCTGAGGTAAGCTCAGAAGGCCCATAGCAGCCTAATGCGATGACGCAATGGCTCGTCCATTTATTGTTGCGTCCCACAGGCATTTTATCATCTCACGTCACCCCAGGAAGAATAAGACTGTGCAATAAGACTTTGTGAGAGAGAGAAAGCCCACATTCACACAACTTCTATTACAGTATATGATAATCGTTCTATTTTGTTGTTATTGTTGTTAAGCGCTCCCAAGAGCTAATTTATAAATTAAACCTCAACAAGAACTATGTACATGTAGGAAAAAATACCATGTATAGGGCTCTGTACTAGCCTTAGTTTCGGGCATCCGCTGGGGATTATGGAATGTATCCCCTGTGGATAAGCGGGGACTATAATATAAAATATCTCAGAATGTAACTTCTATGGAGGAAAGGTGTGTAGGGAGGGAGGACAAGGGAATATTCGGTGAGAGTGGGGGCAGAGTACAATTTTAATAGGGTGGTTATAGAAGGTCTTTTTGGGTAGATGATAACAAAACATGGACTTAAGAGGGAAGGAATGGACCTTGTGATCGCAGCCAGTCTGAAGGGATCCCAAGAACACAGCATCGGGAGCATGTCTGATAGAATGGCTTCATTCTGTCATGCCTGAATTCGGAAGAAGCAGGGAGATCCCTTGCGGTTCTTTCCTGTCACCGCTGACTAGAACAAATTCATCTCAAGCAGAACTGCTGTTTTAAGCCTGAGCTATGAAGAGATTGCTTTCCTAAACCCAAACCCAAGTCCTCAGAGGCAGAGACGGTGACCATGAAGGAGCCAGCCAGGTGGTCAGCACAAACGTTTGTGGGGAGGAGGGATGTCTTGAGCAGCGGTGCCCAGCTCCAACACTGGAGGTGGCTGCAGAAATTACCAGCAACCGCGGCTTCTGTGTCAAGAAGACTTATAAACCTGACATTTAGGAAAGTGGAGGGCAGCTGGTGGAGAGATGGGAAAAAGATTTATAAAAGTTACCTAGAAAGGGTGAGCTAGGGAGTTGCTGTTTTTGACTTTCATACCCAAAGCTGTTATGGCTTGAAGAAACACCTGCAAATCATGTAAAATCATTATGAGGGGAGGGGAACCATCTACTTCTAAAAGGGCGATTGGTGGATTATAGAAGGGTGGTTATTCCAGGATACTGTATCATTTTAAAACCCAGATTTTATGTAAATCCTCACAGGAATTCATCTTCTGGATTTAAAATGCAGTTTTATACAGCTTAATTGATAGAGAAGTTTTATAACTTTCTATTTTTCTTGAGTGGAGTTATTGCTTATTAATTTTTAATATGAACTTTAGATTTCTTCCTTTTGATTTTCCTCAAAGATTTTTGGGATGAAAAACCAAAAAAGTATAGCTGGTCCTCAGTGACTAGTGCTTTTACAGACCTTTCCTTACTTCAAATAATATAACACACTCCTTTTTGTATGAAATGCGTGACTCGAAAACAAAATTTAATGAATCCAGGAAAACCGAGTGTTAACCAGAAATAATATTCTAGTCAGAAGTAGCACATCTCGGGGATTTTAATTATTTTTAAGATTTTATTTATTTATTTAAGAGAGCTAAAGATCGAGAGAGCCCGAGGAGGGGGTAAGGGGCAGAGGGAGAGGGAGAATCAGACTTCCAGCTGAGCAGGGGACTCCCCTCCCCCGACATGGGGCTCCATCCCAGGATCCTCTGATCATGATCTCAGCTGAAGGCAGATGCTTAACCAACTGAGCCACCCAGGCACCCTAATATCAGAAATTTTAAATAAGAAATCAGACTGTGACATTAACTTTGAGCAAAAGGCCAGAAAATGAGGAACCTGTGTAAAATGAACTACTATTTTATCTTACCATTTGTTTTATTTTGCAAGACCACTAGAAAATTGGTTTCAAAATAACCTCCACATTAGACAAATTATTCAGAGGGATGGAATTCTAGTCAAAATAAAGAATAATAGTATTCATTTTATATGTACAGGATGCATATGTTGTAGTTCAAAATGTGTTATCGAAACTTTTCTTGCTGTCTTTATTCTCCACTATGATTTCTTCCCTTTTAGTTTTAAAGACTTACATTAGATATTTTTAAGGTATGCCATGTATTTTACAAATTATCTAGAATAATTTTCTCTCAAATACCATCTTACCATACTACCTAAAATATTAATGATAAGCTACTTTGATGCTGATAGAAGAAAAAGAAAAAGTTGGATCCACATTTTCATATATATGTGCCTAGATAAAGTCTATATGGTTCAAAAAGTTAAACTGAAAAGGAAACTATGAAAAAAAAAACAGAAGAAAACACGGAATTACATCTCAATAGGGAAATCATCTCTCAAAAGCTAATAGAGTGAGAAGAAAATCAGTGAGAACATGGAGTTCTCAAACTACGTTCTCAGCCAGCCTAACCTGATTGATACATACTGAACATGCCACCAGTAATAGCAGCATGCATATTTGCTTTGCAAGGACATTTAAAATATTCACCAAGACAGAAAATAATACTCTGAACCATAAAAGGAATTTCAACAAATACAAGGAATTGAAAAAATCATACGATGGTCTCTAACCACAGTGGAATTAAACAAGATGTGAACGACAGGGAGATATCTGGCTAATCTCCAAATCTTTGGATGAAAGGAGAAATCCCAAGGGAAATGAGAAACTATTTGTATTTCAGTGAAAATTGGAATGCAGATTATCAAATTTTTGGCTAACTCAGTATTTAAAAGGAAATTTATAACATTAAATGTTAATGTAACATAAATGGAAAAGCCTTAAGTCAATGATGTACGCTTCCACCTTAAGAAACTGAAAGAAGAGCAAATTAAACCCAAGGAAAGCAGGGAGATGGGAATGACTAATATGGACTCCTCCAGAAAAAGGGAAGAAATATGAATTCCTAATATTGGAAAAAAAGAGTCCATAGAACCTATGGACACTAAAAAATAAGAGACATAATTTCATGCTTATAAATTTGACATTGATGAACAGGCAAATTCCTTGGGAGACAGACTAGTCAGGTTAACTCAAAGTATTCCAGCCACCTATGTAGCAAAATGTGTGCATGCTAAAGAAATTGAATTCATAGTTACATCTCCTAGCAGAAAAAAGCCTAGGCTTAATTGGACTTCACTGGTGATGACTTCTTCTTCTTCTTCTCCTCCTCCTCCTCCTCCTCCTCCTCCTCCTCCTCCTCCTCCTCCTTCTTCTTCTTCTTCTTCTTCTTTCTTCTCCTTCTCCTTCTCCTTCTTCTTCTTCTTTTTCTTCTTCTTCTTCTTCTTTTGCAGATTTGCTTATTTTTATTTTAAAAAATTTTTTATTTTTTAATAAACATATAATGTATTATTAGCCCCAGGGGTACAGGTCTGTGAATCGCCAGGTTTACACACTTCACAGCACTCACCATAGCACATACCCTCCCCAATGTCCATAACCCCACCCCCCTCTCCCAACCCCCTTTCCCCCAGCAACCCTCAGTTTGTTTTGTGAGATTAAGAGTCTCTTATGGTTTGTCTCCCTCCCGATCCCATCTTGTTTCATTTATTCTTTTCCTACCCCTCAAACCCTCCACATTGTACCTCCACTTCCTCATATCAGGGAGCTCATATGATAGTTGTCTTTCTCTGATTGCCTTATTTTGCCTCACTGGTGATTTCTATCAAACATTTAAGAAAGCAATAAAACCAATTCTATATACACACTAAAAGATGATAAAAAGAAAAAGGAGAGAGCATTTCCTGACTCGTTGATGAGCCCAATATTATCCTGATACCCAAAAGAAGCAGATTATAAGAAAGAAAAACTACAAACCAGCATTTCTCAAAACATAGATACCAAAACCTTTAAAATACATCAAATTGGATCCAACAATATGCAAAAATTGAAGAGTTTGTCATGGAACGCACCTTAACACTTAAGACTGTGTCAAGAATCCTCCATATTAACAGACTAAAAAGGAAAAACCATATGAACACCTGAATAGATGCAGTGAAGCATTTAATAAAATCCAGTGACCATTCATAATAAAAGCTCTCAACGAAGCAGGAGTAGAATGGGAGTTTCTCAATCTGCAGAAAATGTATATCCTGTTGGAGAGAGGAAAACAAACGTTTCTCAGTAAGATCTGGAGCAAAATACGGTTGTTTGTTCTAATCTTTTCTATTCCAAATTTTATTGGGGGTTATAAGTAGTGTAATAAGGCAGGGCTTCTGAACCTTGGCACTACTGACATTTTGTAATTCCTCATTTTAAGTGGGGGGGGAGGGGTTGAGCATTACAGGTTTATTTGTAGAGTCCCTGGCCCCTGCTTACCCCATACCAGTAGCACTCTCCTCCTCTACCAACAGTGAACCACTTGAAAATGCCCCCTGACGTTTGCAAAGTCCCTGGGGAGATAGAGAAGCACAATGGCCCCTTCATGGAGAACCACTTTAATAAGAGAGAGACCTAAAAAGCTCAAAGATTGAAAAAGAAGAAGTATTCTTGGTGAAAGTGATCTGGGGGGGCGCCTGGGTGGCTCAGTGGGTTAAAGCCTCTTCCTTCAGCTCAGTTCATGATCCCGGGGTCCTGGGATGGAGCCCTGCATTGGGCTCTCTGCTCAGCAGGGAGCCTGCTTCCTCCTTTCTCTCTGCCTGCCTCTCTGCCTACTTGTGATTTCTCTCTTTCAAATAAATAAATAAAATCTTAGAAAGAAAGAAAGAAAGGAAAAAAGTGATCTGGGCATTAATAGTCTTTAAATGCTCCCTGGTGATTATAATATGCAGCAAGGGTAGAGACCTAGTAGAGCCTTTTGCAAATCAAACACAGCTCTCTCCAGCTCTGGAGCCCTCTTCATTAACCAGGGAGCATATTTATATTATTTCTATATGCAGGAACAGCAAAAACTATAATTGTTTATCTTTCAAACACAGTATTTGATAATTGTCAAACATGCCTTTGACTTAAAATTTCCATGTCCTACTCTAGCCTTGAATCAAATTTGAGGTAGTAATTACCCCGGTACAAGAAATCTGCATGCCCACAGCATAAGATTTATTCTCCATTTACTGTAGACACAGATTTTTATTTTAAAGCAATAAGAATGGACATTATCTATTTGTAACTCTCTTCAAATTAATTAAATCAATGTTCTGCCTGATTAAAACAAAAATTAAGACTTTTTTTAAAAGACTTTAGAACTGCGTACATCTAAACAGCACAGTAGAGGGCACTCTTCCTCCACGTTAATAAAGGCAGACTTTCCTAATTGGTCAAAACACTGAAAAATAGTCATATTTACTTTAATTTTAGATTGAAAAAGAATAGTGCTTCTAGGCAGGTCAAATGTGGCTGTGTTCTCACTCTAGAAATATGTTATACTATCCTCTAAATTTGAGGTTCAACAGAGTGCAATCATGTATTGATTTTTATAATATATTTGCTACACGCCAAGGTAGCCTGGCATGTATATCCTAGCATATTTATCTGTCTATCTGATATATGTATGATATCTATCTATATCTATATATCTATATTGATATATATCTATGATATCTATTATAATATATCTATATAATATAGATACAGATAGATAAATCAATCCTCATATATATCCTTGACCTGGTGTTACAGCAGAGAGCAGACAGTTAAGGATGCCCTGTCCTCAGTGAAGCTACAGTTTAGTGGACAGAGACAGAAAAGAAACAAATTCTCAAATATGTCTTCTGCTGTATAGCAATAGGTGTTACAAAAAGAATAGGCCAGAGGGGCATCTGGATGGCTCAGTGGGTTAAAGCCTCTGCCTTCAGCTCAGGTCATGATCTCAGTCCTGGGATAGAGTCCCACATCGGGCTCTCTGCTCAGCAGGGAGTCTGCTTCCTCCTCTCTCTCTCTCTCTGCCTGACTCTCTGCCTACTTGTGATCTCTCTCTCTCTCTCTCTGTCAAATAAATAAATAAATTTAAAAATTTTAAAAATTAAAAAAAAAAAGACTAAGGCCAGAGAGGATAACATTTGTGGGATGAGGGATTCCATGTTAGATGGAGGGAACGGGAAAGGCCTCTCTAAGCTGACATTTGGTCAGAGATCTAAAGGAAGTAAGGTGTTGAGTCTGTGATGGTGAATTTTGTGTCCCATTGACCCCGCCATGGGATGCCCAGATACTTGGTTCAACATAGTTTCTGGGTTATCCGTGGGGGTGTTTCTCGAAGGGATTAGCATTTGAATTGGTAAACTGAGTAAAGCAGTTGGCCTTCCCCAGCATGGGTGGGCATCATCCAATCTGTAGAGGGCCTGAATGGAACAAAAATGTGGCAGCAGGTTGAATTGGCTCTCTCTGTCTAACTGCTTGAATTGTAATACCAGCTTTCTGCCCTAGGACTGTGATGTACACCATCAGCTCTCTTGGTTCTCAGGGCTTGGTACTCAGATGGGAATTTACACCACCGGTTCTCCTGGGTCCCCAGCTCGTAGACAGAGTATGGTGGGACTTCTCAGCCTTCAGAATCACATGAGCAAATTTCTTAAAAATAATTCTCAATTGCTATGAAGTGTGTAAACCTGGCGATTCACACACCTGTACCCCTGGGGATAAAAATATATTATATGTTTATAAAAAATTAAATAAAATTAAAAAAATAAATAAATAATTTAAAAAAATAATTCTCAATTATACACAAACACATACACAACCACACACACACACACATATCTCCTACTGGATTTGTTTCTCTGGAGAATCATGACCAATGACTAATACCCTGGATGTATCTCTGGACAGATCTAGCAGAATCTTCAACCAGAGGGAAAAGAAGCTGCTTGGTTTTTTTCAAGGCTTTGTGAGGAGGCCAGTGTGGCTGGAGAGGATTGAGAGGGATGGAGAAGTGCGGGAGATGAGGCAGAAAGGTAGTAGAAGCATAGGTCGCCTAGATATTGTGGTACTTTCATTTTTCCTCTGGGTAAGATACGGTGAAGTGACATGATTTGTCTCACATTTTGATAGGATAGCTTTGGCTGCTGAGTCAAGAAGAGACTGAGGATGGCAAACCTGAAAAGAGAGGCCAGTGAAGAGATTGGATAGTAATCCAGGCCAGAGCTGATGGTGGTAGTGGTGAGGAGGGACTGGATTCAGATATGTTTGAAATATGAAGCCAGTAAGAGAATAATGGGTTTGATAATGGCTGTGAGAAAATGAGAGAAATTGACTCTCAGAGGAATTGCCATTTACTGAACTGGGAAATGCCATGGGAGGAGGCGTTTGACTGGGAAACAGGAGTTGAGCATGTTCCCTTTTGAGATGCTCATCCTATTGGACTGTCAGTGGAAGTCGTCAGGTAGGCTAGTCAAATTCAATAGAGAATTCATGGCCAGGGACATATATTTGCTATGAGTCAGTGCATGGCTACATTTAAAGACGTGAGAGCCGACATGATGACATGAGGTGTGAGTGTAGGTAAAGAAGGCATCTGACAGGATAACTGAGTTCCCAGGATGTTCCACTGTGGAGACGTATGAGAGGTGGGGAGGAGCAGCAAAGATGAGAAAAAGACCAAAGTGAGGCAAGAAGTCCAAGGGCATCCATGACGGTGAGGATGTTAGCCTCCTTTAGTCATACAACAACCCGCGTCTTTCTGATAATGTTCCCACAATATAATCATATTCTTGTGAATGTTGTAGTGGATGCTTAAGGGGTATTTCTCACCAAATTGTGCATTCCCTAAAACAGTGACTTTCCACCAGAGTGAATTTTGCTCCTCAGGGGACACTGGGCAATGTCTGGTGACATTTTGGGTTGCTACACTAAGGAACATCAAGAGTTGCTGGCCCCTAGTGGGTGGAACCCAGGGGTGCCAGGCCACTTCCTACAGCACAGGACAGCCCCTTGCGACATAGGATTATTGAGTCCAAGTCGACATCACCAAGTCCAAGAATCCCAAACCTAGAGGATCTGCATTTCAAAATGGAAAAAAAAGTAGTGAGTTACCCCAGAGAAATTTTAAGGAGAGAAGCTAAAATGAGATATTACCACATGATAGGACAGCTGCATTTTTTAACATGATATTTCACATAAAGGACAAATGAGATCTTCAGATTAACTCAATTTGCCATATTCTTATCATCATGAAATAGGGACCCTATACCTAAGACTTAGTTATTTAACAGATATTAAAATATATGGACACCAGTGTGTGTATGTGGAGTCTTTTTGTCAGTTTTAATCACTACAATTTTGAGATGCTATATTTAAAATTGATGTTGAATCAATTTTACAATCAATTTAAGATCAATTTTACCATCAATGATGTGTACTCATTTCCTATTGCTGCTGTTACAGATTATCCTAAATTCAGTGGCTTGAAACAAGACAAGTATATTGTCTTCCAGTTCTGGAGCTCCAAATTATAAAATGGATCATCAACATTGGATTTTTCTGGAGTTTCTTGGGGAAGAATCCCTCTCCTTGCCTTTTCCAGCTCCTAGTGGCCTCCTCCATTTCTTGGCCTGTGGCCACTTCTTCCGTATTTAAAGTCAGCAGTGTAGCATTTTCAAAAATCTTTCTCTCTCTCTCCCTACCTGACCTCTGCTATGTGACCGTTAGTAATGTCTCCTTCTCTGACTGACTTTCCTACCTCCACTCCTTCCTACGGTTGTCATGTAAGGTGATGTACCCACAGGTTCCAGGCAAGCTGTGGTTATCTTTGAGGGTTTGTAATTCTACCTACCACATGAGGTAAAAAGGCATATAGTGAAATCAGTGTTCTAGTGGTTGGCATATTGGGGGAAAGCTGAGAAAAAGATTTTCCAACTCTCTTCCCTTTATTCCACCTTCAGCCTTAAAATATCATTTCCAAAACAGACGACAAATATCATTGTAGCTAGAGGGAAATCTGGTCAGCATTTCTTCTCTTTCCCAGTTCTTGCCAAGTTGCTGTTCTTGCTCCAACCTGAGAATATTATATGGAGGCAGAAGGAAATCCTTCATCCTGGGCTGACATAGGCACTTGCTATCTGTACGATTATAGTAACACTACTTGAAAAGATACAAGTAAATATGGGACAATTATGGGGATAAGGGAGTAGATACAATAATATTTCACTGGGCTTTAGCCAAAACCAAAATATTTGAACAACTGAAGGATCCAATTTGATAAGAGATTTTTGGGCTTTGGTTTTTGAGAGTTGCATTTTTCTATTCTCAGGTACAGGATATCTGTGAATGCCTGTATTTTAGATACAGTAGAGACATTACTAGAATGATAATAGTCTCAGCAGGTCATCGGTGAGGTTAGATAACAGACTTCTAATGGTACATAATATTCAACCCGGGTTTGAATGAGAGGAATCATTATTTGAAATTTTGACTTCTGAATATAAAAGTACTTCAAAAAAGGTCATATTTTTTATTAGGTCAAGTATTATTTTACATGAACCTTTATGAGGGCAGTACAGATAACATCTGGTTTTACAATCCTTGAATCAGCGGCTCATTTAAGTCTGTATTTTATATTTGCCTTTGTAATGTTTTAGGCCCCAAGAGGTCATCAGTTACTCAAAGTAGAAAATTTATATAAAGCCTAACCATCCCTCCAGAATCCACACAACCCTCTGTTTTATGTTCCCATGATGAGATTCCTTAGGAAAAGAAGTTGCTGCCAAAGACCGTATATTTCTCAAGGAATTTTATAAATGATACATAGGAGCAAATCCTTTCATATTCTAGTAACAAACTGCCACAAGCTCAAAAGAATGTGTAGGAACAAATAGCCATGGAATTATAATTCCACAGCTTTTAATGAAAAAACAACAATAGCAAAGTTATTATGTTCTATTTCCCGGTAAGGATCACCGGTACTCTGTAGTTAGTGAAAATATTCTATGATCCTAAAATTTCTAGCTGCCTTGGTTTTTATTTTTTTAATGTATTTAGTACTTATGGACTTTCTGAGTCCAAAAGGAAAGGGTGTAATTTCATTCCAGGCATGGTTTTTCCCACAGAAAGGAAACAGCTCCAGTCTCAGCAGAACCAGAGTCCCTCCTGGGCATCCCTATGATGGCATCTAATAGAAATATAATGGACAGATGACTGATCTATTGGACTTCCTTTGTTTTGTCAGAAAGCAGTGTAGTTGGTTCTGATACCAACATCCCACTAAACACTGCATGGTGTCTTCATAGGTCCTTTAACTAAAAGAAACGTTGGGAGGACCCTGGCTCTATCATTACTAGTTGGGACGGGGATATTAGGTAAATTGCTTAATTACTTTTTAAACTCTGGTTCTCTAATAGGTAAGCATACATTTGCTTGCCTGCTCATCTTACAATCCACATACAAGATAGCTTTCACTGGGGAGTGTGGACTTCCGGAAAACACCGGAAGTCAGGGGAGGTCATTGGCGGCCACCCCAGGCTAAACCAAATGACAAGAGAAGGAGACAATGAACAAGAGCATGGCCAGTCTCCAATGTACAGAATACGGAGAAGACAAGATAAACTGCGTGAACAAAACCAAAATTCATGGACGTGTCAAAAAATGGATACACTGAGGAATGGAGTTTTAAGCATAATTAATTATTCACTACTCATAGCAACCTTGGCAGGAAGAGGAGGGGGTGTTGGGAGAAGCTCAAGGATTGAGTAGAATAAATAGTAGAATAAATAAAACAATAATGGTGGTGAGTGTGGGACAATGGGGAAGAAACCTGAGTGCCAGAAACTCTCTTCCTGATTTGAAATACTTTGTGCTCCATGAGATTTACTGTATATGCAAAGGTGAGAAGTAAAAAATTAAATAAACAACACCTAAGTAGAAGGTAGGGGAAATTCCTTTGTTTATGGAAGAAATTTTTGGGGAAGAAGTTTTTGGAAGAAAAATATCCACCTCACGTTGGAATGTTATTAACCATTTTATATATCCACACACTTTTTGCATTTACCAGATACAGTTTTCTATAACCCAGCACATCAGTAAGACATTGCAATTATATTGAACACTCAGAAAGTAGAAGGTAGAAGTCCAAAGAGGTGTTCTCTCTAGCTCTGAAAAAAAATGGAGTGTAACTTAAGGGACAAAGAACAATAAAAGTGCAGAATGTATTGCAAATAAAAAATATTTTTATTGATAGTGACTTGGTGCTGATAAACAGTCTGAATACTCAAAAGATATGAAATCGAGATTGAAAATATGTAATTTTATATGTAACTTGGGAACTAAAAATACTGTTTCTACATATGTGTGCTATTTCTCTCAAAATGATGTCAAAAACACAAGCAAGGGGGGAACAAAACATATTAATGGGATATCTGTATCTGCTAATCAGTCTGTATTATCTATTCTCACCTTTTTCCTTTTAGTAATAGAAACCCACTTACATGCCTTCAAGGTTCATGTTCTCCCGTTCCCAGAAGCAAGGTGTGGTCATCTGACCAAATTCCGGCCACTGACATATGAGCACAAGTTCTTTTGAGTTCTAAGGGCAGGTTTCTAGTCAATTCCTTAAAAAGGAAGTTCTCTGTCCTCCACTTTTCTGTTCCTTTCCCACTCACTGGTAAGTGACGAGAGCTTGAATGGCTACCTTGGGCCCAGAGACAGAAGCCTCATGTAGTAGATGACAGATTTTGGACCTGCTTATTTTAAGATTGATAAATAAAAAAGAAAGTACATTCTGCCATATTTGAGCCACTGTATCCTGGATCTCTTTAGAGCAGTTCAGCCTGTACCCTCATTAATACAAAAACTGATTCCAGAAGTAGAGTTTTTCCTAAAAATGTTCTAATATAAAATAATAATAATAATAATAAATATAAATAAATTAAAATTGTTCTAATATATGGCATCCTGCCTTAATGACAGGCGTGCTACGAGTGAGTAAGTAGGTATTACAGGCTGAGATACTCATAATCCTTTATATGGTAAAACAGTAAATAAAACTGTTACCAGTGGTTACTAGGAAGGCAGATTAGATGCCTGCTAAGGTTGAGAAAGTGCAGAATGTTAATGTGTGGTGGGGGTTCCTTGCAGCTTTTAGCAATGTGCTCTAAGAGAGAGATGAAGTCAGGCGGGAATTAATCAGTTTAAAGCAAAGATGAAAGGGGATCTAAGGCTGCTCTCTTCTCAGCAGGTGGCCTTTAATCTAAATTGACTAAGGGATTAGTAACTTGGAAAAGCCAACTGTTTCTATAAACAAAATAACAGTAGATAAAGTTGTAGCTCAGGACCTTTTTCAGGAGCCTTCCTTTAAGTGTTCTCAGCCAGGAATGTGAGCCAATCCAAAATCAGATTAAGGGTGTTTTTCCTCTCATCGTAGCTGCTCTTAATTTCAGGGAGAGAGGATGATTGTTACGGTGATATCCAGATAAAGTCTCCAGTTGCGGTTTCTTTCATATACAACTACCAGGAACCAAGTAGACAAGGAGTCAATTCTGATTTTGAGCCAATTATACCACTAAAGAATTTACAAGTCTAGTCTACAAATATCTGTGATTATTTAGCCATAAAGCACTGCCTGAGATCCTCTCAGCAGAGAGAAACTCATGCTAAATTCTGCTCAAAACATAGAACTCCTTGTCTATCATCCCATCTAGCATGGAAAAGAAGGGATGCTCTCCAACATGGTGGATAGGAGCTGTGTCCCCGGGGATTTTGGCCAGAGGAGAGGTTCCCAAAGGGCAAAGCCCAGGGACCAAAATGACAAAGGGCTTTTCAGAGAGAAATGCAGGATGGGGTACCCGGTTGGCTCAGTCGTTAAGCGTCCGCCCTTGGCTCACGTCATGATCCCAGGGTCCTGGGATGGAGTCCCACATTGGGCTACCTGCCCTGCGGGAGGGAAGCCTGCTTCTCCCTCTCCCACTCCCCCTGCTTGTGTTCCCTCTCTCACTGTATGTCTCTCTGTCAAATAAATAAACAAAATCTTTTTGAAAAAGAGAGAGAGAAAAGTAGGATTTGATTAAGGAACTTTTTCCACTCTAGTGAGGGTACTCTTTGCCCTTTCTGTCCAGCAAGATCTCAGTGCTGCTCTAGACAAGTGATTCTGTAGGTTTCCCATTCTTTGCATGTCCAAGTAGGAATCTTTCTTATGGTTTTCCTGATTCTATTTCATCACTATATGTCAGGATATTTGCACTTGTGTGTGGGACTTGGCGACCGGAGGCACGGCAGTGAACTCTGCGTTGCGCACTCTTGGAAAGGACGTGTGTGGGATGAAAGAGACAGGGGATAACTGAGTTATCACACAAATACATCATGGTAGAAGCTACTTAGGGTACCCTAGTGTTCAGTATCCCTTCATTCCTTCTAATCATAGAATTGACCAAAATTTTAGCAAATACATGGCTAATGAGGTAAAACCGAAATCTCTCAGCCTTACTTGGAGCCCATCGTGGCCACGTGACTCAGTACTGATGTTTACCTAATAGGCGTTTACCTAAAAAGGAATCTTCTTGCTACAGAAGTTTAATCTGTATACTAATGAAGATGGCACTTGAGCATGAGACAAAAACAATATAGGAAAGCATTATTTCTAGGAATAATAGTGGAATGAAAAATAATAAAAAAAATATTTGTCAGCATCAGGCAAGCTTTTGTTTAAAGCTGGTGAGAAGGAATCAGGGTACTTTTTCATAAAATCAATAATGAGCAAGATTAGTGACTCATTGTAAATTGTATTTCACTATGTTTCTGTAGTTTATCTAGTGGCTTTTTCTTAGCTCTGAGTTTTAGGCATATAGAAGGATCTCAGTTAACCTCTCTTGAATGGCAATCTCAGGATAGGCGGCAAGATGATAAGCTTGCGAAAGCCTAAAATGATTATTCAGTTTGGTTGTGGAGTTGTAAACTGCCCAAAAGAAAGAGAAGAGAAGAAAGCATAGCAATATGATTTCTGAATGCATCACAGCAATAACATGCTCTCAGAAGGCATCAAAGAAAAAAAAATATGATATGCTTCCATACAAGAAAATACAGTCAGTCAGAAGTGCTCTGCCATGGAGAGCCATTTAAAGAATTTATTTACTTATTTGACACACAGAGAGAGAAAAATCACAGGTAAGCAGAGAGACAGGCAGAGAGAGAGGAAGGGAAGCAGGCTCCCCACTAAGCAGAGAGCCTGATGCAGGACTTGATCCCAGGACCCTGAGAACATGACCTGAGCCGAAGGCAGAAGCTTAACCCACTGAGCCACCCAGGCACTCTGGAGCGCCATTTAGAGATTGACTGTACTTACTCCAGCACAATTCTGGATATTCCTATCTCCTATCTCAGTAGCTTCTTGAATTATTCTTCACACCACCTACTCCTAACAGTCCTGGTAAAGATAATGGCCTCTGTACTGTATTTTTAGGAATGTTTGTCCTCCAGTAATGGTGAGAAGCCTGCTATAGAGTTGAACATTAAGCATCTGTCCACCAGGCTCATCATTCAGCCTCGCGAGGGCTCGATCAGCCATTTCCCAAAGCTCCACGCTGTGAATGGATACTGTTGTGTAGAGCAACCAGCCCTTTGACTACAAAACAGTAAGCTGAAACTTACTCTCAATTAGAAGGGGAAAAACCCTAACGTGCACTTTAAGCCTGATGCATTTGAACAGGGTTTGGATTCAAAGGCACATATGCCCAGCATATGTAGAATGACCCTTCATTCCAGCTGGCTGTTGTCCCCGAGTAAGACAAACAACCTGGAGGTGGGGCCAGAAGCTTATAACTTTATATGAAAAATGATACAAAGGAAGCCATTACACCTATAAAAACTGCTTCGACTCCAGTCTCCTTTAGGGAGTGGCTAAAATAAAATATTTCACTTGGCAATACCAAGTAAAAATCCTAGGGAGGCTGTGGTGCGTCTGGAAGTCTCAGCCAGTGCTGGTTCAAGTTGCAACTGATAGGTTGGTTTTGAAAAACTTCCACTTTTGATTAAAATGAATACATCCATACATACCCCAGGACCCAGAAATTTCACTCCATGGTATACACCCAACAGATATGCATACAAAAGTGCACCAAAAGATATGACAATTTTTAAGTGATAAATTTATTTTTTTGCATTGGCGAAGAAATGAACATTACTGATTTACAATTTCCTTGTATAATGCAATCAGCGGAAGGCAAATTGGAGGTATTATTTGCTTTGTGCTTTGCAACTTGTGTTTTTCTCGTCATTATGATATGAATGGCAGCTGACTTATTTGACACCAGTCCCGAATTAAGATGTCATTTTCAGCACAGAACAGACTATGATATTTACACATATTTCATCCTGTCTCCATCTCTTCGGAATGATGATTTCCAATACATTTTCTTCCTAATGCCAGAATGAGAATTCAGTAGTCATAATGTTTTCTAGAACCTCTGAAAAAAAATGGTCTTTTGATGTAGTTACTTTGACAAAGTCCATTTTCTTTAGAGGGATTATGTTTAAGGTTATTATGATAAAAATGAAATCATTAAAAATGCTTGATCATAAAATGCATTTCCATACTGATTACGAACAGTACTGAATTAAAATATTATTCCTGCAAATTTGCTGTGACACAGTCTGTTTTAATAATTCATGAATTAAGATTAATGTTGATGTTATCCAAATTATTCTGGCTAATGTCAACTCCCAAGTAAACAAATAAACAAGAATGAGATCATTTCAAATTTCCTAATTATCTAACATTGGCATTAGCGTGTGCTGGGATGTATTTTATAAGATCTTTCCTCCCAGGGGACTGATGATCCCTAGATTCAGTGGAACAAGAACGACAGGGGATGGCCCTCAGCTCCTTAGAATGGTCAAAGGAAGAGATGAATGGGGACAAGTTGTCACTGGAACATTGACCCACCAAAGATGCTAACAGGTGGAAATCCCTCCTGACCTCTTCCTTTTCCAATGAACTGGAAATAGCAGCTGAATAAGGAGTCTTTAGCAACTGTATCTTCTGGAAAAACAGCCTTGCTTAACGTTTTAGGTGTTTATTAGGCATCACGGAGCTCATGTCAGCTAGAGTTCAGGGAATAAGATGAAAAAGGCAGGCAGGCAATTGAAGTGAGGGGGACTGTGGCTGTCTCCCTCATCTTAGAAGGATCAGATGCTTGGAAAGGGAGATCGTAGCGAAAGCTGCTGTCAAGGCTCATTCATATGATCTGTCTCTAGCTTGCTGCTTCTCCCTGCCCTCTGCCTGTGGAAGGAGTCCCAGAGGTATTTATTATCAATGCTATCATTTTTTTCAGATACAAATTACCTCAAGGTGTCAGTGAAGTTGGAGAGTTCGTGGATATGAAAAACAGAACGAGTTGCTAGAGAGCGTGACCCATTCTGGGTGGAGCTGCTGTGTTTTTCGATTCAGGCCTGCTGCATGTGCTTTTTGAGAGCACATTTCCTGACCCATCTGTCTATGGGTTGAACCCACTTCTCTATGGATGGTAAACAGGAGACAGGCAAATACAGACTTGACCATGTCCAAGCACCACCTTCAAAAACCGGAAGCCACACGTCAGATAGGGAGACCTGTCCATGGAGTCAGGAGATGCCCTAACTGGCGAGGTCTGGGGTGGAGGTAAGAGGTGTGCTAGAGACCATGGGCCATTTTGGTGTCAATACATGACACCACCATGATAGCTTTGTGTTCAGGAAGGAAATAAAATCCAGAATAAGTGTCTCTGTGGTCACCAGGGGAAGAAAATGGTTGAATAATCCATTTGACTGCTACTTAACCTGGACACAGGTAACATGAGTAAACATAATACAAACCACTGTCCCTATTCTAAACCACATTAAATGTGTTTAATACGGTGGTTGGCTAAAATGGCACTGTGGCACATCCTGGCCATTGGTTGCCCCGTGCATGCAAAGTATACAGCCCCCTGCCTTACGCAGGTCACACCACACTTAGCCTTGGCATTTTTATAGATGCAGCCTGCTGTATGTAAGTATGTGGTATGCCTGATCTCACGCGTTCAGAATCAGATGGGAATTAACAAAAGCTAAGTTTTCAGAGCAGGGGTATTCTCAGGTTTGAGCCTCATCATTACATTGGCTGCTGGGATTCAAGGGGTTTCATAAAACTGCTGCCGCTGTTGTTTTGGGGAGACACCCTGCCTGTAGATCATGGCACACTTACAGGGCTAACGTGTGCAGGCTATTGGGCCAGAGACAGAGGAGTCTGGGGGCTCTCTGCCTGTGCTCTAGGCTGCAGCAGATCATGGCTGGATTGGTGCGTACCCAGAAGGCAGATTTGACGTGTAATTTCCATTTTTTAGATAAGGGAATAATACTTTTGGGGTCAGCTTCCCAGGCAAATCATGCAGAGATAGAAGCTCTCGAGACAAGCAGAAAACATCTGTTGTCCAATTGGAGGCACAGATCCTGGTGCTGTCAGTCTGGGTGGGTCGGGGTACCCGTGGTCGGGGCAGAAGTAAAAGAAACTTTGCTTTTCCTGAACATCTGTAGCCATCTCTGAATACAAGATATCAAGAGTACCCTGGTGTTCACAGACACGCGCACACACACACACACACACACACACACACAAACATTTTGTTTTGTCACGGAGAAATTACCTTTATTTTCTGGTTATAAAAATGTGACCTAATTTACGTGTCCCTCACCACCACACTAATCTCAGTTAATAATGCAAACTAAAGAGAAAAAGACCCTGCTCCAGGAAGCCTCTGAAGTAGTTCCAGGGCTGGTTGAAACTCTCTTGAGAAGGCAACAAAAGGGGGTTTAATATAGAAGAACACAGAGCAGGCCCTCCCCCCAATTTTCTCTTCGCAGAAGCTGCTGTATTTCCTACTTAATCTCTTCCCAGCCTCCAGCCCAATTTCTGCTCTTACTGTTACTCTCCCTTTCGCCCTTCAACATGATCAAGCCCCAAAGCAACAAAAGCGAACAAGCAAGCGATAACTGGCTGAGCTGAGGGGAGAGCCTTGCCTCCTTAGAAGGGTGAGGAAGTCGGGAGGATTGCGAATCAGATAATTTAGTTGTAGTTATTTTATTACTCTCATAAATTGTCTGTTTCCTAAGGCGGCCATCATAAATTACCACAAACTTGGTGGCTTAAAACAGCAGAAATTTATTCTCTCACAGCTCTGGAAGCAGAAATCCAGAATCAAGGTGTCCTCTGGGTCATGTTCACTATGAAGACTCTAGGGCAGACTCCTTCCTGCTCTTTCAGATTCTGGAAGCTCTAGGTCTTCCTTGGCTCATCGCCAATCCTTCAGAAGGCCTCCTTCACTGTCTTTTCTTCTTATAAGGACACTTGTCACCAAATTTAGGGCACACCCCATTAACGCAGAATGATCTGATTTCAAGAGCCATAGTTACATCAGCAAGAATGTTTTTTTTTGAAATGAGATCACATTCACTGGTACAAATGAACACTACAACTCAAATTTCCTTGTATAACTGTGCACAGAGTGAAAGCCTCGATGGAGATCGAGCCCTGCATCCGGTTCTCTGCTCAGCAGGAAGCCTGCTTCCCCTACCCCCTCTCTGCCTGCCTCTCTGCCTACTTGAAAGCGATCTCTCTGTCAAATAAATAAGTAAAATCTTTAAAAAAAAAAAAAAACCCATACAGTAGTGATCAAAATAGGCAGAATGTAGTGGAAAAGCCAGAGCATTAAAGAAAAATCATATCACATTTCAAACAGTCAATCATACTGAGAGTAGTAAGGAGGCTAGTCTGAAATTTGAGGGAGAGTAGGATAGGAGGGCCTCACAGAAGACGCTCTACAAGAAGTAACATTTAAGCTAGACCTGAAGAATAAGTAGATGTTAGCCAGGCAAATAAGCGTCATGAAAAACTGTTCCAGGGGAAAGAGTAACAGGGGTAATGACAAAAGTTCCTTCCAGAAAATGTTTCATATTTCAGGAATTCAGAGAAAGCTCCTATGCTAAATGCTATTATTTAGTCCATATGTAATTTTTTTAAAAAAGATTTTATTTATTAGTCAGAGGGAGAAGGAGAGAGAGAGAGAGAGAGAGCACAAGCAGGGGGAGAAGCAGAAAGAGGGAAAAGCAGGCTCCCCACTGAGCAAGGGACCCCGGGAACATGACCTGAGCTGAAGGCAGCCGCCGAACCACTGAGCCATCCAGGTGTCCCTAGTCCATATGGAATTTTTACTTTTTCTTATGAACAGAATTCTGATTTTATTCAAAGGAGAAAACCATCTAGGTTAAAAGATAAAAAACAAACACAAAAAATACGACATGTTTTTGCTTGATGTTGGGGTTCGTTATCAAAGGAACGAGACTGAGACAAAGTGAAAGTTATGCAAAGCGTTATTCTATGCCAAACATTAGAAGTCAGACTGACCAACCAGGGCCTCCTCCAAAGAGAGCGACCCCTCCTGATCTCACAGGCTGGTTTTATAGGGCATAACCGCAGACCCAAGGTACGTGGCTTCTATTGTTAAGGCTTTTACTCCCGGAATAGATACCCGGAACCATACCAGGAACTACGGGGGCGTTTATTCCCGGAATGAAGTCCGTGGATGTAAACAACAATATGGCTACCTAGGCAATATGGAGTCGCTCTGGCTAAGCAGGCCTTAATAGTTAAACAGGTTTTAACATTAAATTGGCCCTAACACTTGACTTACAGTTAAGGTCCAGTTGGCAGAGTTCTGGCCCCTGAGACATAAGCAGATGTTTAGGTGATTTGGGTAAGTTTTACTCTCCTGCTACAGATTCTATCTCTTTTCCTTGTTGCTTCCTCCTTTCTCGCCTATCTGGAATATGGATGATTCCTATCTGGAAAATAGAGATGAAGCAGCGATCTTGAAACCATGAAATAAACCATAAGGAGAAAAGCCCAAGCTGTGGGTAGTAGGGTTGAAAGATATAATAAGGAGCCTAGGAGGTTGATGATATCGTGGAGCCAATGTTCTAACCCTGAACTGTCTACTCCTGAATTTCTTTTTTTTTTTTTTTTAAGATTTTATTTATTTATTTGATAGGCAGAGATCACAAGTAGGCAGAGAGGCAGGCAGATGGGGAGGGGGGGAAGCAGGCTCACTGCCGAGCAGAGAGCCTGATGCGGGACTCGATCCTAGGACCCTGAGATCATGACCTGAGCCGAAGGCAGAGGCTTTAATCCACTGAGCCACCCAGGTGCCCTACCCCTGAATTTCTTGATATGGTAAATAATAATGGGCCCTCCCTCCAATTTCAGTGATTTTGGGTCACTAGTTACATATAGTTGGATGTAATCTCATCTAGTGCAGACGCCTGGTGCATTGTGTGTGAAGATTAAGGCTGACAAGCAAGCAGAAACAAGATCAGTGGAAGACCTTAAAACATGTTAAAGAGTTTGGACTTCATCCTAGGAGCCTTCGGGATACCACTAAAAGATTTTAGAGAAAGAAGCCAGTCGTCACATTTGCATAATAGAAAGTTTCCTTGGCTGCAGGGTAGAGAATGCACTGGAAGGGGTAAGAATGGAGGCAGAACCACCATTGAAGCTGGCAGCCATCCAGACAGGAACAGTAATGGTAAAAACTAGAGTAGTTGCCTCAAGGCTAGAGAGACGTGAATAGTCCTGAGAGATACTGAAGTAGGGACTTTTCATATGGCTGGATGTAAAGGGTGAGACAAATAGATGGATAAAGGTGATGGCAGTTTTCTGGCTTAGTCAGTTGAGCGAGCGGTGTTGTCATTTCATGAAAGAGAGAGTGTGGAAACAGACAAGCTTTGTGGGAGGAACATGAGCTTGGTTTTGAGTGTTCTGAGTCTGTGATGTTCATGAGCTCATGCGAACATTAAGTGCTGGCAACACAGATCAGGAGCTTAGGCTGTGTCTCTAGCATATAGATCTGGGAGCCGTCATCATTTTGATGATATTTGGAACGGTAAGAGGAAACGCGGAAGCCCTAAGAAGTCTGTGGAGAAAGAAAAGGTCAAGGTCAAAGGCTGTGAAAGAATAATACTTAAAAATTTTTCCCTACTTGGGTCGCCTGGGTGGCTCAGTGGGTTAAAGCCTCTGCCTTCAGCTCAGGTCATGATCCCGGGGTCCTGGGATCGAGCCCCGCATCGGGCTCTCTGCTCAGTGGGGAGCCTGTTTCCCCCTCTCTCTCTGCCTGCCTCCCTGCCTACTTGTGATCTCTCTCTCTGTCAAAAAAAAATTAATAAAATCTTTAAAAAAAAAATTTCCCTACTGGAAAATAAAAGCTTCCAAGGACCCTCAGAAGAAAAGGCCAAAGAAGGAGGGAGAGAAAAACAAGACTGGACTGTGGTATCTGAGAAACCTGAGGGAAAGAAGAGTCTTCAGTCTCAAAGCTGCTGAGTGATCAAGGGAGATAAAAATCCAAACACTGTCTGTCAGATGCGGCTCTGACAGTCTTTTGCTGACTTCTGTGAGAGCAGTAACCGTGGGAGCTCAGGGGCTGAGGAGGGAGCATGAGGTGACATCATAGAAAGAGCTAGTACAGGAAATTCCTGAAAGAAGTTTGGCATGGGTTTTGGCTGTGCAGCCCCTAAGCCAGGGTCTCTGGCTTTCCAGCAGATTCAAAGAGCTCTCTGACATTTTATATGTTCCCTTTCTGCTTAACTAAGTGGAACTGATTTATTTCATTTGTTGGCAGCTTCGAACCTCAACTGCTACGTGCAGACCAAAGTGTTGAAATTGAGGGTTTCCTGGGAAAAAAAATGTGATTTTCTAATGCAATTACCTTTAATTCTTACCTCAGCGAGGGCTGTGCTTCCAGAACATCGTGGATCACGCAGAAAGTTCGGTCGTCTCAGGACAGTCCCCAGAGTTCCTCTAGTAGATAATTTCGGATATCTTAAATATCTAAGAAAGAACCAGAAGTTTCCTCCTTCCATGTGTGAAATGTTTTGTTGTCAGAGCTCCTCAGGATGGCACACAAGAAATCTGGTGTCCTGGTCTCATTTAGTCACTTAAAGTTATGTGCATAGAAGATGCACAGGGAAAACTAAGCAAATTCAAATTTTAGTGTTCTATGTATTTGATTAAATTTATAGTGTGTTTAGCACTCACCTCATGAAGGAAGATAACATGCAGTGAGATCTATTGTAACAACGGTTAAAGAACATTTTGCATTTTCTACATTTTTTTTAAATAGGTATCAATATGTATCTCATTTCCCCAGAGCCTAGCACAGTGCTGGCAAGAAGAGACTCTATAAATATTGTACATATGTGCAGATATACTCTGCCTTTGTACACATGCATGTTTAATTCCCAAGACATAAATATCAGGCTGCAAAAGGAATTCACATACATAACACTGTCTGTGTTTATGCCAAAGTTTTACCAGTCACATGGCGTTCAGCTTGGTAAGGAGTCCGAATGTTCAGCCTGGATTAGAATGTATACAAACACAGCTGCCCAAACTGGGATCTCTGTCTCCGTCTACTGGCACAGAGGATTGCCAAATACCTTTGCTTCATCCTTGTTTAGTCCTCTTCTTTGATGTTGCAGCAGTGCAAGTTTTATACTTTATTTGGAGTGAATTATCTGTGAGATGAAAACACATAGTGGGCCCACTCCTAAACTGAAACCCACGAAGGCATGTTGTTTTGGGGAGTCTTGCGTATGTATGTAACTGAAGCTAGTTCATGTTCTTTATTTCCTTGTCAGCCAATCACTCTTCAGATGATCTGACATCTTGATACCAAAACTCAAGATCTGTTAGAGCCTGATGGTGTTTGCCCTTTGAAGTAGAACTGTAAAGAATTCAGTCAAATGTCTGTTCTTCCGAACACACCAGGAATTGTAGCATATACATTTATCCTGGAGAGCGGGAGTATAAGTTTTCGGTTTTGTTTTTACCACTACGAATGTGCTAGATTTCTATATCCTTGTATGGGGGTGAGTGTGAAAATCTTCATAAAAGAAATATGATTGGGTCGCCTGGGTCAGTCAGTGAAGCAGCTGCCTTCGGCTGGGGTCTTGATCCTTAGGTCCTGGGATGGAGCTCCACATTTGGCTCCTTGCTCAGCAGAAAGCCTGCTTTTCCCTCTGCCTGCCACTCCCCCTGCTTTCTCTCTCTCTCTGGTAAATAAATAAGTAAAATATTAAAAAAAAAAAAAAAGAAATTGATTTACTTGCATGAGCTGATTAGTTTTTGAGAGATTGCTAATGGCCTCCTTTTTAAAAAAACCTGCTCAATAATTTTTGGTATATTCAGTTATATAGTCATCATCAAGATCAATTTTAGGACATTTTTATCACCATAGAAAGAAGCCACTAGCCATCCCATACCATTTTCCCCCATCCCTCTCTCTTCCCAGCCCCTAGGCAATCACAAATAGATTTTCTGTCTCTACAGATTTGCCCAAACTGGATATTTCATATAAATGAAATCATACAATAGGTGTTGTGACTCACTTCTCTCACCTGGCATGTTTTCAAGGTTCATCCATGTTACATAGTAGGCAACTGGATTTCTTTATTCTTATTGCCAAATAATATCCTTTTGAGTGGATACACCACATTTTGTTCATCCATTCATCCTTTGATGGACATTTGGGTGGTTTCCACTTTTTTGACTATTATGAATAAGCCTGCTTGGAACATTCATATACAAATTTTTGCATGAACGTGTTTTCATTTCTCTTGAGAATCTGCCCAGGGCTGGAACTGCTGGCTCCTATGGATATTCTGTTTAACCTTTTGAGGAACTGCCAGAGTTTTCCAAAGCAGCTGCACTGTCGTGTGTCCCTAGCAGCAGCTGCATATGACTTTTTAATCTCCAAATATTTATATATTTTAGGAATTAATTGAAACTTTCAACTTCTGTATCCAATAATATAATAATCTTTAATGTTTGAGTAAAATAAAAGCAAACAGAATGTCTTAATTGTTTGGAAATTGTCATTTGAAATCCAAAATATTAAATAGTAATTGATTTTTAGAAGCCTGATTTTAATACCCATTTCTTCAAAGAAGGGAAAAATTTTTTTGCTATATTATGTATAACTATACTTTGCAATTTTACAAGTTGTGTATGACCTTCAGAAGATCGCATTATATTATACTTTTCATTCCTTCATTACAAACTAATCGAATGCCCTTCACTAACCTCTGACTAAATAAATGGAAACCCCACTTACTGATAAAAGCAGGAAAAAATTAGAAAATAATAACCATGTTCATTGTGTATAATTTCCTTTTAAAATAGAATATGTAAAATTATTTTCCAAGTGTATTTCCCATTTATATGTTTGAATAAACAGAACTAAAAATGGGTCTAATTTTACTCTAAGATACAAAACATTACATTTTAAGTTGATCTTCTGATACTAATAGTTTGACAAATATTGTTAGAATCAAATGTTAACATATTTTGGTGGATCATTTATACTTTCTCTGTACCTCTGTTTTAGAATGAAATAAAAAGTTTTTTCTGGTTTGAGACAAAAAGGATAGGATTGGGTTCTATTTTGTTCTATATTACAAGCAGGATTTCAAATTGAATACTATTTATCTTTGTAATAATTCACATGCACAGTTTTCTAATATTTCAGGTCTTTTGTGAATTGCCCTATTAAATTTAGTATATAGGCATCATGGAGACAATTTTAATTTCAGCATTTTAGAAATGTTTGAGAACCTGGTGTGTATACTATCTCTATGTAATGTCTTAAGTTATAACAAAAGTGATTTCTCAGTTTATTAGGATGATTTAATTTTTAGATTTCTGATGAAGAATATTGACTCTCGGGTTTTTTTTTTAATATTTTATTTATTTATTTGGCACAGAGAGAGAGAGAGACGCAGGGAAAGAGAGAATACAAGAGGGAGTAAAAGAGGGAGAGCCAGGCTTCCCCCCCGGGCAGGAAGCAGGATGTGGGACTCAATCCCAGGACCCCAGGATCTTGACGTGAGCTGAAGGCTGACACTTAACGACTGAGCCAGTCAAGTGCCCCTGATTCTGTTTAATAAGCCATCCAACACACTTTCAATTTATGTCATGGAGAGTTATTAGTCTAAAGAACATTTGAAGACCAATTGGTGATACAAGTGGCATCAAGAAAGCCCCAATTTTCTACTAAAAGGCACTGCTATATCTTAAAATAGAGGATAGCAGGACAGTCCATCAATACCAGTTGTTTCTCTATGAGTATTAACCTTTAAACTTGATTGCATTCCCCTGATATCATTGAAACCACATCTGGATATGCCTTAAGACCATACAATCCTTTTGGATTGAGAACATCATAAATTTGCTACCAACTCTCAATAGATTCAGGACTGCTAGTTATTAATCCTCAAATACTCTATCTTCATGATAAATGAAGCATACTAAGAATTAATGTACTAAAGACAGAAAGTGTACATTCAAAACAAGCACATATTGACTTTCCTCATTTTTTTGCTGCCCTAATATGCTACACTGGAAACTTTATGAAATAACTTCCCTTCCTTTTTCTCCTCATCCCAGAATTAAGTCAGCAAGCAGTCACAGACAGAGCTCTTACCTGGAGTTAGCTAAGTTACAACTCCAAAACACTAGCTTAGTGGAGTGCCTGGGTGGTTCAGTCAGTTAAGTGTCCGACCCTTGATTTTGGCTCAGGTCATGATATCAGGGTCATAGGATCAAACCTTGTTGGGCTCTGGGCTCAGCAGGGAGTCTGCTTCTCTCTCTCTCTCTCTCTCCCTGTCCGTCCCTCTGCCCCTCCCTCCCTCCCTCGCAAGTTCACTCTAAAATAAGTAAATAAATCTTAAAAAAAAAAAAACAAAACAAACACATACACACTAGTTTAGTGACTCTTGGCAAATAAATCACTTAACTTCACAGACCCTCAGTTTCTTCATTTATAAAGTTGGGACAAATCACACAGATCTTGCTTATAAGGCAGTTTAGACGATAATTGATGAATGGGGAAAACCCCTCTTTAAAATAAGTTTGTAGACTGTAACTGCTCTTCGTGTGTTTATTTAACAAATTAATATTTATAAATGTTAATAATTTATCAAATATCAAATTTAGGAGTTTGTTCATTAAATTACTCACATTGGTGAATAACTTTTTTTTTGAGCCAACATTTATTTTTATTAAAAGATTTAATTCATTTGACAGACATAGCGAGAAAGGGAACACAAGCAGGGGGAGTGGGAGAGGGAGAAGCAGGTTTTCCGCTGAGTGCGGAGCCCAGTGCAGGGCTTGATCCCAGGACCCTGGGATCATGACCCTAGTGGAAGGCAGATGCTTAATGACTGAGCCACCCAGGTGTCTAATAGCCAATAATTTTATTTCTCTTTTAGTAGGTCAGACATGATGCTGCATCTTTGCTCATTCTACCATTTTTATGCCAAAAATCTCAATAGTGTAATTACTTATAACTAAAATGCTTTTAGGAGGGGCTCCTGCGTGGCTCAGTCAGTTAAGCATGTGCCTTCGGTTGAGATCATGATCCCGGGATTGAGTCCTGCATCTGGCTCCCTGCTCAGCCGGGAGCCTGCTTCTCCCTCTCTCTCTCTGCTTGCTGCTGTGCCTACTTGTGCTACCTGTCAAATAAATAAAATATTTTTTAAAAAGTAAAAAATAAAATGCTTTAGGTAATCAGTTCTGGGCTCTTCAGGAAGCCTAAAAAGAAAAGTAAGCATGTACAAATAAAATACTATTTTTATGTATGAAATCATATAAAATAAAGTACTAGTTTATTTAGCATTATTGGTTATGCATAGACTAACTTCATTCAGTGCTCCCAAAAACAAGCCAAGGAGGAAATGAGGCACAATGAAGACCCCGAGGCACACTTAATTTGCTTATTTTTTTCACTCTCCCAATATTTTCTAAAGGCCTGGATCAGTTGGCAGGTGTGGGACTAGAAGAATTTTTAAGAACGGTTGTTTGGGTCTTCCTCCGATCTTGTACCACCTACAGAGGGCGCCATTTCAGACCTGTCTCTGTTCTCCACTGTAAACTACCTCTGCCCCCATGGCGGGGCATGCCCTGCATTCCCTTCTAATGAAAGGAATACTAGTGTATCAGTGTTGATTCAATGTAGCTGACCGGTAGCAATTCCTTCCTGGGCCTCCAAGCCCTCTCAGTTCTGCACACAAATATCACAATATTCACGCAGCCTGGCTTGGGTCGTATGCGTCTAGTTGCTATGCCTAAATAGGTTAGAGCCCTATGACACGCTTCTCACTTCATGTATCAGTTTCTAGGACCTGTCAGTCTTCTCTCCAAATGATTTAACTCCTGTTTTCCTGTCAAAAGCCATTTTCCCTGCTACCGTATTTAGGACTTCTGTTACCTCTAGTCAGGAGACTTACCAAACTGCCTGACTAGTCCTACCTGCTCTATTTTTTTTTTTTTTTTTTTTTTTTTTAGATTTTGTTTATTTATTAGAGAGAGAGAGAGAGAGAGAGAGAGAAGCAGACTCCCCGCGGAGCAGGGAGCCCGATGTGGTCCTCAATTCCAGGACTCCAGGACCGTAACCTGAGCCGAAGGCAGTTGCCTAACCAAATGAGCCACCCAGGCACCCCATCCCCCCTGCTATTCTTAATAATTTTTTGCCAGGGTAATCTTCTCAAAACACAAATCTGAAGTTGGTTGTCTTCAAATTAAAAAAAAAAAAATCTTTGACTATTCATTCTGCAATTGGTGGGACCTACCTCAAGAGCTGAGGGTACAGGAAGGTCAGAGATCTTATTTTTCAACGACTGCCTCAGAATCAAATATTAGGTTAGCAGGAAGACCACTGTTTGTCTCCTGGGGCCTCCTCTCTCTGCCTGAATGATCCCATAACCATGGGAACTTAAAGAGCCAGCCTTATCTGTAAATACTTTGTGATGATAGAGTCAAGGATAATATGAGTGGCCTCCCATTGGCCTTTCAGCCCTTTGTTGTGGTCTGTACTGCAGTGTTACTGTTCCAGACAAGACCTACTCTCCGTAATATGATTATTGGTCAAGATCTCTGCACAGCCCGCAGTAGTTCTGACATAGTGGAAGAGTGAGCTTATATCCGGAGGAAGTCCACCCTGCTGGGAAGGCAGGATGAGGACAAACTTCTGCATTCATCCACAGCATGAACCAGAACTGGGCCTTTCACCCATCTCCATTCAAACCCTGCTGTTGAGTCCAGGTCCCAGGGCAGACCCTTGCCCCACTTCAAGCCCCTTCCTGCTATAGCCCTTGACTGAGACCATGTCAATCTGAAAAAAAGAAGATTCAGAAACATACAAGGTCTTTTGTTCCTTTTCCACCCAAGAAGTTCCTTGGCTTCAGACTCTGTTTTGTACCTTTCCCAAGTAACAATTCCATTTGCAGTGGCAATACTGTTTACAAAAAAGGGTCCTATTCTGTCTCATTCCCTAGGCAATCTTTACCTAATTGTGTTGCATTTATTTCACTAAAAAGGGCATTTAAACTGCCTTTTTTTTTTTTTTACAACCAAAGATATGCCTCAAGGAAACTTACACTCATTCCCAGTCAGAGAGGCAGCTGGCAGCTTTTACATGGCAGATGTGTCTGGGTTAAAAAAATAATCAGCCTAATAAATCACCTTGCTGTGATAACTTCTGTACCAGCATTGTGCAAGGCATTGGAGATCAAAGAGTCTAGCAGGAGAATTAGACATGAAAACAGAATTTCAAAGTGAGGGGTGCTTAAGGGGTGGTAGGTACGCGAAACTGACGTGGCACAAGGGAAAGAGGGATTTACTCTGACTGGGAAACTGAGAAAATCCTCACCAAGGTACAGGCTCCAGAACCTTGCATTGAACAGTAAACAGATCTCCAAAGGGACAAGGGTCCGTGCAGGGCTGGAAAGGGGATGGACGGGGGACATTGTGGACACTGTATTAAAGGGACAGAGGCATCAATGAGTGTGGTATGCTAGAGAATACCTAGAAAAGTAACAGCTCCATGTGGATGGAGCTCAGGAATGAGGGTGGGGAGGTGGGGAAGAGGGAAGAGAGGCTGATGATGTAGAAAGCAAGCCAAAAAATCAGTAATCAAAGGTCTACAAAGTGGAGTATTACAACTTGGGGGAAACATGGAGGTGTCCGGGGGGAATTCAAATCTGTAGCGTAATGTGGTGCATTTTGCTGAAATATTAATTTTACTTTCTGATGGGAGGATGGTAATTTTATGGGGATACATTTTTTTAAATCTTTACACTAAAAATCTGTTTCTTTAGTAATAACTGGAGTTGTTTTGTTGACAATTGAATAAAGTTTGTTTGTTTGTTTTTCCCACCTCTATTGAAACTATTCTTCGGGAGGTCCTCAGTGACCTTCTGCATGGTAAGTAACTTTTGGAAAGTGACCAATGCATCCAAAAGTTTGTTCAGTCCCAGTCCAATATCTTTTTTTAAAAAAGATTGTATTTATTTATTTGACAGAGAGAGAGATCACAAGTAGGCAGAGAGGCAGTTAGAGAGAGGGGGGAAGCAAGCTCCCCGCTGAGCAGAGAGCCCGACGCAGGGCTCCATCTCAGGACCCTGAGATCATGACCTGAGCCGAAGGCAGAGGCTCAATCCACTGAGCCACCCAGGCATCCCCAAGGTAGTTGGGCTTCCGCCATTGATGACTCTGTGGTATTATTACCCCACACCAAGTTAGTTCCAAAATCTCCATCCAAGACTTAGTAGAGTACCTGAGCAGAGTAATAACTCCTTAAAGGGAAGTGATATTATTCTATTTCTTGATAGTTGTTAGAAAGATGTGTTCACTTTCTTAGAGGTTACCAAGCAATACACTTAAGATTTCTGTGCTTTTTTTATAAGCATTTTATGCTTTTTGAAAAAAAAAAAAAAGAATAAAAAAGAAAAAAGGAGTGGAAGATGTTACAAAAGAAAGATATTGGGGGTGCCTGCGTGGCTCAGGCCACATCCTTCATCCCGCCTTCCTCCAGTACACGCAGCTCAGAGCCTTCCTGTGGGACTCGGCGCCAACAGAGACTTCTCAGTGAGGGGTGACTGCTCCTCCTGACTGAGGGTAAGTCCAAGTCTTCGGACATTTTCATGACATTATGTGGACCCCTGCCACAGCCTTGATCTTTTCTGACATTGAATTTTCATATTAGTTTTATATCCATTTTATATCATTTTACCATTTTATATTGGCTTACTATTAAAATATAATCTCAAAGGAGGAACCATGGTATTTTGTACACACGTCATTTTGTCAGTCATCACTTACATTTTTAACCATGAAAGAGTTCTCTACGCTCAGCAGCATGAACAATCACTGATGTCATACATTTGGCAGCACAGAAGCATTCAGTCTGCCACTCAGATGTGCTCAAAGATTTCCTCCATGTCGACTGGAATGTAAATAAAGTAAGGAGTAGAAATTTAAAATAAAATAAAGTACAGGGGCGCCTGGGTGGCTCAGTGGTTAAGCGTCTGCCTTCAATTCAGGTCATGACCCCGGGGTCCTGGAATCGAGCCCCAGGTTGGGCTCTCTGTTCAGCAGAAAGCCGGTTTCTCCCTCTTCCTCTGTCTGCTGCTCCCCTTGCTTGTGCTCTCTTTTTCTCTCTGTCAAATAAATAAATAAAATCTTATAAAATAAAATTAAAATAAAATAAAATATAGAAGGCCCCTTCTATTGTGGGTTAGAGTTTAATTATAACTTCTGTATCACAACAGAAAGCTCACCTAGGTTTTGTAATATTCTCCATAGGCAACCAAAATATATTATTTATAGAGTGAGAGAGATGTTGATATCCAAACACATGTGACGTATTTTAATTGTCTTCTTTTTCTCAATTAAGTAAACTTTTCTTCTCATCTATCAAGAACAATTCTCCCAACAAAAGATATTTTCCATTGGTACATGAGAACTCATAGAATGGAAGCGAAGATTCTACCTGACTTATAATTTTAAAATAAAACAAACCTCAAGCTGCTCTTAAATGCTAAATGTAAGGCAATAAAAAAGTAGTTTATTTTATTATTTGTTATCATAAAATAGTTATTTCTTCATCAGGATTAGTAAATTATATTTAATTACCTGACTTATCCTTTGTCTTCCTTCTAGATGATCACCTGCCTCACCTGGTCAACTACTCTAATGCCACTCACACAGATGTACACACTCACACAGATACACACTCTCACACACACATACACACATACACACATTAAGACAAAAATCAACTTGTGGTTTTCTAAATATCTGTTCCAGTACTAGGCTACTGCTCTACAAAAACTTTGTGAAATTTGTTTTTAAGCAAGTGAATTAACAAACCCATAAAATGAGCTAAAGAGTAATATAACAGAACTTTTTCTTCTCATTTTCCCTAGAATATTAGGCCATAGTTTTTCTAAATTGTCCCAGTAAAATTACTTACTAGGTGGTTTTTTGCAAAGAGAACTAATCTACTGTTTATGTATATTCATAAAGCTTATTTAAAGATACCTTAAAGGGAACCTGGGTGGCTCAGTCAGATAAGTGTCTGCCTTCCGCTCGGGTTGTGAACCCAGGGTCCTGGGATCAAGCCCCTCATTAGGCTCCCTGCTCAGTGGAAAGCCTGCTCCTCTCTCTCCCTCTTCCCTGGCTTGTGCTCTCTCTCTCTCTCAAAACAAACAAACAAACAAACAAACAAAAAACAAATAAAGATACCTTAAACTGTTAGGATTTCTTTAATAATGGGGAGTATTTGAGGCACTATTTTGACTACATACCGTTTCAGTAGATCATAGAATGTTGTTTTGTGTTAATTAAAACACCCCAAAATGCTATGATATTCATTCTACTTTGGGTAATATCTAATTTCCCTCACTAGCTGTACAAATGTTCAGTTTCTTTCTTTTTTTATTTTTAAAGATCTTATTTTTAAGTAATCTCTACACCCAACATGGGGCTCAGACTCACAACCCGGAGATCAAGAGTCACACAGTCCACTGACTAAGCCAGCCAGGAGCCCCTAGATGTTCAGTTTAGATTAGAGAATTTGAAATGAGTTATCTAATCCTTTATTCTGTGTTTGACAAGGGAGGGAGCACCTCAATTATATAGAGTGGCTCTAAATTATCATTTACGTATTTTATACAAGGCACATATGAATCCTTGACATTAAAGAGTAAGGACACATTTAGAGAAACTGAAAAGGGGAATTTCTGCCCATTCTTGACCCGTGGTAAAAATGTTTTTTATTCCTGGGGTGCCTGGTGGCTCAGTCGTTAAGTTAAGCATCTGCCCTCGGCTCAGGTTATGATCCCATGGTCCTGGGATCAAGTCCCACATAGGGCTCCCTGCTCGGCAGGAAGCCTGCTTCTCCCTCTCCCACTCCCCCTGATTGTGTTCCATCTCTCGCTGTGTCTCTCTGTCAAATAAATAAATAAAATAAAATAAAATAAAAGTGTTTTTTTTTCCTTATCTCAGAGGAACAGTGGACAGTGTTAATGGAGTACCTTCTGATACCTGGGCTCCCACCCCCACCACAGGATAACTACCACTAACAAAACAAAGCAATAAATACTTGGTGCAAACAAAGAAATGAAAAAGCTGGAAACAGAAAAGTCAGGCTGAAACTTGAGCTAAAAGAGTGGAAACACGGATAGTTTGAAGGTAGGGGAAATTCTTATTCTCAGAATGATAATCAGTTACTGCCTCAAAAGTTGAAAGATCTGAACACTGCTTTGGGTCCCTCTGCTCTTGGGATTGAGAAAACCACTTGAAGGGGTCCATTAGTTATAAAAAACAGTAAGTACCTGATGGCTAGCCTGAGGAGTAGTAAAATAACAGTTAAGCTTAATGAAGATATTTTACATGGAGAAGCTAAGCATTCTGTTTTGTCATAATGGTGCATTCAAAGCTGTTTCTATAGGATCTGTTGCCTATTCACTAATAGACAGGTACAAGTTGTTTTGTTGGTTTTTTCCTCTGTGTAGAATTATGCCTTTAAAATTATCACTTGTCTCTATGGACATCAGTTGGTTCCTGTTTGAGCAATTATTCTTAGGATATGAAACATTCATTCAATAAATTCTGACCTCCTACTATGTGCCAGACACTACATAGACACTGGGGGATAGAGTGACACATGACATTGACATCCTGTTTGCCTGCTAGAACTGTAATGGAAAAGGAGACAGACAGAACACACAATAAACAAATACAAATTCTAGGAAGAAGAAATAAAGCAGAGTAAGGGATAGAAAGTAGTGAGGGGGATGGGAGGTTGGTCAGGGTAGATTCTTTATTTTTTAATTTTTTTTAAGTGGGCTCCATACCGGGGTTGAATTCCCAACCCTGAGATCCAGACCTGAGCTGAGATCCAGAATGTGAGGCTTTATCCGACTGAGCCACCCAGGTGACCTAGAGCAGATACTTTAAAAAAAAATTTTTTTTTAAAGATTTTATTTACTTATTTGAGAGAGAGGGACAGAGAGAGCACAAACAAGGGGAACAGCAGAGGGAGAGGGAGAAGCAGGCTCCCTGCTGAGCAAGGAGCCCGATGGGGGACTCGATCCCAGGTCTCTAGGATCACAACCCGAGCCAGAAGCAGTCACCTAACCAACTGAGCACCCAGACGTAGGGCAGATACTTTAGATAAGATGTTCAGGAAGGCCTCTCCCAGGAGTGACAATAGAGCCTGAGGGAAGAGCTTTCCCCTTTCCCCCCAAAAGCAGAGAGACCACATGAGAGGACCAGGGGCACATTGGACACAGACTGAAGTGTGGCGTGGTAAGGTAGCAGTAGGGTGATAAGAGGTAATTTGATTTGGATGTATGTGTCCATGGGATGGATTAGATGTGGTGTATGAGGATGACTCTCAGGTTCCTGCTCTGAGTAAGTAGGTGAATTGGGTGCTAATGTATAGGATGGGAAATTCTGAGTCTGAGGAGTAGGTTTAGGAATTGTTTGAGATGTTTATATTCATCTTAGTTGTGGAGTTTGGGGAATAGGTCCAGGTTGGATACAAATTTTGGAGAGTAAAGGGTGTTTAAAGTCCTGGTGCTCGATGAGATTACCTAAGGAGAAAGTATAAAGACCTAAACACTGAGCTTTGGAGCATTCCAACGAGAAGACATGAATGTGATGGGGAGGATTACAATGTTCATGATAGAAGATAGAAATGTAAAAAGGACATGACCAGACAGGACTGTTGAAATCAAATATAACCCACAGTGCTTGTTTGGTTTTGGTTTTGTTTTGGTTTTGGTTTTCTATTTTATTTTATTTTATTTTATTTTATTTTATTTTATTTTATTTATTTGAGTGAGAGCATGAGAGGGACGGTGGAGACAAGCAGACTCCCCGCTGTGGGGCTCAAATCCAGGACCTGCGAGAACATGACCTGAGCTGAAGGCAGATGCATCACCAACTGAGCCACCCAGGTGCCTCAACACACAGTGCTTGTTAAAACAAGAAGAATAGGGACTCTTCTGTTCTGATGTGATAGTCTTACTGGGGTCCTGTTGGACTAGACATTCACACTGTCAGTCATGTATGAAGAGGCAGGCCCAAGGCCAGGAAATAGGGACATAGAAAGTAAACCTTGGGTCTCAGCCTTACTGCCATCTTGGAAACTTCTGCACCATGAGGAGGAAGAAGTGAATGCACAGACTGAAGCATAAAAGAAGAAAGATGAGGCAGAGGTCCAAGTAAACCACTGGCTTGGTCACCCAGGGAGCCACAAGAGCAGAAATAAGGAAAACCAGAGACCAGGGACGCTGATACCAATTTTTGGACTGCATGCCTACTTTCTAGAGCTTGATTTAATGGATCTAGACCATCCATCACCATCAGATCACAATGACCACCTCTGAGACACCTGACTTGTTCATACCAAAACAGGCCCTTTTGCTCCTTTGCTCTGGACCTGTGACTTCTGGGACTAATTCTGTTTTCATTTGTGGCTGAATATAACACGTAGACAATAAATCATCTCTTCTGCTGTCTTACTGAAGGGAAAAAAAAGGTAGACTTTGTTTGGTACGGAGAGACTTTTCCACCAGTGTGTCTTTTGGCATCTGGGCATGACCAAGTATCCAGAGGCCTATGACAGCCCTCTCAGAGGAAGGGGCCAACTGTCCCGGGACTTTAAAACCAGTGAAAGTAGTTTGAAGCTGCTCATAAAAGAAGTTCATGGGGAGGGTTTAGGACCTATAGGTCTGGTGAATTCTTTTTTTTTTTTTTTAAGATTTTATTTATTTATTTGACAGAGAGAGAGAGAACACAAGCAGGCAGAGAGGCAGGCAGACAGAGAGGAGGAAGCAGGCTCCCCACTGAGCAGAGAGCCCGATGTGAGGCTCTATCCCAGGACCCTGAGATCATGACCTGAGCTGAAGGCAGAGGCCTTAACCCACTGAGCCACCCAGGCGCCTCCGCTGGCGAATTCTTATCTAGGAGTCATTCTATGTACCTTTGAGATTGTTCTCCATTCTGACATTTTCTTTGTAAATTCTTATCCAATTGTACCTCGGCTTTATGCTATACTGGCTGAAAGTGAGTTAACCTAAATGTGACCTCCCTAGAGTGTCATGAAGAAGAAAACAGACACTGGTGCCAGACATAGGGGACAAATCCCAGCGCCACTGCCTATTAACTGAGAAATCAGTTAGGAGGTAAATTAACTAATTTAGGGGAGACATTATGAGAACCAGCTGTAAGTACTGGAAATGGAATATAAAGAAAGGAACGGATTAAAGAGACATGGGTAGCTAATTGTGAGTGGGACATCAGAGAATTTTTTAAATGTCTCTGTGATTCTACTTGGGGCTATTAAATGAACTATCACCAGCCAAAGCAGGGACCAAAAGAGCAGGGCCATGGTTCAGCAAGAGTGATAACGAAGTGATAATGAAGCTTTGAACATGCTGGGTCTTTGGCAGAGGAATTCAAGAGACAATTCGAAATGGAATCCAGCTCAAAAAAAACTTTCTGACTCTAAGATTATGAAACATGAATAATTTACCATAACAGGAATGATACCGATACACTTTGGAAACATAAAATGCATCCACTTTTATCATTTAGGGCTCGGGAAAATACCTTTTGGCTGGCACATCTCCCCCCACCCCCCAGCTTTATTGGGATATAATTGACAGGTAACATTGTGTAAGTTTAATGTGTACAGTGTGATGGTTTGATATATTGTGAAGTGAAATGAGACTACAATAAGATTAAAATATCCATCACACTCACACATTTATGTGCTTGTGTGTGTGTGTGTGTGTGTGTGTTGATAACATTTCAGATCTCTCTTAGCGCCTTTCAGGTAACAATACAGTATGTTAACTAGAGTCACCATGCTATGGATTAGATTCTCAGAACTTGTAACTGGAACTTTGTACCCCTGACCAGTATCTCCCTATTTTTCCTTCCTGCCAAACCTTGGCAACTGCCATTCTATTCTGCTTCTGTGTTCAACTTTTTAAGATTCACAGATAAATGATAGCATCCAGTATTTTTCTTTCTCTGACTTATTTCACTTAGCATATTGCCCTCCAAGTTCATTCCTGTTGCAAATGGCAGAATTTCCTTCTTTTTTATGGCTGAATAATATTCAATTGTATACATATAACACATTTTCTTTATCCATTCATTAACCAAGAGACACTTAGTATTGTGAGGAAAACTGCAGTAAACACAGGGTTGCAGATTATTTCTTCAAGATAGTGATTTCAGTTTATTGCTGGATCATGTAATAGCTCTATTTTTAATTTTTTAAGACACCTCCATACTGTTGTCCACAGTGGCTGAAACAATTTACATTGTCACCAACAGTGGACAAGGGTTCCCTTTTTTTCACATCCTTTCCTACTGGTATCTCTTGTCTTCATGATGATAGCCATTCTAACAGGTGTGAAGTGATATCTCCTTGTGGTTTTGATTTGCATTTCCCTGATGATTAGTGATGTTGAGCACCTTTTGTATATCAGCTAGCCATTAATGTGTCTTTGGAAAAATGTCCATTCAGATCTTTTGCCCATTTTAATTGGATTATGTTTATATTTTATTTATTTATTTATTTACTTATTTATGGCTATTGAGTTGTATAAATTCCTTATATATTTTGGGTATGAACCCGATATTTATCTGTTATCAGGTAGATGGTTTGCAAATATTTTCTCTTATTCCATAGTTTGTCTTTTCATTTTGTTGATTGTTTCATTTGCTGTGCAGAAGGCTTTTATTTATTTTTTATGAATTTTTTTTATGGGGGGAGGGGCAGAAGGAGAGGAAGAGAAGAGAGAAGCCAAAGTAGGCTCCATGCCCAGCACGGAGCTCAGTGTAGGGCCCAATCTTACAAACCCAAGATCATGACCTGAGACAAAATCAAGAGTTGGGTGCTTAACCAACTGAACAGAAGCTTTTTAGTTTGATGTAGTCCCACTCATTTATTTTTGCTTTTATTACTATGCTTTTGGTGTCATATTCAAAAAATCATTGCCAAAACCAATGTCAAGGAGCTTCTTTTCTATATTTTCTTCTAGAATTATCAAGGTTTCAAGTCTTAACATCTTAGTATTTAAAGATGAGAGTCTAATTTCATTCTTAGCCTATGAATATCGTTTTCCAATTCCCTTCTGTTGAAGAGACTATCCTTTTCCTCTTGACTATTCTTGGCTCCTTGTCATAGTTCAGTTGACCATTTATGCATGGTAATTTCTGGCCTCTCAATTCTATTTCATTGTTGTATATGTCTGTTTCCATGGCAGTGCCATACTGTTTTTATTGCTATAGTTTTGTAATATACTTTGAAAACAGAAAGTGTGACCCTTTATTCTTTCTCAAGGTTGCTTTGGTTATTTGGGGTCTTTTGTGGTTTCATATGGATTTTAGGATTATTTTTACTACTTCTGTGAAAAATTCCATTGGAATTCAGAGAGAGATTGCATTCAATCTATACATTACTTTGGTTAGTATGGACAGTTTAACAATATTAATTATTCAAATCCATGACATAGAACATCTTTTTATTATTTATGTCTTCTTCAACTTCTCTCTTCAGCATTTTACAGTTTTCAGTGTACAGGTCTTTTACCTTCTTGTTGAATTTATTACTAAATATTCTATTCTTTTTGATGTTATTGTAAGGGGGGGTGTTTTATTTTGTTTATATAGTTTGTTAGTTGGTTAGTGTATAAAAATACAGCTGATTTTGTATGTTCACTTTGTATCCTGCAACTTTACTGAATTTGCTTATTAGTTGTTATAGTTTTTTGTGGAGTCTTTAGTGTTTTCTATATATAAGATCATATCCCAATTTTGCTTCTTCTTTTCTGATTTAGATGCCTCTTAGATGATTTGAGTCTATGTCAGGTAGGACTGGTAAGAGCGGGCACCTTCATCTTGTTCTTGGTCCAAGAGGAAAAGCTTTCAAACTTTCACCATTGAGTATGATATAGTGTGGGCTTGTCGCATATGGCCTTTATTACGCTGAGATACATTTCTTCTATACCTAATTTATTGTGAGTTTTTATCATAAAATGATGTTAAATTTTTTCAAATGCTTTTTCTGAATCTTTTGAGGTGATCATGATTTGCATCCTTCATTCTATTAATGTGGTGTGTCACATTTATTGATTTGCATATTTTGAACCAACCTTGAGGTGTTAATGTGTATTTGACATCTTTATTTTTTCTTCATGTAGGTATTTATAGCTATAAACTTTGCTTTTAAAATTGCTTTTGCTGCATCTGATAAGTTTTGTTATGTTGTATTTCCATTTTCATTTGTCTCATATTTTTTTCTCTTTTGATTTCTTCCTTGCTCTATTGGTTGTTCAAGAATATGTTCATTAATTTCCATGTATTTGCAAATTTTCCAGTTTTCCTCCTGCTATTGACTTCTGGTTTCAAGCCATTGTGGTCAGAAAAGATACGAGGTATTTTCAGTCTTTCTGAATTTATTGAGACTTGTTTTATGGTCTAACACATGATCTACCTTGGATAATGTTCCATGTGGGTTTCAGAAGAATGTATATTCCGCTGGTGTTGGATGGAATGTTCTGTATGTGTCTGTTAGGTCCATTTAGTCTATAGTGTTGTTCAAATGATATCTCATTATTGATTTTCTGCCTAGATGGTCTATTTGTGTTGAGAGTGGGTATTAAAGTCCCCCTAAGACATCTCATCTTTTTTTTCCCCCATGTGAAATTATAATCTTCTCTTTTTGGATGTGTTTGAACATATAATAAACTTTATGTTTCCAAGCTCTGCATACTGTCACTTCCACCTGCAACTCTATTCTCCTACATCTTGAGTTCTTTTAATATTCATCTTTAAAATTACATCTTTTGGGCACCTGGGTGGCTCAGTCAGTTAAGTGTCTGTTTTTGGCTCAGGTCATGATCCCCACGTCTTGGGCTCAAGCCTGGCATCTGGCTTCCTGCTCAGCAAGAAGCCTGCTTCTCCCTCTCCTCCCCACTCGTGCTCTCTCTGTCTCTCAAATAAATAAATAAAATAAAAAAAAATAAAATTACATCTTTTTCTGTTAAGCCACCCTGTCAGATAAAGTTTGTACAAGCATCAGACTTGATAATAACTTCTATTTTACCATCCAGAAGTCCTATTGTATTCATAGCAATTATATGCTGTGTGTCTGTTGCCTCCACTGAACCAATTCCTTCCACCACAGTCCTTGCCTTCTGTTTACCCAGACCTTCAAACTTGGGAGATTCCAGTAAATACTTACTAAAACAAATAAAGTGAAGTATCCTAGAACAGAAAACAATATGTAAAAATAGGGCAGCAAAGGTCATGAAGGACATCAGCTACAGTGTGTGCCTGCTTAATTTAGGCATAACATAGAAAATCAGATTATAGAAGAGAGGAAAAATGCTACAGGCATCAGATTTGATCTGGGTCCTGGAATTCAAAAAGGAGAAACAAGGTAAATTACTCAGTTACAGTATTTTAGAAAAAGAAAGCTTACCCATTTCATAAGATCAGTATTTCTTCAAAATGTCTAATCATTAAGTACCTGGGATTTTTGTTGGATACAGATCACTAGCCCCTCCCCTAAAGATTCAGAGTCAGCAAGTCTGTGTTAGAGATCAGAAATGTGTATTTTTACAAGCACTGTTAGCAAAGTTTGGAAAACCATAACTAAAGCCAAGGTTCACAGAACCTCTAGTCTCTAAATAATTTTGTCATGGTGTCTCAGGCCAGAAGAAATACTCCAATATTCCATTTAAGTGGATAAATCCAGACAATAGTTACAGTTGTTAACAGAGTCCAACAGATGGCGCTGTGTTTCCCTCAAAAAAAGTTAGAATTCCCATGACTTCCTGAGGCAACCCAGAGTCCCTCAGGGCCTAAGTGAACTATATAGCTTAAAGGGAACATTTTCCTGGAATAGCATATAAATAAAGTATCTGAACTTGCCTTCTATAGGTAGATTGTGTAAACCAAGTAGAGAGTGTATTCCAGAAATTTCATCACTTTTTATATCATTTATTGCAGTTTTTGTATGGTTGTTATTATAGAGCAAGAGCATCATTTTTCTATAAAGAGCAGGAGAATAAATATTTTGGGTTTGGGGAGCCACAAATGGCGTCTGTTGTATATTCTTCTCTTTTCTCTTGCAGTCCTTTAAAC
Source organism: Lontra canadensis (assembly GCF_010015895.1). Taxonomy (NCBI): domain Eukaryota; kingdom Metazoa; phylum Chordata; class Mammalia; order Carnivora; family Mustelidae; genus Lontra; species Lontra canadensis. The sequence continues at coordinate 53,990,880 of NW_022630996.1, read as the reverse complement.
ATGTAAAAACCATTTTTATCTCCTGACGTGGCCACACACACACAGTACAGGTTGTAGTTTGCCAAGCCCTCTAGTTTTAAGCCTAAATTACAGCATTAAGTGCAATTCAGTGAAAGGGATTCTGCAAGGGTAGAAGCTCTCAGTATTTTCCGATCTCCTTTTTGCTCCAGGGAAAACTGCAAATATGCAGCCTTGAACTAATATGTGAAAGGTCTACCTGATTGTAAACTGCTGTAAACAGAAGGGCGTTACAAACTTTTGTTCTTAATTCTTGATTTAATGATAATTCGCAAATTTTTTCAGCTTAACAAAGAATACCTGTTAAATTTCTAAGAAAAGGAGACTAGTCATTGCATTACACCCTTTATCACTTACTTGCTGATTATTGTAATGGTTAATGAGGTTCTACAGTTAAAACTAATATGGCAAGCTTTAACTTGTACTAGATTCAATAACTTGATGGAATATGCTATTTGAGACTTCTAGCTTTATTTTCAAAATCAGTGTTGCTGTCTTAAAAATATACACCGTGCTTAGTCCTAAGGTTTTCTGTTACTCTAAAAAAACGAATTTAAAGTACTGTTATATGCTAGTCAATAAATACCACTAGCAGTAAATATCACTATCAATAATGATGTTGAGAAAAATTTAAAAATTCCTTGAGGAACCATCAATCTGCATTTAAAAAGTGCAATGTTTGGGGTGCCTAGACGGCTCAGTCGGTTAAGCATCTGGCTCTTGATTTTTGTCTCCAGATCAGGGCCCTGATTACAGGGTGGTGAGATGGTGGCCTTCCTCTGGCTCCCAGCTCCGCAGAGTTGGCTTGAGACTCTTCCTTCCTCTCCCTCTGCCCCTCCAACGTGCTCTTTCTAAAATAAATAAAATCTTGTTCAAAAAATAAAATAAAAAGGGCAATGTTTTTAAAATACACCATATAAATTCTTCCAGGTTCCAATCTTAAAGTCCACCATAAAAAGCTGTTTGTTGATTGACACTTCCCCAGTATCCCTCTTCCCATGTTCTAAGTACCCTGAAATTATCACTCATCAGTTTTAATTAAATTTATTTATCACGTGGCAATTTGGTTACGTTCTTTTTCTCCCATGAGACCAGTATTCTACAAGAGCAAAGACAATGTCAATTTGCTCACCATTCTTTCCCCAAGCACAGAGAATTGTGCCCACTGACTGTTAAATGTTCAAGAAGTATTTGCAAATTTATGGGTCAAGCACACAAGTGACATTTAGGGTCAGAATTATTCAATGGAAGCATTAAGCATTCAGTGACTAGTAGACTTTAAGTTAAAGGACCACCACTTATTTTCCTGGGTCAGCAGAAACAGCTCATCTTTCAGTTTATTTCCTCATTTGTAGAACCGGGATATTTCTACCTCACGGGGCTGTTGCTGGGATCCTGTGGGAGAGGGGATTTATTTGCTTTGCAAAAGGAAGCTGAGTTTCAGACACTAGTCTGGCCCAGGCTCTTAGGGCAGCTACTGAGGCACGCCCACTTCACCCCGTTATATAAGGAGCCCACCCGTCTGGTGTCCTCTGAAATCTCTGACCCTACGTCACTGGCCACCGCCCAGAGGGACACCGTTGCGGCGCCCTGAGGCAGGCAGGGAGGGTGGAACCCGGCGGGGCCCGCCTGTCACTCGCCGAGGGCTAGAGAAAGCCTCCGAGACAGCTACTGCTCCCGAGGCGGAAGCCGGAAGCCCCGCCCGACCTCGCGGGTTGCCCGTCCCCCTTAGGCCAGTTCGAACGTGACCTTGTTTTGACGTTGCTAGGAGACCTGGCTCCCGCGCGCCCCCCTCTGGCCAGAGCCCCGCGAGCGCCGAAAGGGGGGCGGGGCCGCGGCTGGCGCCGGGAGCTGTCGGCAGAGCACCGTTAGGCTTCCTGGCGCGCGGCGTCGACCCGGCGTCCCCAGAAGCCGCGTCTCGTCTCCGGCCACCAACCTGGCCTCACGGGTGCCTTCCGGCAGGTACCACCGTGCTCCCCAGGGGCTGTGAGCAACGCGGGGTCCGGACGAGGGAGGACTGTGAGTCAGGTGAGCCGCGCGGGGCAGGCAGCTGGTGTGGCCACGCCCTGCTGGAGGAGAGGAGCCGTTGGGGTGCGGGGGGGCGACGTGAGGGGATAGTGGCGCGGAGACAGTGGGCCTGCCCCTGCGGGTGTCCCACATTGAATCATTCACGCCAGGAGGCCTGCGTGGCCACGGCCAGCACCCTCCGGCCAGCGGACAAAGGGTTAACGCGCCGGCGGTGACCGCGGGCCCCGGATGTGGGAGCCGCGGCGCGGCGTCCGCGGGCCGCGCTGCAGGTGCGCTGGGGCCGGCGTTGTGAGCGGCCTGGCGGCGACGCGATCGAGTAGCCTACGCGTTCCCTCACCTGGTGGGGCCACTCGGCTCCCTCCGCGGGCGTCTTGTTTTCTAACTTAAGGGCAACAGGTGGTGCCTGTGGACCGAGAGAGAACCTAGCTCGGCCGCACTGGGAGCGGCAGTTAACTCTCGCCAATTAGGGCGCTGGGGCGGGTGTAAATTGGACGCGCTGGCGCGGGTGACCAATGGGATTTGGGCTTATGGGTGGGCCGGGAGGAGTGGGCGTGGCCAGATTCTGAATTTACGGTTTCTAGTCCAGCAACTGCCAGAGCTGCGCCGAGAGCTAAGCGGAGCGGACGTGGGGTGCTTCTTCCCCAGGACCCCGCGTAAAAAAAAGGCCCACCAAATGCTTTCTCATTTGGACCCAGACTCCACTTCCGGAGGTGAGAGCACTGTGCTATTTTGGGGGGAGCCGGGGGCGATAATAGTGACCTTGGGTATGCTCTTAAACACGTGGAATTAGATCCCTGAGATAGGATTATGTGTTAGGGGGTTTGCGCCTAAAGAGGCATTTCTGTGGTTATTGCGAGTTGGACCAGATACTAATGACTAGGTTGTCTTCGGAATGAGGGCTTGGAGATTTGGGAGAAGTAGAGTAGTACGTGTTACTGCAATTTTCGTGAATGTTAAAGAATTGCAATCACAGGGATTATTCTGTTGGTTGCCTTGGTTTGCGTACGTTTCCTATCTCATTGGGTTTGTTTGTTGAAGCTAGTTGGATTTTTCAAGTTCCCCGTCTTGCTTATTTAAGCAGGAAGAGAGGAAAAACAGTTGTAGTACGTTATTTCACCAGAATAACTTATTCATTTTCACCCTCAGCACTCTGGTAGCTGGATCCTCTAGGAAGAGAAGTTCTAAAGCAGTGAGAAGAAAGCATTTCAATTTGGATCACTTACTTGCACCTGGAAATGGGGAATGGACTGTCAGACCAGACTTCTATCCTATCCAGCCTGCCTTCATTTCAGTCCTTTCACATTGTTATTCTGGGTTTGGACTGTGCTGGAAAGACGACTGTATTATATAGGCTGCAGTTCAATGAATTTGTAAATACTGTACCTACCAAAGGATTTAACACTGAAAAAATTAAGGTAACCTTGGGAAATTCTAAAACAGTCACTTTTCACTTCTGGGATGTAGGTGGCCAGGAGAAATTAAGGCCACTGTGGAAGTCCTATACCAGATGCACAGATGGCATTGTGTTTGTTGTGGACTCTGTTGATGTTGAAAGAATGGAAGAAGCCAAAACTGAACTACATAAAATAACCAGGATATCTGAAAATCAGGGAGTCCCTGTACTTATAGTTGCTAACAAACAAGACCTGAGGAACTCACTGTCTCTGTCAGAAATTGAGAAATTGTTAGCAATGGGTGAACTGAGCTCATCAACTCCCTGGCATTTGCAGCCCACCTGTGCGATCATAGGAGATGGACTAAAGGAAGGACTTGAGAAACTACATGATATGATAATTAAAAGAAGAAAAATGTTGCGGCAACAGAAAAAGAAGAGATGAGTGGCGATTCTTTTTATATCTGTGTGGAGTAGGTTTTCTCTGGTCTGATGTTGGCAAATGGAAGAGTGTCTACAGCCTGGTTTGCCCGCCTGCCCTCCTGGATGCTGATAAAGCTTTGTTTTGTTGAACAATCAGATGCCCAACTCTTTTGCCTTGTGGAAGATGAGTAAATGCAGTGCTTCTTAAAATGGTCTCTTATCCCTACCCCACAAATTTTGGTACCACCATTCTAGGAAGCCAAGCATGGATAGCGAATTGACCAGAAAACCAGAAAACAGTTGTGGAAATTTGACCCGAAGTTAGTGAAATAAAACTTTGAAGAGTGTCTGCCTAGTGTTTTGTCCTTACATCTTTTGGGGGAAGCCTTTACAAGGAAATTGCATATAAGGTTTTGTATGTTAACATAAAATGTTAATGAATGGAAATGTTAAGATAGATTAATATATATACACGGTTATATTGATCACATTGGTCCAACCAGTAAGGAATAAGGAGGAAGTGTTTGCTTTTTTAAGTTTTGGCCAAATGAATTTTGACATTTTCTGGAATCAGATGATGTAATGGTATATCTTAATTCTAGACAATGTTTAAGTTGGTCTAACTTAAAATAACACAAATAAGGTATTGGGGGCATATTCAAGTGCATGGATTCGTTTTCCTGACAATGCATGTTTTGGTGTGTAGTTTTTTACTTGTTAGGAGTAGCTATGCATCCTTCTCCATGGTCAGGTTTAAAACACCTTTTTGGGGATTTAGGGCTGTTCTAGAAATAGTTTATTACCAGAAGCACTTTCACTTGAAGAACCTAAAATAATTAATTCTTTTATATAGTAAATTAGGGCATGTAGATTAATAAACGCATATGCTTGGTATATATGGATTTATGAAGAAAGCAATTGATGAATTCAGTCAAGAGGATGCAATTATAATACATGGTCTCTAACATATTCCAACTGTAAAATACTTGTTTTATTGATCCTTGCTGGCTGAACACAGACGTGGTTTCATATATTTTTGTAGTGTTTTGAGAGGAGCAGAAGCTTTATAAACAAAACCTGATGCACTGTGGAGTGAGAATGTAAGAGATGTCCTATAAGTGCTCTGAGCTTTAAGTTTTTGTTTACAATCTCAAAAGTGTTATGTAGGCAGTCCAGTCCTGATTATAAGGTAGGAAGAAATGATACAGTACTGCAGATAAGAATTACGATTCTAGAAAATGAAGGGGAAAGTAGCAAAGCTATGTTTTGTGAAAATTCGCTGGTGCTGTTTACACTGGAATTCAAAAAACCCTCTAAATTAAAAGGAGGAAAACCCTTTCCTAATTCTTATCTACAAGCAAGGACTTACTTCCAGTGATCCTATATTAGCAACTCAGCATAATACTATGTGTAAAGCCAACAGCTGTTTGTTCTGAAGATAACCAAAAGAACTGTACTTTGCAAGCAGGGTTTTATTTTGACTTGGGGTTTTCTGTTTTGGGGGTTCTCTCTTGTTTTCAGTGGTACAGTTTTTGGAACCTTGATTTTTTCTTGTTACACACAAAATGAAGTAGCTTCCTGTGGAGCTTTCATTGTTAAATGTACCTGCACTAGTGACAGTCACTTAGAATGTTTATATTTATAAAAATGTGGATAATAACTACCAATAAACTACTGGAGGCACTAGGAGAACAGTGTTTGACTTTTGAGTTTTAATGTATTTCCGTTTGCTGAAGCTTTTAATTAAGTGTGCAAACACAACTGTGACAGCTGGGTTACATGGTTACATAGTCCCAGAGAAATTTGGTTTTCCTCAAGTGTGAGAGGCACCAAAGGTCGATTTTTGCGAGAACTTTTTTTTTTTTTTTAACCTTTCACTAAATGAAATCATGGTATATATTCTCAGTATCACTAGATCTGTTGTGGATTAATAAAGCTTGCTGAAAAAAACTCAGTGAATGGATTTAGATGTTTAGCCCATCTGTACTTTTTATATACTTGCTGTATAAAATCGTACTGTTTTAACCATTTCTTGGGAGTTTTGAGTGTGTTGACCCTTCTTTTGTAGCCTAAGAATTTGATAAGCAAATTCATGTTACCTGTTTCATATTTAGTGCACAACTACAAAAACAAAAATGGCATGAATATAATACTAGCTTTGATTTATAAAACACATTTTCAACTCCAAAACTGGTCATAATTTCCACTCCACTAAGGAGTCTTCCCAAAATACACCCTGAAGAGTTAAGACAGTGCTAAGGTACACCGTTTCTAAAGTATATTTCTAAAATATTTCTTGAATTTGGGGTTATTTGGTTTAATACTCAACATTAATCATGGTCCAGATTACTCTAAATTCAAATTACTATCAAAGATAAGTTAATTATTATGTCTAGACTTACTCCTAAATGGATTATAAGCACTTAGGAAAAAAGTTTGTGTAGACAGCATATGTTCATTAGTAATGGAAAAATGAATAAATCCTTGGAAGCTGAAAAGCGAAGTTACTAGTAATAATAAGTGTATGTAGAGAACTACTCGCCTATAGGAGCATGATGGTTTTTGAACAGAGGGAAAGACCCAGACTTAGAATGTATGTTTGTACAAGGCATTTGACACTTAAACAGTGTCAGATTAATTATTCATACTGACCTGGAAGGAGGTCTTTGGTAGAGTGTTTTCAAGGTCCTAATTAACACAAAAATTTCAGTAATCAGTAATATAAACACAATGGTTTCTTCAGAGATCACAAAAGACACAATTTTTTTTCAGCTTTTGATAATATAACAGTCAACATTTAACTAATAGACCTTGGAATTTTGAATATATCATTTGAAGTTGAAATTTTACATTTAAGGTTTAAATTTCAGGAGATTCTTAAATGGATAGTAGTGATGCTTGTATAAGGATGTGAATGTACTTAATGCCACTGAGTTATACATTCAAAAGTAGTTAAAAATTGTAAATTTTTTGTATATTTTACCACAATTAAGAATTTATAATACTAAGTATACACTTAGTTTCTAAGAATCAGCCAAGAGTAGAGTGAGAGCATCCTAATTTAGAGATCATACTTAGTTGCAAATTTTATGGAAGATTGGGGTGTTGAAAGTTTAATATGAACAGGGTGCCTGAGTGGCTCAGTTGGCTGGGCTTTTTGACTCTTGGTTTTGGCTCAGGTCATGATCTCAGGGTTGTGAGATCAAGTTCCCTGTTGGGCTCTGTGCTCAGCGGGGAGTCTGTTTGAGATTCTGTCCTCCTCGCCTCTGTCCCCCTCCCTGCCCCCCTGCTCAAGTGTGCGGGTACATTCTCTGAAATCTTTAAAAAAAAATTTAGTATGAACATACAGCATGGTAAACTAATAATTGTAAAGTTAATATTAAAATACATGATAAACATGATAGTCCCAACAAACCACAGCTGAAATACGGGTTAAATCTGTGTATGCGAATTAGAAACTTATGAATGTCTACATAGGAGGCTAGTTTAGGAGGATACATGTATTGGCTAAAAACAGCTGGAGCTTTGGAGTCAGATTAGGGTTCAAATCCTGGCTCTCCAGCTATACACCTGTGACCTTCTGGATTGTTATTTGAAACTTCTCAAAATGTGAATGCCCTCCTGGGAAGATGAAGCCTGTCACATAGAATATGGAGGGTATGGAGTGAAATAATGTGAACTATTTAGTGCCTCACCAAGTAGATCATAAGAACTCAGTAAATGGTAGCTATTACCTTTAACAAGTATGGATCCATAGGTGTTGAGAGGCAGTTGGTAATAGCTATAAAAATTTAAATTTGAACCTTAGCTCCACCATGGACTACTTTCGCTTGGGACACTTTCTTTTCCCTCAGCCTTGGTTCCTTCACTGGTAAACTGAAGCCTATGCCTACTATGTGGGTTTAATTTACTAAAGGTTTTAAATGAAACAATGTACGGTATTTAGGGAATACCTGCCACATAGTAAACACTTAATGGATTTTTGTTATTAACGTCCAGAATATTTTTTGACAAATGTATTTAAATATATTTTTAATATATTTAATACATATTTATATTTAATATATTTAATATATATTTTTATATTTAATATATATTTAAAGAAAACAATTTGGAGGGGAATATTTGTGACACAAAAAGCTCTGACTTTGTTGTGTAAGCTTTCCTGCAGCATGGCACAAAACGGGAGCTTGGTGGAACTTGGGAAAGATGAAATGTACCAAATTCTCTTGAAGTCTGGGTCATTTCCTTAAATTTCTAAAGCACAGTCTGTTTTAGCACAATATTGTCTCACCTTCCCTTTTAAGAAACAAAATTTTAAAACATGGTTATTTTTTGGTGTAGACACAATTAGAACACTTCACTACAGAAATTAAAAAATCTGGAACTGTGTACATTGTGGTTCAGGATACCTCAAGATTATTATCAGTTTGCAGATTTTATCTAATGATAAATTGGGATCTGTATGCTGACTCTTCTGTGGAAACTTGCCAGTATTTGTGGGCACATCTGGTAGATGGTGGTGATTTGTGTTGGTGGGACGGATATGTGTGTTGTGTTGTTTTCCAGTTACTTTCAGTTTGGGGTCAGGGTTTTATGTGTTCTGCTTATGTTTTGCTGAAGCTGAGATTACCCACATTAGATGTGGGATTATAAAGGAGTTGAGTAGAAAATCCTGGGTTATTAGCCAAGATAAACCCATACTTTCTTTGGCCCTCTCTTCTCTGAGTCTGTAATAAGGAAGAAATTAAAACAGTGCCAAAATAGAAGTTATTATCTGGATCATTGTCCCCACCCCTTCCCTTCCTGTTTGAAGACTAACAGGTAGTACAGCCTTGTGAACGCACGCGCGCGCGTGTGTGTGTATGCGCGCGTACGCACGTGTGTGCTCCTCTAAGTGACTGAAACTGGTTTAGGTTAACACAGTGATTCTCAAAATGTGGTCCCTGAACCAGAAGTATTAGCATTACCAAGAAACTTGCTAGAAAGGCAGATTCTCAGGCTCTGTACTAGAGCTATGAATATAAAAGTTTGGGATTGGACCTATCAGGTAATTCTGATTTTCATTAAAGGTAACCATTGAGTTAACAGAAAATCAATCCCTTACGCTAAAAAAAATTGAATTAAGATAAATAATTCCAATATCATAAGATTTAGGCCTTTTTAAAAATGCTTTTTCAAAAACAGGATGTTTGATTTATAGGAGCATCCAGGAAAACCTAGTTGAATGAACTTTAATCAAGCCAGCAGAAACACTATCTTTTATGTGTCATATCTTATATATTTATTTTATACATGGGATGTATATACAAGAGAAGGGAGCTTTGCTTCTTCACTGTATGCTAAATCTGAGATGTGTAGCAGTGTAGCATTCTAAAAATGGGTGGTAGAAGAGAGATGCTAAGGTTGATTCATTTCAGCGATGCTCTAGTTTTAAATAAAAATCTTAACCTTTTATTATGACAAATCTCAAACTTATGTGAAAGTAGAATAGCATCATGAACACCCAAATATCGCTCATCTGGTTTCAGTAATTACCAGCTCCTGGCCAATCCCCTTTACTCCGCATTCCCACCTACTGCCTTCTCTGCCACCTTTCTTCTCCCCCATCCCCTGTATTATTTTGAAGTCCTAAAAACTCCATTTTATTTATATATATTTTGGTGTGTGTCTCTAAAAGATAAGTTTTTTTTTGTTTTGTTTTGTTTTGTTTTTGCCCCATGGTGGGGCAAGGTGCAGGAGGAGAGGCAGGGAAAGAATCTTAGGCAGGGAAAGAATCTTAAGCAGGGTCCACACCCAGCATGGAACCTGAGATGGGGCTTCATCTCACAACCTGAGCGGAAATCAAGAGTCGGACACTTAACTGACTGAGCCAACCAGTTGCCCTAATAAGCACTCTTCTTAAAAATGATCTCAATATCATCACATGTAAAAGAAAATACTTCTTCTCAAAACAATCAAATATCCACTTAATGTTTAGACTTCCCCAATTAAAGTTTTTAAAAGTTTTTTGCACTGGAAGACATCTGCCGTAGAACAGTCTGTGGTTGAAAAAGGACTCTTGCCTTTCTGTCCCTGCGCTAAATGATGCCAACATGAGTATGAATAGTCATGTGTTGCCATTTTAATGCAAAAATGGAATAACCCAACAGCACATGTTTGGAAGCCATGGGTATCTAGGGGCCAATGTATTTTTTTTTTAAATATTAAAATGAGAAATGCTTTTGTCCCTTAATCCATCATCTATCTATCTGGGATACCCTCCTAAAACAACATTTTATGAAAGTGGCTATACTTCAGAATGGCTTAAGGAGCTTTTAAAACTCCCTAGATTCTACCTCTGGCATTGTGAATCAATAGGGGATGGAGCCAGTAATTTATTTACTAGCTTTTTAACACTCCTCCAACAGCCAGATAATTGCTTTGTTGGGGATGACAGAGGGATGGTGCATTTAGTGGCAGGAATAAAGAGATCATAAATAGAGCTGGCCAGGTGAGCAATGACCTAGGTTTCTTAGATCCTCCCTCTTTTTTTTTTCTGTATTGTGGGATTTTCTATTGACTTGACATTGATGTCAAAATAATCAAACTCAGAACTTCGTGTGACTTAGGGATGTCTCGGATCTGACAGCTAAGGGTAAGAAAGAGCCCAGGGGAAAGGTAATATATGGAGTAAACACTTTTCCTTCATGGACCATATATATACTTTAGGCTGAGAGATAGAAGGAATCCTAGAAATTTAAAAGTAGTCTTCCTCATCTCAGAAAAGATAGAGACCAATTAGAGACTTAGAGGTAAAGTATTAACTCGTGCCTACGGTGTTGGTTTTCTGTAATCCTTATGGGAACTTTGCATATCACAGATTTCAATGATCATTTCACAGCCAATTATTTTGAGACTAACAGGTATGATCAGGAAGAATCACAGGTGTACTGTAGTAACAACACCTAAATAAAATGGGTGGTGCCAAATGGCCTAGACCAAACTTCTGACACATTTGATTAATAAACACTTTCAGTCTCTCAGTTCACTAGACAAAGATGGTTCGTTCCCATTGCTCCGTCAGTCTGTCAGCAACTCCCCAGGCTGAAAACTGGTGTTTGTTTCAAATTTTACAGAGAGAGTTTTAATCATACTCGTGACATACATTAGCTATGTGACTGAATGAAAGTTACTTAATTTTCCTGAGTGGCAGCCTTCTCACCTTAAAATGGTGATCCTACCTCTCTTACAGGGTTATATTCTGAAAGGCTTGTAAGTCATCTGGAATGATATCGGGCACATACATCAGACATTCACTCAAAAATCATTTGAATGACTGCCTCCTGCTGCCAGGTGTTTGGAAGACAGCAGTAAGCAAAACTGAGATGGTATGATTTCTGTCTCCTGCATAGAAAGTAAGCTCCAGCAGGGTTGGGAATGTAACCATTGTTGTATCTCTAGCTCTTAAAACCCTGGGCAGCAGGGGCACCTTCTAATCACTCGCCTATCTGCCCAAGGAGCAAGTGAATGAAGCTTAAGGCTGATGTGGGAGACAGACAAAAGGTAATCAAAAAACAAAGATAAAATGTGGAAAGTGCTATGAAGGAAACAAAGGGCCGAGGAAGGGACAACAATAGGAATGACTTTCGTTTGACACAGTTGTTTGAGAAGGTTTTTCTGGCCTGTCCAAAATGCTATGGGAAGACTAGAAGGAAAAGCATTGCAGGCAGAGGGAACATTAGACCCAAAGGGCAATCACTAAATGGAGTTGATAACTGAGAGAAGCTAGTATGGTCAGAATTACTGAGAAAAGGAGAGAATGGCAGCATATGAAGTTGGACAAGCAGGGTAAGACATTTTTATCCGGTTTGACAACTGTGTTTTTAGTGCGAATAGTTGGCTTTTATTTAGTCTTTATATATTGAATAGAAATTAGTATTTGTGTTGAAATCTACCATCGTATTTTTCCATTTGTTTGACCATTTCTGTTTCTTTTTAATGTCTTTTTCCCTCCCTCCCTTTTGATTTGAGTATTTTATTCTTTTTCTAATTGCAGATTTTTCTGTAAGTCTTTTTTTGAGGCCATAATTACAACATACATCCTTGATTTAGTGAGGTTGAATATAAATTAGCACTTTTGCCACTTCTACTTTGTGGACAATACAAAAACATAAAGCACTTTTAACTGCATTTACTTCCTGTGTAATAGAGAGGCTATTACTGTTGTGTATTTCATAGACACTGAAGAGCTTCTAAGCATAGCTATTTATTGCATTCTTAAATGCTCTCTACTTTTTCTTGAATCTCTTGAGGTATCATCTGGGATCATTTTCCTTCTGCCTGAAGAACTTCTTTTATTATTTTCTCTAATGTGATCCACTGACAACAAATCCTTCCAAGTTTGGTTTCTGAACATACATATTTTGCTTTTATTTTTAAAGGATATTTTTACTGTGTATAGAATTTTAAGTTGGTTCTTATTGTTTTTAGCACTTTAAAGCAAGTATGTCATTCTAGGTGTGCCTGGCTGGCTTAGTTGGTGGGAGCGTGTGACTCTTGATCTTGGGGTTGTAAGTTCAAGACCCACACTGGGTGTAGAGATTACTTAAAAATAAAAAAATCTTTTAAAAATAAAAATTTAAAAAGCATTCTGTTGTCTTCTTGTTGTTGGGAGGTCAGTTGTTAACATAATTGTTTTGCTTATATGAGAGTAGTATGTCTTTTATTCTCTGGCCACTTACAAGGTTTTTCTTGGTGTTCAAATTTTGCAATTTGACTATGTGCCCAGGGGTGATTTTCTTTGTATCTCTTTTGGTTGGGATTTGTAGAGTTTTCCTCAATTCATGCATGTCAGATAACACCAGCATCTGGTGATCTGTGAGTCTGTCTTGTGTTTTTTAATTAAATTTTGCCCTACTACATTTCTGTTTTTCTCCTGACCACCATACATCATAAATAAAACTTCATTGATATTTGAGGCTCTGTAGGCTGTCATCCTCCAGAAAGAATTGACTTCTGTTGCTGGCAGCTAGCAACAGTCCATGTCTCTGGGCTTCCTTTTTCTTCTGGCTCTTTCCCCCAAATCCTTACTGTCTCTGCAGCCCTCAGATCCCTTCAGATAGATTTAAAAACACAAATTACCTAGCTTTTCCAGTTTTTCTGGAGTGGAAGGTTGGTCTGAAAGAAGTAAAAACAGTAAAATGGACTCCAATAGCAATAGGGAAATATTCAAGTGTTTGATGGCATCTGATTCCTATTTTAGGATGATGGTTAAAATTATTTATTTTGTCATCTCTTCCCTTAAAATGTCCCTGAAATTGCCTTTTATCTCCATTTCCACTGTTATCATCCTGTCCTGAACTCGAGTTACTAGCTTGGGTCTTGCTTTTATCTTGCTCTCTTGGGCCCTGAAGGCCATGCAACAAATCGAGGTTAGATTCTTTTCCCTCAGATCATGTTTCTTTTATGTCTAGATCTGGAACCTAAAAAAAGCCATGCAGTCCTTTGACCTAAGTAAGTAGTTTTGGTCGTGGCATTTTATCAGAGAGCAAGAGGCTCGAGGGGGCTAAGGAGCTTGTTCTGTCCAGACGGAGCGACAAGTTGGGCATCGGCCTCCTGAACTTCAGGAGGAAGAGCCCTTGTTTTGTTACCGATTTGGATTCTGCCTCAGACTGTATTTGCTGTAGCAGCATTCGTCTTCTGTTGCTGCTGCAGACAAAACTTGGCTAAAACTGAAATCATAAGAGAAAGTTAATACCTTCATTGCTGTTGATGCTCACTGGTACCAGAGTTGCTTGCCTGGAGCTTTTTTTCAGAGATGTTTGGAGATTTGTTTCCTGAGAGGTTTAACATTGGCCAGCATGATTGTTAGTAGTATTTTAGAATAGGAATCCTTTCTATTTATACATAAACAGATTTAATGTTATCACACACACACACACACACACACACACACAAACACGACACTCATGTAGATACACACATGCCTGAGATTTTAAAAAGGATATAAGACATTAAATTTAGTGCTTTGCAATTTTGATTATCTAATCTAAATATGTATTTTTTAAAGGATCAGAGAAATTTGCTTCCTGGACTCCAGATTCTTTCTTTAACTTGATGTTTCCTAGGTACTATGATATTCTTACTCTGGGATGGTTTTTGGCACATCAAATGCTTAATTCACCTGTTTCACTGTATACTGGGCTTCGTGTGTGCTTACAAGCCTGGACGTAGATTAGGGGGGTGTAAGGAAGCAGAGCTTTTGTCATTTGTCTTAAAATAAAATGGCTATTAATGTTCTACTCATTAATCTATGCCCTAGTATCTGCCATTTATACTTACTAAAGTTTCAGTTCCATCTCAAATAAAACCTTAAATTCTTGAGATCACTGAAGTCTAGCTTACATATGTTGAGCAATAAATGGAGGCCTGCAGATCCTGGAGTGACTGATTTAATCCCCTGGATTTGAAATACTAGAATTCCAGACCTGACAGAATAGAAAAAGACTAAGATGGTGGTGGTGATGCCTTGTAAGAGCTTAGGTTCTGGAACCAAACTGACTCGTCCAGATGTGGGTTTTACCATTTCTCAGCTGTGTACCTTTGGACAGATTGCTTAACCTCTCTGGCCACAATATTATCAACTGTAAAATCAGACACTGACACTATGCCCTTTTGGAGTTGTTATAAGGATTAAAATAATCATGACATGTTAAGTATTTGGAATCTTGTCCTGCCCTTAGTAAGTAATATATTATTGTTATTTTTATTAGTTTACCAATAAAATCTTCTTTGAAGTGGCCCAGATATAATAGGGTTTGTGTGGAAGATCTTTGCAATCCCTGACATTCTGTCAATTAACGTGGTTTTCAGAGATTGTTCAGCGGTGTGAATGAGCTAGAACTCTCTCCAATCCATACCAGTTCTGCATATGGCAGTCTGTGGTCCCTACACTAATAAGCAAATGTTTATTTAAAACTCAGTGTTGCGAGAGGGATGGGTAGATTCTGACGCAAATTAAACATGAGATAATTAAAGAGATTTTTTCAAGAGGCAGCAGTAAAAGTTTGCTTCCTGCTGCAGAGAGGAATGTTCTGGGAGGTCTGATTCCAAAGGAGGAGCAGCAAGCAGCCAACCACAGGCTCTGCCTTTCTTGTGTTTCTCTGACCCCGTTTGTAATTGAAAGTCAGGTGGACAAAGGGCTTCTGTCACATCTTGGAAGTCACTAATATTCCTAAGTAATACATGTTACCACTTTAATTATACAGCCTTGCCGAAATGGTGGCGGCCTCAGGTTTCACAGGTGTAGCGTAATACCAAATTGGCCATGACCACAAACAGGATGTCATTGTCATTCCTTTCAAACTACACAGCAGTCATCTGGTAATGTGTGAACACCTGGATTTGCACCTCCTTTAACCCTAAGCAAAAGGGAGAGGAAGAGGCTGAGTCTAGTTTTGTCTTTGTGAGAGCTGGCCCATGGCCCTCCATCTCTGTATAAACATTGCATTTGGATACGCGCCTGTGTATATGTGTGTATTTTTTAGAACAACTCTTTGAGGGAACCATTACTTTTGCTATATTATGGACAGCGACGTGGGTGCTAATGAATGTTAAGTACTAATAATAACAATACCAGTAATTTACAGGTGAGGCATTGGTGACTCACTACTTACTATGTGTTCAGTATTTAAATTTGGTTATGCAAATGTATCAGATAATTTCTTATATGAACTTAACCTTCAGGATATTCATTCAATCACCGGAGTCATCATCAAGGAAGAACACTTTAAATCCTTTTTGTTTTATTTTTTTACTTTTAATTTTGGAACAGTTTTAAATTTGGAGAAAAGTTGCAAGAATTGAACTAAAAAAAATGAAAAAAGTATTTCTGTGCATTCTTATCCCAGAGACTTCATGCAAGGTTGGCCGATTGTCTCAGTAATGTCCTTTATGACATGGGATGCAGTCCAGGATTGATTGTGGTACCTGGTAATCTCATTTTTTCTGAAACAATTCCTTCTTTCTTGACTCACTCTTTTTTTTTTTTTTAACTTTTTTTTCTTTTAAGATTTTACTTATTTATTTAACAGAGAGAGAGAGAGTGAGCATGCACAAGCAGGGGGAACAGCAGGCAGAGGGAGAGGGAGAAGCAGACTCCCCACTGAGCACAGAGCCTGATGTGGGACTCGATTCCTGGACCCTGGGATCATGACCTGAGCCAGAGGCAGATGCTTAACCAATTGAGCCACTTAGGCACCCCTTTTCTTTTTCTCTCTTTTTTAAAGATTTTATTTATTTATTTGACAGAGATCACAAGTAGGTAGGGAGGCAGGCAGAGAGAGAGGAGGAAGCAGGCTCCCCGCCAAGCAGAGAGCCGGATATGGAGCTCGGAGTTCAATCCCAGGACCCTGGGATCATGACCAGAGCAGAAGGCAGAGGCTTTATCCCACTGAGCCACCCAGGCGCCCCTTAGGCACCCCTTTTCTTGACTTCCTCGGCCATATCATTTTTGAAGATTAAAGGCCAGTTTTTGGAGGTTGTCCCTCCATTTGGGTTTATCTAATGTTTCTTCATAATTATATACAGGTCATGCATTTTTTTGAACAAAATCTCACAAAAGTGATGCTTTGCTCTTTTTCTTGTGTCTAATCATATGGCATGTGGTGTCAATTTTTTTCATTACTGGAGATGTTAACTTTGATCACTTAAATAAGATGGTGTCTCTGAGGTTTCTCTACTATAAAGGTATGTTTTTTATATTTGGGAATTAGTAATTATTATATGGGGAGAAATTTTGAGACTGTAAAATCCTCTTCCTCTGCTTACATCCACTGATGAGTTTTAGCATCCTTGCAAAATGATAGCTAATAATAATAAAAGTAATAATAGCTTTTGCTATTTCTTACCTGATTATCACTATATTGGTTGAGAGATGTTGATTTTCGGAGTGCCTAGGTCACACAGTTGGTTAAACCTCTGCCTTTGGCTCAGGTCATGATCCCAGTGTCCTGGGATGGAGCCCCACATCTGGCTCCCCGCTCAGTGGGGAGTTTGCTTCTCCCTCTCCCACTGCCATTCCCTCTGCTTGTACTTTCACATTCTCTAGCTCTCTGTCAAATAAATAAAGAAATAAAAATCCTTTAAAAAAAGAAAAGAAATACTGATTTTCTAATTTCTTCATTCCTTCTACATTACTTGGTATTAAACTATAAGAAAGAGCTTTCTTTTCTCCCTGTTTATCTGTATCATTGAGGACTCCTGAATTCTTTTTTTCTTTTTTCTTTCTTTCTTTCTTTTTTTTTTTTTTTTTTGAGAGAGAGAATCGTAAGCAGGCTGCATGCCCAGTGCGGAGCCCAACTCTGGGCTTGATCTCAAAACCCTGAGATCACAACCTGAGCAAAAATCAAGAGTTGGGCACTTAACTGACTGAGCCACCCAGGCGCCCCCATGAATTCCTTTCTTATTCAATGAGGTCAATTAGGTCCTATCATTATTTATTTTAATGTTCAACTTATCCCAGATTTGACTAGTAGGTGACCCTTCAGGCTGGATTCTGGATCCTTTTTTTTTTTTTTTTTTTTTTTTTAAGATTTTATTTGTTTATTTGACAGACAGAGATCACAAGTAGGCAGAGAGGCAGGCAGAGAGGGAGGGGAAAGCAGGTTCTCCGCCAAGCAGAGAACCCGATGCGGGGCTTGATCCCAGGACCCTGAGATCATGACCTGAGCCGAAGGCAGAGGCTTTAACCCACTGAGCCACCCAGGCGCCCCTGGATTCTGGATCCTTTTGACCTGTAGCCATCATTCTTACTTTTGGGTGCAGTCAGATGATCCAAGCTCATCTTGTTCTTATACGAGCCCTGGGATCTGCCATCTCACCAAAAAGCCTTGTCTCTTTTAGTTGAGTGGCTCCCAAACGAGATCTAGAAACTAAGATCAAGATGGGTACAAGGTGTGCCCCCTGCTGGGATAGATATTCCTGCTTCTAGGCAAGTCTAGTGGAAAGAGGAAATTTATACATATACCTACACATCCCTCTATTTCTCCATCTCTCTCTCTCTCCATGTATATATAGATATATGTGTATATCTGTATATGTATATGTGTTATATGTATATACACACATTTATTTATGAGCCTCCATACCTCCAATTCCTATTTCCTATCACCACAGAACTCATCATAGGGTCTTCTTGAGCTTACAGTGAAATCACCTACCAATAAACCCATCCAAAGTTGAAATACCATCAGTTGAAAATGCACCAAATACACCTAACCTACTGAACATCATAACTTAGCCTAGCCTTCCTTAACATCGGAACTCTTCCATTGGCCCACAGTTGGACAAAATCACCTAATGCAAAGCCAACTTTATAATACAGTATTGAATATCTCATGTAATTTATTGACTACTGAAAGTGACAAACAGAGTGGTCATCTGGGTACAGAGTGGCTGTAAGTGTGTTGTTGATGGAGAGGGAGAGAGAGAATCTCAAGTAGGCTCTACATTGAGTATGGAGCCTCACCCCGGGGCTCATCTCATGACGCTGAGCAGAAATCAGGAGTGAGCTGCTTACCCGACTGAGCCATCCAGGTGCCCCAGAGACCACTAGATTTTGAGAGAAGCAGCTGAATGGTTCTCTTCTCCATTAAGATTGGGAATTGGCAAGCGACAAGGATAATTTCTAGTTGGCTTTCTGAATTCTGTCTTTTTTCTTAATTCTTCTGCCCTAGTCATTCTGTAGCAGGCCCAGGGAAGGTCAGACAGGAAGAAATCTCCCTCCATGGTCGGTTAGAACAGTCATTGAGTAATAACAAATAAACCTTTCCTCAAAGGCCTTGGTATCCTGTCTCCCAATCCCAATGATGGAGGCCTTGAGCAGATTTTGAGTGTTGCTTTTGACTGCAATGGGTCAAAATTTTACCATATTTAATATCATAATTCTTTTGAATAGTATATACGTCTCAGTGATTTAAAGCTACTTTCTCCCTGCAATACAGAAATTGATAACTCCAAATATTATATATATGTATTAGTATATTTGTGTATTATATATGCATATTATGCCATGATATATTTTACATTATAAAGATACTCCTTAAAACTAAATACTAGTATCACAATTGGAATTGTCCGTCTATATTGGAGCAGATGGAGCATGTGATATGGGTCACATTTTGACAGGGATCTTGGGCCTGTCGCAAGCTGCTTGAAACTCAGGGTGGAGTCTGCATGACAGTCCCATTATGATTCTATCTTGGACACAGCACAGTGACACTTTGCTTATAACTTACAAGTTCACAGAGTTCACAGGTAATTCACATAAACGCAGAATGTCTGAGTAGCCAGGTCAAAGACTGTTTCCCTTTTGGGGGCACTAGGTCTAAGTTTACAGCTCATTTCTGCATACCTAGAAACTTCAGCAGTCATCACTTTGGTTTAAGTATGGTTAACTCTCATCACTTATTTTGGATCTGGATGATTTTAAAATCAGAAAGTCACTTAAGTCTCGCACAATCATCTTGTTTATTTTTTTAGAGCTTTCTTTCTAGTCCTTTTGGTTTTATTCATAACTCTGATTTTAAAAAGAAGATAAATGTCATGTGAGTAGATGAGATTTTTTTTGGGAAAATCTGTTTTCAAGTCTGTCACGGGAAGATAATCTTCTGAGATTGCCCTTCTGGAATGCTTTAGTCGGAGGAATGCTATGATAAAACATTTTCACAATTATTTTATCAAACATAATATTCAGCAAATTATAATACTAACCTTATTATACAGAGTCTCGGGAAATAGATAATAAGTATTATTATTTCATGTTTAGTGATAGAAGCATTAAGGCTTACACTAATAGGTGATTTTAAAATAATGATGAAATTCCAGCTAAACTAGTCATTTGACAAGCATTTACTGAAAGTCCTTGAGAAAGCAGGAGCAGGAATGATGGTGATACTAAAAACACAGCAGGGTAGACTCGCCTCTTTAATGCCCATGACTCTTGTGCAACGGGTGTAATTAACAAGCCATTGAAACCACCGGAGGAACATCTTGTAACACAGTTTAGGGAGTCGTTGTCCTTAGATTCATTAGCAAACGATATTCTGTAATGATTCCGTAAATCATAGCATTCTACGGATTTTAAAATATTTGGGGACATATAGTTAAGAATCGAAAGCCTGACAGAGAACTTAAGTTGGTGCCCTTTCTTTCAAACCCCTCATAGTATCCTCCTGGCATTTTCTCAACTTCTGGGGAAGGCCCAGAACGCCTATCTCTTAGCAGATGAAATGAAACACCGACAACAGAATTTTGTTTTGAAATCCAGCAATTTCATAAGCCTATTGAAATTATGTTCATCATTACTAAACTCTACTGGTATGTTACATAACAAGAATATGACTTAATGGCAAATCCATTCATTCATTTGAACTTTTGTAACACAAAAATCTAGAGGCACAGAATTCTGCATTTCTTCTGCCAAGAAGTAGCTGAAGTAAATGTATTTTTAAATGATAATATCTGCAATCATATACATGTCATAGCACTTAAAAATTCTGAGGAATAAAAATTACATGAGATGTACCAGCTTGCAATGAGATGTATCAAACATGACTGTTTAGCAGAAACATGAAAATTTGGCTGATGATTTGTTGGGAATAAGTTTGTAAAATGTTTTCAAGAAAAAAGATATAAAGATAGATTAAAAGTATTTCTTTTTAATATGGTTTCAATTTAATTAAAGAGCAACAACAAGCCATTTCTTAGGACCTTGCTCCTGAGATGCTGTATACCGCTCGGCCCGTTGAAGGTTTTTCTTAGCACAGAGATTCTCAAACCTTCTTGGATCAGGGCACTTCTAGGGTCTCAGTAGTTTTTTCATGGTGGCCCCAAGGAGAAAGAAATATCTAACAGTCTGTTTATTAAGTAATTAGACCCAGGGCATCTAGGTGGCTCAGTCGTTAAGTGTCTGCCTTAGGCTCAGGTCATGATCCCAGGGTCCTGGGATAGAGCCCTGCATCAGGTTCCCTGCTTGGGGGTGTGTGGGGGGTGGGTCTGCTTCTCCCTCTCCCACTTCCCCCACACCCCAGCTTGTGTTCCCTCTCTCACTGTGTGTGTGTGTGTCTCTCTCTCAAATAAATAAATAAAATCTTAAAAAACAAAACAAAACAAAAATGTAGTTATACCCGAATTTAATAGTATTGTAGTAGTGGCTTGAGTGGTGTTTGACAGATGTTGCTTTGACAGATATTGCTTCCCTCAGCATTTAAAAATGTCCTATGATACTGCTGTGTGTGTACAGCAGCCAGCACGGTTCTGGGAACCATGGTCTTAGCAGCCTTAAGGGCAAAACACTGGTAATGACCCCAGAGCTCATTTCCTGGAGGTTGCTAAAAGGAGAGTGTGTCTAAATGATGGCATACTCGGGAGGAGTTGAAGAGAATGAAGTAAATAGATCTGTGTATACTGATCCAGAGGGGTCTCCAAAACATGCTCTTAAGTAAAACTTGCAAATTTGCAGAGGAGTAGCTCTAAATCTATACCATTCAAGACCCATACACATATATACACATAAATGGATACACGCACAAAGTGTATATGTATTTTTTGTGTACACATACATCTTGTGTGTTTTGTGCTGGTCCCTTAAGCTCCCTGGTCTGCTCAGGGGACTCCCACCCAGTACTGTGGGCCACTCCGAGGTTCGCAGTGGATGGCCCGGGCTTCCCCTTCAGTAGTTGTCTTTTCCCTTTTTCCAAAACTGCTATCTCTGGCTCTGCATATTCCATTTTCTCCTTTCCCCTACATGTTTAAAGAATTAAGACAATTTAAAAAAGGAATTATATTGTAAAGGGAGTAAACTTCAAGTTGTACCCTATAGGGCTTTCTTGATGCTAGAAGGAGATCAGTTAAAATCTTAAAACCTTCCTAAGGAGCCCTCAGTGGCAGAGCCTCCATTTCTTTCTTTCTTTCTTTTTTTTTTTTTTTTTTAGAGTTTATTTATTTATTTATTAGACAGAGATCACAAGTAGGCAGATGGGCAGGCAGAGAGAGAGGGGGAAGCAGGCTCCCTGTTGAGCAGAGAGCCTGATGTGGTGCTTGATTCCAGGACCCTGGGATCACGACCTGAGCTGAAGACAGAGGTTTTAACCCACTGAGCCACCCAGGCACCCAAGAGCCTCCATTTCTAAGTCAGTTTTCCCGACCTCAGTTTCACGCATTTCTCTCATGCCACTTACTCCTCCTTCTACCCTTTCCTGTAAGCATCTTTTAATATATCACATAGGCAACTCCAAACCCTGCCTAGCACACAGTCTAGTTTGCTACAGGGTCCAGCTTCCCTCCACGGTCCATCTCCCTGCCTCCATTAGCATGTTTCCCATAGATAGTAGCCTCCCCACCTTATCCATGGGAGAGCATTCCAAGACCCCCCCGTGGATGCCTGAAACCCTTTATATACTGTTTTTTCCTGTACATACCTAGGATAAAGTCTGGTTTATTAAATAGGCATAGTAAGAGATTGTCAACAGTAACCAATAATAAAATAGAACAATTTTAACAATAGGCTGTATTAAAAATGATGTGAATATGGTTTCTCTATCTCACTGTACTGTAGTCACCCTTCATATGATGATGGGAGATGATGAAACATCCACCTGATTGATGAGGTGAAGGTGTGGTGACCTAGCATTAAGCTCTTGTTGACCTTTTGACTGTGTGTCGGAAGGTGAATCATCTGCTTCTGGACCACTGTGGACTGTAGATAACTGAAACCACCAAAAGTCAAACTGTGGGGAAGGGGAAGACTACTGTCCTAGGTCTCTGGTACCTGTGGGGAAGGGTTCTCTTGGTCCATTCTGACCATCACAATTGCTCAACAATGTGATGTGTACACACACTCTAGCTACCAGGCACACACACCTGTTTCTGCTTTTGGGCTCATTTGTTAGCTTATTTCTGGCTGGAGGTCAGTATCACATTCCCACCAAGGCCTTCCCCAACCTCCGCTTTTAAGGAGTGTCCTGGGTAGAGTTGTCAGATAAAATACGGGAGACTGAGCTCAATTTGAATCGCAGATAAGCAATAGTTTTTGTTTTTGTTTTTTTTCGGAAAAGTATGTTCCAAATAGCACATGGGGCATATTTATACTGAAATAATAATAAGAAGAATTAGTCATTTATCTGAAATTCAAACTGAATTTGGTTGCCCATATTTTTATTTGCTAAGCCTGGCGACCCTACTTCTAGTCATTTTCTAGTATAACACTCCATTGTGATTTTCTCCTGGCACTGACCACTATATAATATCACTTGTTTATTGAGTTGTGTTTATATGTTTGACTCTGTCCTCCTCCAGAGGAAGGTAGGGTCCATGAGAACAGATACCCTGTCTTAACTCCCCACTGTCGTCCCAAAGCCTAGGATGCAGCCTAGTATGTGGTAGATACTCGTGGCACTCTCTTCAGGGGATGAACACACATCTTCCAAAGACAAATGTTAATTCTCATGGGGAGTCCATTTTAAACTGGCAATATTCCCTACCTACCTTGTATTTTGTGAGGAACTCACCTTCATAGAATTGCGTTGTCACATCATTATAGATCAGACAGTTTATCCTTTACTGCTCCCAATTATGCCCTTCAGTTTGTTTAAAACAAACAAAATTTTAGGACATTTAGTGATCTTGATAAAGGGAAGGGAGGTCATATATTTACCAAATATATATATATATATATATATATATACACATATATATATATTTAACCAATTTTTAAAAACCTTAATAGTAAAAAATGTATCAAATTTAAATTCATATGATATTATCCACATATTAGGTTGTCCTGGGGTTAACTTTAAATGGTTTTTGGCAAAAATCTCACCAAAAAGCTTCTTTAATGTAATCTATACAGATTTTTGAACTTTTTTGGTAAATTTAGTATTATATGAAACTCCTGAATTTTTTTAAAAAATTTGTTTTTAAGTTAATTGGCTTTCTGGTAGTTTAAAGAAAGGTAAAATAATAGTTTCTTCTTCATCTTAGTATATGATTAAAAAAAAATTTTTTTTAAGATTTATTTATTCACTTGACAGAGAGAAAGAAAGAAAGAGCACAAGCAGCGAGGGTGGCAGGCAGAGGAAGAGGGAGAAGCAGAATCCCCCCGAGGCAGGAGACTGATGTGGGGCTCTTTCCAGAACTCTGGGATCATGACCTGAGCTGAAGGCCAATGCTTAACTGACTGAGCCACCCAGGTATCCTCTTAGTAATGATATTTTTTTCCCTAGGTATTTGTTTCCTTGGAATGTAAGTTCCTCAGAACATTAATCTTACTGATAAAAAATAAAGTCCTGTATGATCTTTTTCACAAAAAGATGAATTTGGCCAAGCAATCTTTAAGCAAAATGATCTGAGCAAAATTATGAGTTGAGCAATTATGAGGAGAATCTAATCAATATCAACTGATTTTTGCATAATTCAGATCTTAATTCCAAATATGAGGATCTTGTTCTTAATTCTAAATATAAGGATCAAGATTTTAAATTATGTAAATTGTGTAAAGGTTTCTAAATTGTGCTGTTTATTTACGTGAAGTCAAAATCGGTGGTGGTGGGTGTGTGTGTGTAGAACCTGAAAGTGTACATGATTACAACCTTTAATAAATTTGAAGTCTCCTGGAGCCTGGGTGGCTCGGTGGGTTAAAGCCTCTGCCTTCAGCTCAGGTCATGACCCAGGGTCCTGGGATGGAGCCCTGCTTCGCGTCGGGCTCTCTGCTCAGCGGGGAGCCTGCTTCCCTCTCTCTCTGCCTGCCTCTCTGCCTACTTGTGATCTGTCTGTCAAATAAATGAATAAAATCTTTAAAAAAAAATTGAAGTCTCCAGTTAACTCGTATACAGCATATGTACATCCCTATCTTGCTTTCAAAACACAGATCTCTCTGGGACACTGATAAAGCTTCTATGGTGATATTCAGAAACCCCCTCCAGTATTAACTGGGGATGTCTGATTTTGCTGCTACTTTCCGAATGGCTGCTAAATGTGGTTCTGCATAACTAGGCAGCATCCCTTTGCCAGTCCGTGAAAGCAACTAGGTTTTGCTTGAATGAAACAAGGAAAAAGCTCGAGGCTGGCAAGAGGTTGTGAAGAGTGGGCAGTGGGCTCCCCCACAGTTCCTCTGGGGCGGATCTCATCCTCTCTTCTGCTTGGGGTGTGTGTGTGAGACGTGTGTGCACGAGCTGATGAAACCCCCTTCCTGTTGAAGTGGGACGGAACTAAGTGACCAGGGTGTAGCTCTGCAGGGTTCTGAAATCTAAGAACAAGCTTCCTTTCCCACCACTTTACGCTGAGTCAGTTCACGGCAGAGCGCTCGGCAGGATCTAGGAGCCTTTGTGTTCAGATTATTTTACTAGCTACAAAAGCCCCACCCTTGTGCTGCACAAACAGAACACTTTGTCCTTCCAGGAGGTCCGGACTTTGACCACAGCCTGGGGATTTCAAAGCCGCCTCGCAGTGGCTTACCCATTGTGATGCAAAGTGTGAGGCGGGTGCGTGGCTCCGTGTTATAATGCAGGTTTTTACAAGTGTGAGCTCAGGGGCTCACCAGGGTGTGGAGGCTTTGAACAGCCATTGACTGTCACTTAAAACTGCCTCAAAAATCCGCTTATTACACTCACACAGAAGAGAGAAAGTACAGTGACAGGAAGAAATGGAATAATGTGTTTTGATTTAGAAAAATCCATACTTTTATTTTTTTAACAGCACGTACTCATTTGTAGCAACTGCACTTCCCCCTTATGGGCTGTTTTACTTACCGCAGTCAGCCATGGTCTGGAAGCAAATGACCCTCCTTCGGACCCTCAGTTAGAAAAATCATCATGTCTCCACGTCACTAGTAGCCTTCATGCTACCTCACAGTGTCCCCGTGACTCAGCTCACTTGTCTCATCCCGGAGGCATTTTCTTACCTCCCATCTTCACAAGAAGGAGGGTGAGGACAGTACAGTAAGATATTTTGAGAGAGGGACCACATTCACGGAACTTTTATTATGGTATATTGTGATACTTGTTCTACTTTATTGGTAGTCATTGTTGATAATCTCTTACTGTGCCTAATTTATAAATTAAACTTTATCAGAGGCGTGGGGGAAAAAAACCTTGTATCTATAAGGTTTGGTAGTATCTGTGGTTTCAGGCATCTGCTGGGGATCTTGGAACATTTACCCTGCAGATGAGAGGGGGCTACTGTTTCCATTTCTGTCTGTTCGGGTAGTAAATGATGCATTGGTCTACACTGGTAACCAGTAGGAAAGAAGGGGAAGGAGGGCTGGACTTAGAAGCTGAGCAACCTAACGCTTCTGGTTCTTCCTGGCATTTTCTTTTCTTTTTTTAAGATTTTACTTATTTATTTGACAGAGAGAGTGAGAGAGTGCACAAGCAGGGGGAGAAGCAGGCAGAGGGAGAGGGAGAAGCAGGCTTCCTGCTGAGCAGGGAGCCTGATGTGGGACTGGATCCTAGGACCCTAGGATCATGACCTGAGCCCAAGGCAGACCCTTAGCAGTGGGAGCCCCCCAGGCGCCCCACAGCAACCATTTTCATGAGCTTTTCATCACATCCCCATTTTCAAACTCTGGTTACGGCTCAAATACATTTCACATACTATTACATTTCTGACTCAATACAGTAGTATGAAACTACCTTCTAGTGAATGGTGATTCCCTGCACTCTGCCCTGCCCTGTGCTAAGTGCTCTATTTTCTCATTTAATTCTCAACATAACTTTCTGAGGTAACTCTGTAATCCTTTTTCACTAACAAAGAAAGAGGCTTGGAGTGGTTAAATCTCTAGACAGGGTCACTCAGTTAATAATAGTTAATAAAAAGAAGAACTGGGGTTCTAAAAGGTCTGCTAGATTCCAGAGCTCAAGGTCAGAACCCTTAAGAAATTCACCCCATTATTTGTACCAACCCTTGCATTAAATTAAGGAGGGCTGCAGAGGCAGTTTGGTCAAACTGGAAGGCCGGAAAACTGGCTTGGAAGTGTTGCCCTGGGAAGCGGCTGTTTTTACTTAGATGGGATGATTAGTGTGGGGGGCTGGGGCATATTGGTAGCTATTGCTAGACACCTGAGCCCCCAAATGGCAGAGCAGGCACCCCTGGAAGAATCATTGTTTCTCCTACTGCTTTGCAACCTACATAAAATAATATGAGATATCATTTTTCCTTTAGCCAAGTAGACCTCATGGAATTCTCCCTCTTCACTATCCTAGAACAGACATTCACCACTGTCCACCAAAAGATAGCCTAAACCCTTCTGCAAAGTGAATCTCACACAAACTTAATTATTGACATTTTCCTGAAGTCTCACACTTTGACTAATCCTATGAATTTCAGTCATTCCAAGAAATATTGTAAAACCTACCCCTGACATTTTTTCTTAACAAAACTTAAATCTGTCTGAGGTATTTTTTCCTTTAAATTTGGTTTATGAATGCTCATTTTTAAATTTTTTTTTGATATGTAACTTTAATATCAGCCAAAGGACAGTATGACTATCATTCATTTGGTGAGCTCTCCAGCTGAATACAAATTTCTAAGAAGTGGTATTTTTGTTTTTGTTTTGGTAAATATGAGCAAATCATTGGTCAAATCTTTGTCACTTTTTTCTGGAAATACTTGATTCTTCTGGCTTCCATGGCACCAGAGTCCCTGATTTTCTCTTGTCTCATCTGCTGTTCCTTCTTGCTCACCTTTGCTAGGTTTATCTTTTTTTTTTTTCTTTCTTTCTGAACTGCTAAATCCTGAAGCACGATTGATTGATTGATTGATTGATTTTTGAAAGCGAGAGAGAGAGAGAGAGAGAGAGAGAGGTGGAGGGGCAGAGGGAGAGAATCTTAAGCCTGACATGGGGGCTCCATCTCATGACCCTGAGATCATGACCCGAGCTGAAATCAAGAGTCAGAGGTTTAGCCAACTGAACCACTCGTGACGTCTCCCCTAGTTCCAGATGTCTAGTCCACATCTCCTTCCCTATGGACAGCAATGTTTGTCACATGTACAACAAAAGACTTAATTTTCTCTCAGAACCATTCCTCTCCTCATCTTGTCCATCTTGGTTATTTAAGCTACTATGTGCCCTGTTGTTCAAGCTATTTTGTGGGCTCCATGTTTTGCGCCTCCCCTATCTCTGTCGTTCTCTTCCTTCTCTACAGACTAGCTTTTCACCATGTATTACTTTCCAGTGCTGGAGAGAGGGATCAGAGCTTCCGAATACCAATGCCAGCCCTGGCTTAGGAAAGAAAGGCATCTGGATAAGCTCTTGTTAGCTGTCCACCCTGATCGACAGCAGCCAGCATGGGACCAAGGTCATACGCTATAATCAGGCCTCTGCTCTGGGGATGAGTAGTGCAATTTTCAGGAAAGGGCGGTGGTGGTAGCATAGGATGGGCAGACCTCCTAATAATGTTCACAGCCTTACCAGATTTTCAATAATTTCTTGCATTCATGGCCTCTTTGGCTTGAACACTCATATAAAAAAATCAGAAAAGAATCATGCTTTTATCAGTAATGATTGTAGGCCACAGACTTCTTTTTGTTCTCCATCATTTCTTGTTTTCCTTATTGATTAACAAAGAACTTGGACTGTATGATTTCCCTGCCCACCTTGACATTAGCTCTTTTTCAAGTTCAGCCCAGTAAATTTTGTTTCATCTTATTTCTCTGCTGAATGTGCTTGCCTAGTTAGACTGTTACCAAGTAGTCCTTTCAGAGGTAATCAGATGTACTAAGAGTGGGGTGACAAGTAGCCTTGAATTCAACCAGAGACTATTAAAATTGATTTAGTTATAACCTTTATAACAGGACCCTGAGTAATTGGAAGTGGAGTGGGGGAGGGGAGATGCACAACTATAGGAATTCCCCCAAAGAAAAGAAATCTAGTGAGAGGGAAAAAAAAAAATAGAAGAAATACTCTTATTTTGACAATTCAAGGAAGTTTGATGGCTGATATTCACCTCTTCTTTGGCCACAGTCTTGATCCATCCTAAGTCAGTGCATCACAGAAGGAAAAGCTAAACTTTACACTAAGCTTTATCTTTCCAAAAGAAAGTGGCATTCATGCCCCCCCAAGGGGGAGGAGCCTCTCTCTTCATGGACTAGAATTATTCATCTTATTTCTTACCTCATCAGTCTCTCAAGAGTAATTTTCAAGCGGAAATCTACTGGGTAGTTTTGCTGGGATGGGCCTTCCTTTCTAGCAATGCAGCTATTTCCATTTAATAATTAAATAATTGTTATGGAAATTCCCTCCTAAAAGCATTGCTTAAAAAAAGATTGCCCAATGTTTCTCCTCAAACTTCTTAAAGAGTGCATAGGTCACAGCAGGAATAAATGATGTGAAATTGCTTTTCTGGGACATGGTTCCATTAGAGAGAAAGTAAAATAATATTTTAGGAGCCCATTGCTTCACAGAATAAACCTAACAATTGTTATTTTCATGAACTGCGTTTTGTGTATTTGAATACCGAATCCTTCACATGATAATGAAATTGTTTTGATTACTTGAAATGTCACAATATGAAAAATGGTACAACTGCAATTTCCTCACTTTTCCTCCCTTAGCTAATCCAAATCATTTGCCAAAGCTGAGAAAAATATCATTGGATACTGAAGATATTCTATTCACAAGCAAATGAAGACTGGAGTGTTAAAAAAAAAAAAAAAGGATGAGTCATAAGCTATGTTTCATGTTAGATAAAAATCCATTTATCTTCACAAAAGATGTTGCCACCAGTTTTCAAGCAAACTGATAAAAAAAAAAATCTTTGGTAGAGCAATATAGGCTAGATTCAGATGGGGTCCTAGCTCTGCTTTTTTCCTTCTTACTGAAAAAAAACCAATGAGAAACAGTCACTGATGTTGCTTCAAAATTTCCCCAGAAGGAGTAAATTACAAACTCTTCTCAGAACACTAGCTTTGGGGGCACGTGGGTGGCTCAGTTGGTTAAGCATCTGACTTCAGCTCAGGCCATGATCTTGGGGTCCTGGGGTAGAGCAGAGAGCTGGGTTCCCTGCTCAGCGGGAGTCTGCTTGTCCCTGTCCCTCTGCCCCTCCCCTCACTGGTTCTCTCTCTCTCTCTCAAATAAATAAATAAAATCTTAAAAAAAAAAAAGTACATTAGCTTTGGATAAAGAATTTTGTGGTCAGATGAGTTTGGGGAATCTGTGTTATACACATACTCCATGATTTCAGCCACAGTCCAACTTCTTCTTAAGTGCCACTACACAGCCAGCCATCTTCATAACATGTTCTCCTGGAAGTTGCACAGGCCATTCAAACTCCAAGACTGAACTCACATTTTTTTTTTTTAACTTTATATCTGCTTTCCGGTATCCATTTCCTGCCAGCTGTCCTGTTGCCCAAGTCAGATAACAGATATTCATCCCATATACCTTTCTCTTTGTCATTTCTCCTCCCCACCCCTCCACCTTGGTCAAAGTCATCAGTTCTCTTTATTTTATGCCTTTCTGATCTCGTTGACCCATGCTCTTTTTCCCTCCTGTCCATCAGGCCACTATCCAGGCTCTCACTTGGAGGGCTTGCATTTTTTCTTCTCTTCCTCCAGTTCACCCTTCACACTGTTGACACATTTCCTATACAAATCTCTCCCAGAGGGTCCCCTGTTGACAATATTTAAGTGGTTCATCTTTAAGATAAAGGTCCTACCTCTACTCTTTCCCCGTCAGATCCCCTGTCTTCCTTACATGAACCGTGTGGTTCAGAGGGTCCCTGAAGTTGATGTTCTCTCTCCTCCTCTCACTCACTGCCTATACTGTTTTGCTGAAAACATGCTGCCTATCCTTGTGTGATTGGCCTGTTCCTTCCCCGTCAAGGTTCAGTTGTGTAATCCTCTCTGATGCTGCTGTGTCCACCTTTCTGAATAATGTGTCCCTCCCTTATGCTTCCTAAGCATCTAATATAACACTACAGGGCCATGCGATTCTCTGTGGCTGGAAGATTATTGCCACTGGAATCTGCAGATCTGTGTTTGAATTATGGATCTACCTTTATTAAATATAAACCCAGAAACGTAGTTGAACCTCAATATCCCTTTTCATCTGTAATTATTTTGATAATACCTGCCATACGAAGATTGTATAAGTTGTAAGTGAAATAAAGTATATAAAGCATAAAAAATATAGTGCCTGATACAATAGGTAGATGTAGTTGGATCTCCCCCATAACTGTGGGGGTACTATTTTCTTGGGATTCTCAGGGCTGGGACTAGAACTCGTCCTTTGCATTTGACACTATTGCTTTCTCCTTCGAAAGTACCGTCTCCTATCTTAAGTTTCCTGGTATAATTCTCATCATGTTCCCCCTATCATTCTGGCTACTCTTTTTCCACATATTTTGCTGGGTTATTTCTGATCATAAGGGGAAGAAATACTTTTCCTCTACTCTCTTAGGTTAAATCTCAGAGGCATGTAGATTAAACTGGCAAAAGACAGATTCATAGAAAAGAAGGCATACAATTTTATTTTTAATTTTACACACATGGGGACTCCACAGAAAAGAAGTGAAAACTTCCCCCAAAGGGTTTCAGTGAAGGTTACATAAGGTAATGTGTGTAAAGCACTTTGTATTGTGAGGGGCCCATGGAGAACTCATCATCAGTTCTAGTTGTCGCTCGGATCCATCAGTACCATCTTCAGCCCATCACCACCCAACATTAGTGGTCTTTTAAAAGTGCAGAGCAAATCAAATCGTATTTCTACTAAAAACTCTTAAAAGGCTTTGTGACATCTTTAGAAAATGTTGACTTTATAAGGCTTGCATGGTTCTCTATAGTCTATCTAGTCATGGTTAAAAGTCCCAATGCCATCTTGTACTGCTCACCCTGTTGGTTTTTCCCCCCAGAAATTCAGGATTTCTTTCATTACGTAGATGTATGGCCCTCCCTTTTGCATGCAGACTTGCACACTTAAAGAGTTCTTTCTTGTCTGGCACGCAGTCCTACCACTTGCTCCCCGACTCGATGTCCCTCAGGCTTCCGTTGTTTAGAGAATCCTGCTCGTCTATCAGTCTTTTTTTTTTCTTCTTCATCTTCTTTTTTCTTATCAGGTTTTAGGGAAAAAAAATTAAAAATCAACTTTCTTGAGTTAGGCTCTGTCTTTTGAATTCAGTTTTTCCTTCCTGTAGTGTTCATTACAAAGGTGATTTCTTTTTTTGGCCATTATGCTCATGGTCCACTTTGATGATGGGGAACCTATCTATCTTCTTCATGGTTGCATTCCCCAGCGCACAGTGTGTGGAAGACTGCCAGCAATTCCACAATCACTAAGTGAAGGAATATTATGATCAAAGTGTTGTAAATTCCCCATTTCTCCTTTGCATCGTTCTTCTCTCTTAAAGTTTAAATCAAAATTTTATTTTCTCTTGTCTAGAGATTAGATTTCTCCAATGTAATAACTTTGATTATTAGATTTGTATGAGTATTAAGAACAAATGAACAATGTTCTGAAAGTCCTGAGATTTCTCTCAGAGAAATGTCTACATCTGCAAAATTCCCTTAGAAAATAAGTTTCCTATGCATTATACATTTCTGATGTTCAATAAATTATTCACTCAATAAAATTGACTGTTCTTGATTATAAAAAATACTTCCTGATCATGCTATTCTATTTAATATGACAAAACTGTTTTTAGACATATTTTGACCTCAAAAGGGGATATTAGTGGGTGCCTGGGTGCCTCAGTCAAACATCCGCCTTCAGCTCAGATCCCAGGGTCCTGGGGCTGAGCCCTGCATCTGGCTTTCTGTTCAGTGGGGAGCCCGCTTCTCCCTCTCCCACTCCCCCTGATTGTATTCCCTCTCTTGCTCTCTGTGTCAAATAAATAAAATCTGTTAAAGGGGGAGGATATTAGGTTTTATTTGGATAGGACTCAATATTTCATAAAATGTATTTTAATTATGGCTTAACTTTTTCTAGTCTTCAGTATACTAGTTTATAAATGCAGAATTGATTGGTCCTATAAGATAATGGAAATCTCGGTACATTGTATTAAAAGTATCAGGATCCCTTAGCTTGTTTTATGTTTTATTTATTGTTCTTTAATAGCAAAGAGAATCTTCAACTTTTTCTTCCTCCAGACTTGTAGCAGATCATGAGATTTGCCCATAGCTTTGCCTTTCATCATTTTATTACTTATTCCACCTTTACTTTAGAATCTTCTCACTGTCCCACACAGCTGAAAAAAATGGGAGAATAACTCAGTAGAGCTCACCCTTTTAATTAGTCATTCACTTGGACTCTGAGCAACCAAGCCAGCACCCACATTGCCTCCAAGATTTATAGCCCAGGGTGGTAGCTATAAATAGCACATTTCTATCTACACTTAAGTATAAAAAAAAAAATGAAGTGTTGTTGTAGATAAGGTCACAAGTAAGGTTTAGTGAGAAATGTAATTCTGGTTGGACCCCTAAGCAGCGGCTAGATAGAAGATATTTTAAGGAAAGAAAATTTGAGCCTTTGGTATTGACTGTTTCTATACTGTCACGAGTCTTGATACCTTCAGCTCTAATATTGTCCATTTCACACAGTCCCTCTGTGCCTCAGATATTAGCTCTTCTTCCAGACACATGTAGTGAATAGTAATTTACACGTTGCCATTTTGAGCATCTAATATATACCACGGGTTGTATTATCTCTAATTCTGTAATCATATAATTTTTAAATGAAGACACTAACATGTCAGCATGGTTAAGTCATGTGCCCAGATTCCCCTGTACATTAAGTTATGAGGTCAGCTGTTCAACTCCAGACCTTTCTGACTGTAGTCTGTTCATTTTCAAGGGTACCTCACTGCTTATCCTCATCACACAGAGCACGATGGCATGATAGCCAATGCTGATTTCATAAATGGTCCTTCCATCATTTTCTTTCTTTCTTTTTTTTTTTTAATATTTTTTATTTATTTGACAGAGAGAGAGAGAGAGATCACAAGTAGGCAGAGAGGCAGGCAGAGAGGGAGAGGGGAGGAAGCAGGCTCCCTGCGGAGCAGAGAGCCCGACGCAGGGCTTGATCCCAGGACCCTGGGATCATGACCTGAGCCGAAGGCAGAGGCTTTAACCCACTTGAACCATCCAGGCGCCCCCATCATTTTCATATCTGTTGTACCTCCTTGGTCCCTTCCCCAACCAGGCAGAATCCATAGGCTCCTCCTTGGTCAGTTTTCTCCACTACTTACACCTGCCTCCAGCTCTGGGAGGTGACCTTCCTTGCAAGCAATGCATCATCAAAATACTCTCCGTGAAGGGCTAAGTTTACTTAGAGCTGGTTTGGTTCATAATGAAATGTCAGTTTTTGTACAAGGTACTAAATGAGGGCAGGCCTTAGTGTAAAATATATCCACAGAAATCCCATTAATACAAATGTGTTATTTAAGTGACCTAAAATTACATAATTTCCCTGAGAGAGTTAACACTTCGTTTAACTTAAACCAAATGTTTTAGTCTATAGTTTTTTGTTGTTGTTGTTGTTGTTCTACTACTGAGATCAGCTTTCCTGCATGAGTGTAAGTTTTAGAGTGAGAAGGAAGTTTTAGAGTGAGGAGGAAGGAGAAAATGGGCATGAACAGAAGCAGGCATTAAGGTACTCATGAGTTCAGTTTTGAAGAGAGCCCATTCTAGGGAGAACAGTTCTGGAACAAATGCTCTTCTAATGGGGACTACCAGAAGTTGGCAAAATCTGTTCCTTGTGAGAGTGAGACCCAAGAAACATGGCTGTGTCTCAGTCTTGGGAATCAGATGTTTCCTAGTTTGGATAAAGGCAGTCCTTGAACTCCGGAAAAGTGATAGTGCATTCCCATCTCCCTCCACTAGTTTCTCCACACCTAAAGGTTTCCGTCCAAGACTACTTTGTTTCATGCTTTCTAAGTCCTGTATGTGTCTTGATGACAAATCACTAGGGTACATGCTACCCACTAAATTTGCCTTAAGAATTTTCTCATAAGGGGCGCCTGGGTGGCTCAGTGGGTTAAGCCTCTGCCTTCGGCTCAGGTCATGATCTCAGGGTCCTGGGATGGAGCCCCACATCAGGATCTCTGCTCAGCAGGGAACCTGCATCTCCCCCCCCCCCCCCCCCCCCGCTCTCTCTCTCTGCTTGCCTCTCTGCCAACTTGTGATCTCTGCCAAATAAATAAATAAAATCTTAAAAAAATTTTTTTTTTCCTCGTAAGCATCTTGGGAACTCTCATCAAAAAATGTGCAGAACTTATAGTTGGCCTCTTGCAGCTGGGACATTTATCAGGAACCGACTCTTTTTTTCCCTTTCTAGGACTGCATGGTGTCACTCTTTTATTTTTATTTCATTGCATTGAATTTCATTTTTTCCCATCATGATGAATTTACTCATTAGTCCTCATGCCCTACCTACCTCCCCACTGATAATCTTCAGTTTCTTCTCTATAGTTAAGAATCTCTTTCTTGGTCTGTCTCTCTTTCCTTTGCTCATTTGTTTTGTTTCTTAAATTCCACATATGAGTGAGATCATATGGTATTTGTCTTTCTCTGCCTAACTTATTTCACTCGCATTATACTCTCTAGCTCCATCCATGTGTGGAGATATATATAATTTTTTCTTTATCCATTCATCTATTGATGGACACTGGGCTGCTTCCATACTTTTGGCTCTTCTAAATAATGCTGCAATAAACATAGGGATGCACATACCCCTTTGCATTAATGTTTTTGTGTTTTGTGGGTAAATACCCAGTAGTGCAATTCCTGGATCAGAGGGTAGTTCTAAGTTTTGGAAGACTTTCCATACATTTTCCACAGTGACTGCGCCAATTTGCATTCCCACAAAGAGTGCATGAAGGTTTCTTTTTCTCCACATCCTTGCCAACATTACTGTTTCTTGTGTTTTTGATTGTAGCCGTTCTGAGAGGCGTGAGGTGATATCTCATTGTAGTTTGGATTTGCATTTCCCTGATGATGAGTGATGTTGAAGCTGGAGAGTGACTTTCTTGTTACAGGGAGTCAAAGAATGAATCCTGCAGACAAAGGAAAGTGAGCAAAGTGATAGAGTTTTATTAAACAAGGGTACAGAAAAAGCTCTCAGGAGTGAGAGGGGTCCCCACCGGGTTGCAAATAAGGGCTTTTCATCTCTGGCCTTTTATTAGGACTTTATCAGGAAACTTGCTGGTGGTTAGGTCAGTGGCCTGGAACTAGACATGACGCTTATGCATTGTGTGAGAGGTTTTTTTTTTTTGTTTTGTTTTGTTTTTTTTTTGGTTTTTGTGACATCTATGATCTATAGATATGTATCCCTCAGTCTGGTTAATCTTTATTGTGAACTTTTTCTCTGAGGCCTGATTAGTTTTTGTGGTTATTTTTATTTACTGTGTTTACAATGTAATTATTAGAAAAACATTTTAACCCTAGTAGTTGGGATGGGGTGGTCTAAATTTCCCTGATCTCTGTCTGTTTTGTTTCAGAGTCTTCATACCCAAAATACCCTCAGAGTCTAGCCAAGGGGCTCCTTTGTCTCCCTCCTATACCTTAACCCTTCCCCTATTTACGGGCAGATGACTCAGTGTGAACTTTCAAGGTCTTGGTTCCAAAATCCTGGGCCCCAGCTTCAGTTGTGTTTTGGGGTAAAAATATATCAGTGCTCAACCTCTTACTACTGATTGTCTCCACTTCCTGCATGTGTTCCAGTCCCAGTCAAGGAAGACTGGCTCTGGGCTGTGAGTGAACAGCTTTCTGTGTTGCAGAGAAAACCCGGGGCTTGTACCCTCGGAGATGTTATCTTACTACCTTGGTATTTCTTTTGTGTACATGTGAAAGACAAATCATGGATCCCAACTTAACATGAAAAACGAAAACAAAAGCACCCGTTGGGAAAAGCCTTCCTCAGATCCCCTGAACCAGACATCTCCCATTTCCGTTGCTTAAGCTCATTTCCTGACAGCCAGCCTGATGCCTTTCTGAGCTCTTTTATTGTAGTTTACTAAAAAACAAGCAGGTCTTCTCACTGCCTCTTTGCTCGCTAACATCATCTTTGGAAGGCAGGCTCTTACACTTTCTGTCTACGTGAATTCTTTGATGTGATTAAATTGTATCCACACATAAATAATTTTAAGGATAACTTTATCAATACTTAAAAATGTCTAGAAATGTAATTGTCAGCAAAATTACATACCTTTTTTATTTTCGGATTTTATGCTTACACAACAACAACAAAACACTAAGCTCTTGTACATTTACTTTAAGGAAACTCTTCTTTCCTCTGTAGCTTCAAGGAGGAAAGCAGCCTGATTTAGTTTTCATTTTTCAATTTGTGTCTATGCATAAAGTTGGCTGTTTCTTGGTTATATTGCCTTTTTTTTTTTTTTTTTAAAGATCTTGTTTATTTACTTGACAGGTAGAGATCACAAGTAGGCAGAGAGGCAGGCCGTGAGATAGGAGGAAGCAGGCTCCCTGCTGAGCAGAGAGCCTGATGCGGGGCTCAATCCCAGGATTCTGGGATCATGACCTGAGCTGAAGGCAGAGGATTACCCCACTGAGCCACCCAGGTGCCCCTTGGTTATATTTCTGAGAATGTCTTCCTGTAAGGTTTGACATGCTTTGTTCCCTTCATCTTCTTCCTTTGCCACGCTTTTCTGTTGTATTTTATTTTTGTTTTCAAGATTTGAAAATTTTGTGTGTTTTTTTCACGAATTCTTTCAATAGTAGAAAATCGAGAGTCCTCACGTGCTTCTCTATTTTAATCATTTACCTAAACTTTATTTCTTGGAACATTAGACAACTTCATCCAGAACTCTCACTTTTCTGCGTTTTCTCTGCTCCGTACAGTAAGATCCCTCTCCTCCCCCAGCTTCTGTCTGCAGTTTGGGCCAGAATGCGTGTGATCATTCACAACAAAACAAAACTAAACCACACGCGCAGGTTACAACTCTGGCTGGGTTCCAGGATCCCACCAGCCAGACAATGAGCGGCCCCAGCCCAGAAGCCGGGGTGTGGGGGAGGGCAGGAGGAAGCCCGTCTTGCCCTCTTCGTTGGTCGGACCCTGAACAGGGTCAGTAGCAGATTGAGGCTGGGAATGGGTTGGACTGATTGTTTTGCAAATGGTGCTGATGAATATCTCACACGGCCTGCTTTACTTTTATAGTTGTGTTAAAAATCAATTAAATTTGGTAGCATGTATTTAAATATCCATTTTATAAATTTCTTTATTTTTTCCCTCTCTTAGAACAGTTCAAATAAAACTGTGACCAATTTTGGAATAACTACAGCCATGCAAGAAAAGGCTTAGTGGGATGCTAAAAATAGATGTCTTCCTTTAGATTTGTTTTCTTCTTGTTCATTTCCAAAAGACTTGCCAGTGTACTTGGGATTATAGTCTGAAGACTAAATTAGTCCAATAAAACAATGAAAAATGCAAGGATTAGCATTTTGTTACATAAAAAAGTAATTACTGCTTTCTATATTTAGATTTCTGAATTCTTATAGGCTCTCAGCAGTTTTGTATCAGTTTCTGCAAGAAATTGCCAGAAGTGAAGTGTGCTGACATGTGATCAATGTACAAGTCTGAAGTTATATTTTTGAGGGAAACATTTTAATTTAAAAAACTACGAACACATGAGGAACTCAGTTTACCGTCTGTTATTTCTGCTACTCCTCTACATCACCCCTGCAGTTCCTAGAATGTACAATCCAGGAAGGTGGGGATCTTGGGTTACTAATCATGCAACCACTGGGGAAGGCTGAATTCTCAGCCCCAATGAAAAAACTGCTCGGAGTGGGGGACGCCTGGGTGGTTCAGTTGGTTAAATGTCTGCCTTCAGCTCAGGTCATGATCTCAGAGTTCTGGGATCCAGTCCCATGTAGGGCTCCTGGGTCTGCTTCTCCCTCTGCCTGCTGCCCTCCCTGCTTGTGTCCCCTCTCTGACAAATAAATAAATAAAATCTTAAAACAAAAACAAAAACAAAAACAAATCAGAGAGGAAAAGGGGAAAGAAATCATCTACTCATTGAAACAATGTGTAGGAGCTGTGCTGACACTTCACGCACATAATTTCTTCTCCTAACAGTGCTTCCCTCCCACTCCCAGCCACCCTCTCCTCAATACCGAGTTAGAACTTTTTAATCACAATTTACAGGTGAGTAAACTGAGTCTCAGATAAAACCTACTTGTTCTTATGAAGCTTTCTTTTTTTAAAATTTAATTTAATTAATTTATTTGACAGAGAGACACAGTGAGAGAGGGAACACAAGCAGGGGGAGTGGGAGAGGGAGAAGCAGGCTTCCCACTGAGCCGGGAGCCTCATGGGGGGCTCAGTGCCAGGACCCTAGGATCATGACCTGAGCCCAAGGCAGACGGTTAATGACTGAGCCACCAGGTGCCCCCCCCTCTTTTTTCTTTCTTTAATGGAAGGCCCTACAGCATAAAAATTACATGCTCAAAGTTGCACAGCTTCTAACTGACAGATCTAGAACATTAATCCCACATGTTATGCTTCCAAGTACAGTTCTCTTTCTACCAAATGTCACCTGTTTACTGCGATGTTGGGTTTTTTTTTTTTTAAGATTTTATTTATGTATTTGACAGACAGAGATCACAAGTAGGCAGAGAGGCAGGTGGGGTGGGGGGAGCAGGCCCCCCACTGAGCAGAGAGCCCAGATGCAGGGCTCCATGCCAGGGCCCTGAGACCATGACCCTGGGACCATGATCTGAGCGGAGGGCAGAGGCTTGAACCCACTGAGCCACCCAGGCGCCCCCCTTTTGTTTTTTTAACTCATTCTTTTGCAAACAGTAAAGAATAGGGAAACCTATTAAGACTGGGCTGGAGTAGAGCAGAATTTATGTTTTGCTTTGGAAAGTCTGGTGAGGGTTAGGAAGGAAGACTCACATCCCTCGCAGTAAGATCAGAAAGGATAGGCAAACAGGACGAAGTCCCCACATGGGCACTGCTGGCAAAGGTAGGAAAACAGGATTCAGTTTTTTAGGATCCCAGTGTTTTGACGCATGCTTCCCCATGGCTTTTTCCTCTGCTGGGGAAACACTCATTCTTTGAGATTTACTCTTTTGTCACCCTCCTCTCTCTTCTCAGCCTTTAAGGAGTAACTGTCTACCCCAATCTTGTAAAGAAAAGTAAGAGTCTGCTGGTTTGAACTTGAAGCTAAGTGTGCAGATGTGAGGAGAAACATTTACAGGTCTCATGATCAACAACGTGTGTTAACTTGGATATCCTGAATTTCCCACTGAAGGGTATCCCATTACCTTTACAGAAACATCTATCCTAGGTGATTTCTATAGTGTGAACATGAGTCAGGCTGGGGGAAGGCAGGGCTGATACACCAGGAGGAAAACACCATATGCGAGGTAAGGTAGACGATATTTTCTGTAAGTAAACAGGGTATGGATGACTTGAGAAAAACACAAAAACAAAAATTTTAGGCACTGCTTTCACTAAGCTTTCAACTTACAGACTGTAGTTGCTTTTGGGTATAATTTTCCTATTTTCCTATTTTCTTTTTCTTTTACAGTTTAACTTGTTTCATTCTGACTATAAATTTGATCTAAAATATTAGTAATTCTGAATTTTCTGTTACAGATTTTAAGAGACGTTAATAGTGTTTGGATTTACAGAGATTTAAAAAAAATAAACATAAAAGAGTGAATAAAAATGAAGGAGAATTTTTTATTTTTTATTTTTTATTTTTTTGGCCCTCCCTCATAGCATTTTTTTTTTTTATCAGAGGATGGCAGGTTCTGCAACCACACCCAGCAAGTCTCTTAAAAATATTGATAAAGCTGTCACTGCAGACACATTCTTCAGTAAAAGGATATCAACACATTACTAGTGTCAGAAATTTTTATTTTATGGAAAAAGATTTTTTCTTTAAGTACAAAGTCTAGTAAAATCATTAGAAAATATGTACACATGATTGTGTTGATATAAACTTTTTAAAATTGCCAGAACACTTTAGCTTCTGATTTTTCTCTGAACTCCTCTGAAATGGTTTACACTGAACTCCTCTGAAATGGTTTACACTGAACTCCTCTGAAATGGTTTGACTCTTACAAGTAGATTCTTGGGTGAAGAAATTGATAGACCTCATTCAGATGAAGTAGAACCATTATTAAAATATGTATAATTATACAAAATCAAGAATTTTGAAGCACCTCCTATGACTAGAGTATAAAGCAAGTGTAGATTAAAAGCCAACGTGCTTCTACATTTACTTGCAGTTGCTATTGCGAGGGAGATTTTGAAGAAAAGACTGAATTCAGTGGGAAAAAAACTGGTTAGCAGCTTGTTTTTAACCAATCTTTATTTTACATGAAAAGAGTACATGAATCCAGCCTGCATACTTTTGAGTTGGTTTATAGGTCTACTTATTCTCTTAAACTCCCTTAATCAAGTGTTTTCTTCAACTTTTTGGCTCAGTTGGTGTATCAGACAGGGTTCTCCAGAGAAACAGAGCAAATAGGATGTCTGTCTGCCTATCTTCCTAGCTATCTATCTTATCGTGG
Organism: Lontra canadensis; assembly: GCF_010015895.1. Lineage (NCBI taxonomy): Eukaryota > Metazoa > Chordata > Mammalia > Carnivora > Mustelidae > Lontra > Lontra canadensis. The sequence continues at coordinate 53,949,506 of NW_022630996.1, read as the reverse complement.
TAGAGGAAAAATAATTTTCCCTCTACCTTTCTAGGTTCTTGGTTGAGAACCCCTCCCTCTCCCCTTGTAATATAAGACAGATTAGCAGGAGATAAACAAACAGAAGTTTAATCACATGTGCAACTCCTTTATACATGGGAGATACCCAGGAAAATTGAGTAACTTCCCTGAAATAGCCCGAGTCACCTCCTTAAATATCATTTCCAGCTAAAGACAAAAGAAAGATGTTAGGGGCGGGGAGTCAGTTATGGAAGGTCACCAGGAAAAGCACAGTAATCAAGGGAAGGCTGTTGGGCAGACTTAATTCATTTGATAAGAGTTTCTAGAGAGTTAGTCAACTTCCTCCTTCTACGTCAGCTGGGAGACACCCAGACAAATGGAGATTTCCCCTATTAGTGTAAACGTCTCTTACAAAAGGGTAACTCTCACTTGATTTTCAGAGCCTTGCCTGTGTCTGCAGGGTCTTAAAAATAATGAGCTCCAGATAATCCAGATAATTTGGGGGGAGCAAATTTTGCTCTCATTTACTCTCTATCTATTGAGAGATTTATTTCTTTATTTTAAGGAACTGGTTTACAGGATTGTAGAGGTTGGTCCAACACCAGCTGAACAGGTCGGCAGGCTAGAGACCCAGAGAAGAATAGAAATTTAGCTTGAGTCTAAAGGCAGTGTTGAGGTTGAATTTTTTCTTCTTTGGGGGACCCTAATCTGTTAAAGCCATCAGCTGATTGGATGAGACCTAGCCAGGTTATGGAGACTAATCCACTTTTCTCAAAGTCTATTGAATTAAATATTAATCTCATCTAAAAATTACCTTCACGGCAACATCCAGACTGGTTTTTTAGCAGATTTCTAGGTACTGTGGTCTTGCCAAGTTGACACATAAATTTAACCATTGGGGTTAAATTTGATAAAACTATTGGGGTTGGTGATGATAAAACCATTTATTTAATCTCTGAAGTTAGATACTCAAGGTAGATTCCCTGAAGAGAGAATTAATGAACACTCTATGGAGAATGGCAGTGAGAAATTCTCCAAGGGTTCCATGGGTAGATATTAGCTGCCTATCCAACAGGTAGTTTCCCCTTTTTAGAGTTACCAGATTTAGCATATAAAACTATGGGATGCCTAGTTAAATCTGAGATTCAGGTAAATAGTTAATACTTTTTTAGTACAAGTATGTCCCACATTTTGTAAGGCACTTACTTATATTAAAAATTTGTTCATTTTTGGGCTGCCTGGGTGGCTCAGTGGGTTAAGCCTCTGCCTTCAGCTCAGGTCATGATCTCAGGGTCCTGGGATCGAGTCCCGCATCGGGCTCTCTGCTAGGCGGGGAGCCTGCTTCCTCCTCTCTCTCTCTCTCTCTCTACTTGTGATCTCTCTCTGTCAAATAAATAAAATCTTTAAAAAAATTTTGTTCATTTTTATTTGGAATTCAGATTTAACTGGATGTCTTCTATTATTTTTTAAGTATACATTTTTTTAAAAAAATTCAAAAACCTTATTTCTTTGGAACAGGTTTACAGTAAATTTGAGAGGAAGGCACAGATATTTCCCACATACCTTCTATCCCCATGCAAGCACAGCCTCCTTCATTATTAATACCAGTAGAATTGTACATTTATTACTATGGATAAACCTACACTGATACATCATAATCACCTAAAGGGATTCATTCTTGGTATTGGACATTCTATGGGTTTGGACAAAAGCATAATGACCTACCTGCATCATATCATACAGTGTATTTTCACTGCCCTAAAGATCCTATGTGCTCTGCCTATTCAACATACCCTCTCACCCCTGCAGCCAGAACCACTTCTTATTATTTCCAAAGTTTTGCCTCTTCTAGATGTTCCATATTTTATCTTGCCATCCTCCTTTTTTTTTTTTTTTAAAGATTTTATTTATTTGACAGAGAGAGACAGCGAGAGAGAGAACACAAGCTAGGGGAGTGGGAGAGGGAGAAACAGGCTTTCTGAGGAGCAGGGAGCCCGATGCGGGTCTCCATCCCAGGACCCTGGGATCACGACCTGAGCTGAAGGCAGACGCTTAACAACTGAGCCACCCAGGCGCCCCTCACCTTAACTTTACTTACCACCACATCTTTTTCTTGGCCAGTGGACGCAACTTGCCCAGTCTAAAAGAGTGTTCTGGCCCGTATCCAGTTCACAACATAGGATTGTGCCAATGGAATATAACTGGAAGTCACATTGACTTTTTCCTCTTTGCTGTTTGATCATTGCCCCTACCTTTTTGACTTATGTCCAAACCAAGTGCAATGTCTTGAGGAGGTGAGGCCACCCATGTGAGAATAAGAGGCGCATATTAAAAATGACAGAGCAGGAGAGAAGAAGGAGAGGGGCACCTTGATGAGATCCTTGAGTTGAAACATCAGTTGTAAAATGCCCACTTTAGAATCTCCTATTAGGTGAAAATAAGAACCTTTGTTTGCGTAAGTCGTTGTTGTTACGTTCCTGTTACATGAAACTATACAGCAGCCTATAAACCACAGATTTCTGTGTGGCCTTTGGAATCAAATTCAGGGACTCTCTTGTTTCATTTCTGCAAGACATACTTCCCCGTTACCCCTTCTTGTCTATGAAAAACAATCTTTTCTGCCTCCTGATTCCTGAGTGAATTTGGGGATAGAATTGCCTGCAAGCCAGTCTAAAGAAATGAGAAGAGTTTTATTCTCCTTTTTTTCCTGTATTCTGTGTCTCTGTATACACACATATGTGCTGCGGCACAGTTAATCTGGTCAACTACCAAAATAAGTCAGACTTTATAACAACCATGGAAGCAAAAGCAGGACTCCGTTTATATTTGCCTCAGACTGTATCTTGAAATTCTGTTGCAAACTGTTACTCTTTATCAGGACCAGTAAATATAAGAAACAAGAATAGTCAGGTACTTTTCCAAGAGATACCATATAAAAGTAGGCATTATGTAAGTCAGTAGGAAATAGTAGGCCAGGAAGCTGCACTTGCAACCAGCAAGGAAAGTAAGTATTGAGAATTATTTCTAGTACACCAAGTTTATAGCTACAAGTAAATTAGGTTCTTGAGTGACTTGAGTAAATGTGAAAAACAAAACACAGAGATTTCCATATCTAAAAACAAATCTACGGAGTTTATATTTATCTGGCACAAAATAGATTCAGTGTGCCTTTGAAAGTACATTAAGAATCATAATTCTGGGGAGCCTGGGTAGCACAGTCAGTTAAGCACCCGACTCTTTATTTTGGCTCAGCTCATGATCTCAAGGTCATGAGATCGAGCCCCATGTTGGGCTCCATGCTCAGCGTGGAGTCTGCTGGGTTTCTCTCTCTTCCTCTCCATCTGCCCCTCCCTCTTGTACTGTTTCTCTCAAACAAATAAAAATTAAAATTAAAATTAAAAAACCTTGGGGGAAGAAAAAAAAGGAATCCCCAAGATTTTTTTCCCAACGTCTTTATCATCCACTCATCCCTGGGCCTTCTGTTCAATTTCCAAGGAATTTGTGAGTTGCATGAGTTATTTGTGGCTATTGTGAAGATTCTGTCTGGTCCTTTGAGACATTGTACAGGTAGAGGACATAGTGTTTGATTTTTATATTACCAAAAAAGAAAACTGGAAATCACTTATGTCTTGGTTTTTATTATAACCAAGATGTCCAGCCTCTTTGAACCCTAATTTATGAGGATGAAAAATAAAGATGGTCATAAATATAATACATTTCTGAGGGATGTTGAAATAATTACAAGAAAAAATTACTATTCTTTGTTTGAGAAAACATATTCTAGGATATAAATTGTTTCATGCTGTTTTTCAGGATATGAGAAACATACCTCTTTAGTGAATAAAACCATATTTGACAATAGTCAGTAAGTAGGTATATGAGTTCCATCCTTGAGAGGAAATGCAAAGAGAAAATAATGCTCTAGAAGCAATGTGTTTTTTTGACAATGTGTATTGCCCTTTATTTTACTTATGAATTATACTATTATATATATATTTTTTCTGAAATTATTAAAAACCCAAACTCAAAGAACATGAAAAAAATTGTATTTTTCACATGTTGATAGCATCACCTTAATATTTTAGATTATAATTGTTATTTACAACACAGTCTAGTTTAAAGTTGACCCTTGAATGACACAGGTTTGAATTGCGTGGGTCCATTTGTATGGGGATTTTTTACAGCACAGCACTGCAAATGTACTTCCTCTTCCTTATGATTTTCTTGATAACATTTTCTTTTTTCTAGCTTACTTTATTATAAGAATACAGTATATGATACATATAACATGCAAAATATTTGTTAGTTGACAATTTATGTTATTGGTAAGGCTTCAGCAGTAGGCTATTAGTAGTAGTTAAGGTTTTGGGGGGTCAAAAATTAAATGCACATTTTTGACTGCATGGGGGAAGGGAGTCAGGGCTCCTAAACCTGGCATTGTGTAAGGGTCAACTGTATGTGAAAAATAACTATAGTTTTTGAATTAACACAATGAGGTTTACTATGCATTATGGAGTTATTTTAAGTCATAACTAATCTTGTGTAAATTCCTTTTATAAAGGAAAAAAGAGATTCTTGTTTTAGAGTTTAATTGACTAATAGCCCAGATGCATCTGTGCTATATGCATAACTAGAAAATATGTATTTTTGAAGATTTTATTTACTTATTTGACAGAGAGAAAGAGAGAGAGAGAGCACAAGCAGGGGAAGCAGCAGGCAGAGGGAGAAGCAGGGTCTCTGCTGAGCAGGGAGCCCGATGTGGGGCTCGAACCCAGGACTCTGGAATCATGACCTGAGCTGAAGGCAGATGCTCAACTAACTGAGCCACCCAGGTGCCGCTAGAAAATATTTTTATCCTATAGGATGGTATAAGAAAATTTAGCAAAAGGGGAGATTGGTATTACCTATATTCTTTTAAATTTGTGGGTTTTTTTTTTTTTGAAGATTTTATTTTTAAGTGATTTCTATAGCCAGTGTGGGCCTCAAACTCACAACCCTGATATCAAGAGTCACGTGTTCCCCCAGCTGAGCCAGCAGGACACCCCTTAAATTTTTAAAAAACATTTACCTATTTATAAATAAAAATAGGGGAACATTGAAAAAAGAAAAAGCCCCTAAAAGGAAGGTAGAGAATAAAAAAACACTCTGGCACTTCTTTTTGCCTTTAGTCTAGTTTCTGATCCAGAGGCCGTTTCATAGGCCTGTGGCCATGATTGGCACCTGTACCATTACTAGTTCATTCTACCAGATTAAGCAGTTCCAATTAGTGCTAAAAGGATCTACATAGATCTGCATCAACTAGCTGCTCACTATCACTGAGGCAAAGCAGGAAGGTTGGAATTTTCTTTCCTGTTCTGAGCATCAGAGTTTATTCTGATATATGCTGGTTGGAACTATTTTCTCTTGTCTAAAGGCTGTTCTGGACATCAATTTTAATCTGATTTTTTTCTCTATCTAAATGGGAGGGTGGTTCATAGCGTGATTGTACCTGTACTTATTCAACATGAGGATAATATTCAGCAAGAGTGTTATCCCATGTCCATTTTAATACACTGAAGTACACTGTATATGAAAGCACAGCTGTATTTCAGAATAATCTGAAAGTTGAAACCCTGGCTGGCAGCTACCCCGAGTATTCAGTTAAATCAGAAAACTACAATTTCCAAGCGTTCTACACCCTGGGATTTTTTATGATAATTTTCTATCTTCATATTCAGAGTAATTCAGTTTTATTTAGAAATAGAGCATCAAAGTGACTCTTAATCTCACAAAACAAACTGAGGGTTGCTGGGGGGAGGGGGTTTGGGAGAAGGTGGTGGGGTTATGGACATTGAGGAGGATATGTGCTATGGTGAGTGCTGTGAAATGTGTAAACCTGGCGATTCACAGACCTGTACCCCTGGGGATAAAAATATATGTTTATAAAAAAAAAAAAATTCTACTCAAAAAAAAAAAAAAAGAAATAGAGCATCATCTTTCCATAATCTTTAACTAGTTAGGTTCTCAACTAAAACACAGTCTAGATCACCTCGGATACCTTGGAAACCCATGCTACTCACATCGTCATACCAACGCTCCCCTAATTTGGCCCCATCTCCCACCCCTCCCTAACTCTCAAATCTCTCCACTGTGTCCACTGTACCTTTCCACAGAAATAAAATTTCTTTTATGTTCATTCATATTTTCTTCACTGTGCTGTGGGGCACGAGGCCCCCAACATACTTTTTTTTTTTTTAAATAATCTAACGGTTGGTGCTTCATCATCTTTCTACTGGCCTTCTTGGTTTCCCCAACATCTAAATATTGCCATATTTTTCTCTTCCTTAACTATACTAGCTAAGTGGGCTCCTGAAGGATGTTGAAATAACAGTCTCATCCAATCTCATGGCTTTAAATAAATTCCATTTAATGTTGATGGATCCCATGTTCTAATCTCCTTTCTTGACTTTCCTCTTGAGTCTCAGGCTACTACCTATATTTATTTACTCCTCAATTCTATTTTGGATTCTAACTGACATCTCAAAATCAACATTCGTAAAACAGGACTCTTGAATTTCACCTTCTTATCTTAAAATTTGCTTCCCCCTCTGTCACTTCACTATGTGGTATTTATATTCAAACATATGCTTAGGCTAAAAATCTAGGAATCATGTTTAACTTTCTTCTTTAGAATCAGATCCACCATCTTGATAAACTTCAGCTCTGTAAACTATATTCTGGAATGATCCACTTTTCACACCTTCCACCATTATCAGCTTAACCCCAGGCGCTGCTCTGTGTTTTGCCTGGATTCCTGCAACAGCTACCTAACCGGTCACCCTGCTTCCTGTTTGCCTGCCCACAATCTGTTCTTCCTATAGCAGATTTCAGACTGTTTAAAACAGATTGAAATTAAGTCCATTCATTTTAGTCTCCTTTTCAGTGCATCCCATCATATTCAGGGTAAAAGCCAAAGTGTGTTCACAGACAGCAAGACATTACCGGGTCAAGCTCTGGCCCAATGTCCTACTACTTTCTGTGGCCCACTTGGCTTCAGTTCCCATTGGATCTCTTGCTGCCGTTAGCAGGTCATACTTAGCCTGTATCTCCATCTTCCATGCTTTCCTCACAACCTGGGACACTCTTGTCCAAAGCCCTTTCATGCCTCTCTCCTTTTCATTATTCTGATCGCCTCTCAAATGTTATCTTATTGAGAGATCTTTCCTCTACAGCTTCCTATTCTCTTCCTACCCTTTGAAATGATGTTATTCTTTAAAATATTTTCTGTTACTACCTGAAACTTTATGGTTTACTTATTAATTAGGAGTGGCACTAATTTATCTTTTTCACATCTTATGTAGACAATTAATGTCTGGTATGCAATTAATGCTCAATGAATGTTTGTTGAATGAACAAATTATTAACAGTGTTTGATTTTGTAATTTTTAATGCATGAAATAGGTAGGAATCTCCTCTCATAGTGTTATATTACACACATTTTTTTAAAAAAAGATTTCATTTATTTATGTGATAAAGATTACGAGAGAATAAACATAGGGCCTGGCAGAGGGAGAGGGGAGGAGGAGGGAGAAGCAGGCTGCCCGCTGAGCAGGGGAGCAGGGAACACAGAGGGGGCTTAATCCCAGGACCCTGGGATCATGACCTGAGCCAAAGGCAGACACTTAACCGACTGAATCACCCAGGCGCCCCAATTACATACATTTTGAAATTGCTTGTTCAACTTGTACATTTCTTTATTCTTTCTTCAGGAATGTAGTGAGAATTTATTTCTGAGCTTTGATGTTAAAAGGAGAGATCCAGGCCATATCCTAGCATTCTTACCCTGGTTACCTTGTTCGCTCATTTCAGATGTATTTTTTTAATTTATTTTAAGTTTTTAAAAAATATTTTATTTATTTTTTTGACAGAGAGAGAAAGAGAGAGAGAGAGAGAGAGCAAGCGCTTGGGCACAAGCAGGGGGAGTGGCAGGCAGAGGGAGAGGGAGAAGCAGGCTCCCCTTGGAGCTGAGAGCCTGACCCTGGGAACAGGACCTGAGTCAAGGCAGATACTCAACTGACAAAGCCACCCAGATGCCCCAGCTCATTTTATATTTTAGAAGCAGGGGTAATGCTTCCCACCTCATTGAGACAAATACAGACACATAATAGATGTAAAGGTGTCTGTTAGAGCAGCCAGCATGCGTTAAATTCTCCGTGGATGGCAGCCATTCCTCCGAGGGTCCCATGCCCCGCATAGATTATGTAAATTTATTATCTTTTTAAACAAGGGATAAATGTGGGCATGTGATGAGTATGTGATGAAGTCAAAATATATGAGATGGGGGAGGGTCTCAAAACCTGGCCCCTAGGGCAAGCTCTGTCACTTGCTCGCTTTACTAAGAAGTTAAGGGCATATTGATCTCTTTGATCCTTAGAATCTTCACATATAGAATTGGGTGTGTGGGACGGGTATGCAGAGTGGGAAAGACCTGTATTATTTTCACATTTCCTAGGTTCCATCACATTCTGTAAGGTCTCTGATTCATTGTGTATGGGACGCTGTTTTCTAGTCTCTAAAGAAACTGTTGAAGTCTCTTAGGCAAACTTAATATATTTCCAAATAAAACATTTCTCAAGGCAGCGTGCATTTCTTCATCATTCGTGGAACAGTCGAGATAAGAGCGTGGGATTGGAGCTACTAGCGAAAGAAACAGATGTCTCAAGAGTATTACCCTCACAAATTTCAGGCTTTCATTCTAGTTTATCCAAGATGTTAATGATAAACAAGTTTTGAAAGCAAATATGATTTATCTCACAGGGCTTGATTTTGGACACGAAGGCCAAATATGATCTAAGTACATAGGTCAGTCATTTTGGTCACTAGTTATGTATTTACCGGTTAAATTAATTCAGATCTTTTCCACATGGTGTTAACTAAGTCCATCAGGGGTATTCCCCTCAACTTACTTGAATTTTGACATCTTCCTAAAAACATCACAGTACACGGAATAACACCTCCCTCCAAAGTTGTCCATGTCCCAATCCTTGAAATCTGGGAATATGTTACCATGCAGAGCAAAGGGAACTTTGCAGGTGTGATTAAGTTAAAGATTTTGGGATAAGGATATTATCCTGGATAATCTGGGTGGGTCTGAAGTGAGGACAGCACTTTTATAGTAGAGAGGCAGGAGGTCAGAGAGGAGAGAAGAAATGCTTTGACGATGGAGGATGGGGTTGCAAGCCAAGTAATGTAGGTGACCCCCCAGAAACCAGAAAGGCAAGAACATAGATAATCTTCTAGAGCCTCTAGAAGGAACATAGCCCCATGGACTTGTTTTATAGTTTTGACTTCCAGGGCTGTAAAATAATAGATGATTGTGGTTTTAAGCCATTATGTTTGTGGTAATTCATTGTACCTACAGCAGGAAGTGAATACATTTGTCTTGTAAACATGACTCTATGATGGAGTTTTCATTAGAAAATCTTCCTACTAAATTCACAAGTGGTAGGTCAAGTTAATAACTTTAATTAAAAATGTTCAAAAATTTAATCATCTGGAAGTGCTAGCATATGTAACAAGTTACCTGTGGCTACATGTAACCATAGGGAAACCACCTAGAGTAACTTCTTGTGAATCATCCACCTTTCCTTTTTCAGTTAACTGATTAATTAATGATTTATATTGTGGTAAGAACATACGATGTGAAATCTACTTGCTTCACAAAATTTTAAGTGCATGGTATAGTATTGCTAACTATAAGCACAATATTGTACAGTGGAGCTCTAGAACTTACTCATCTTGCATAACTGAAACTTTATACCCTTTGAACAGCATTTCTCCATTTCCTCCCCACCCCCCTCCCCCAGCTCCTGGCAATCCCCATTCTACTTTCTGCCTCTATGAGTTTGACTGCTCTACTCTTAAAACGAATATAAGTGGAGTCATGCAGTAACTGTCCTTCTGTGACTGGCTTATTTCAGTCAGCACCATGTCTTCAAGGTTCATTCATATTGTTGCATATGGCAGGATGTCCTTCTTTTTTTAATGCCTGAATAATCTATCTACTTTTTTAGGAGTGATTCTTTTTGGGTGGAAATTCCAGATATTGTATATGAGATTGCTGAGATAGCTGTCCTTCACATAGTGTTCCCCTCTGTGGTGGTTTTAAAAAGTATGTGCACACATTCAGAAGGTTGAACCTAAAAGTCTACCCTCCCCCAAACACTGAGTATGGGTTGGGCTTGTTTCTAACTAGGTGATTGTTGAATGTAAGTGAATGTAGAAGCAAATGACTTGCTTCTAACTAAGTGAATGTTGCAGAAATGATGGTGTGTGACTTTCAGGAATAGGTCGTAGATGTGTTGCTCACTCCTGTGCTCTCACTCTAGGGAAAATTAGTTTCCATGGCAGGGGGACAGTCAAACACCCCTGTAGAGGGGTGCCTGGGTGGCTCAGTCGGTTGAGCATCTGCCTTCGGCTTGGCTCAGGTGGTGATCCCTGGGTCCCAGGATCGAGCCCCACATCTGGGCTCCCAGCTCAATAGAGAACGTGCTTCTCTCTCTTCCTCTGCTGCTCCCCCTGCTTGTTCTCTCTCTTTTGCCCTCTCTCTATCAAATAAATCAATAAAATCTTAAAACAAAACAAAAAACAAACAAACAAAAATACCAGCCATGTGGAGAAGTCCCTGTGGTGAGGAGCTGAGGCCTTCCGCCAGCAGCCATGTGAATGAACCACCTGGGAAGTGAATACTTCAGCCTTACTGGGGCTTTGAAATGACTGAAACCCTGTTCTAAGCCTTGACTGTAACCTCCTGGGAGCCCCTGAGCCAGAACCATTCGGGGACACTACTTCCATTCTGACCTTCAGAAAATGTGTGCAGTAATATACGTTTTTATTGTTTTGAGTCAAGATTTGGGATAATTTGTCATGCACTGGTAAAACATGAATATACTCTTTCACGGTATTCTTGAGCTAAATTGTGTTGTAATTACTACAGTTTCTTTTCTATTATAGAGAAACTGTCTACACAGAGAAACTTAGTGTCACTGAGAATGTTTAAATTTTTTAAATAAGCAAACAAACAAAACAACAGAGAGAATAGGAACGGTCCAGTCTGGATTACACTTACTATTTAGAGACATGAGAAATCACAGTGAAAATTCCTTTTGAATGACAAACTATTCACAGAAAAGTGACTGAAGGGGGATGAAAGGATTTAAAAAAAAAAAAAAGGCTTTTCTTCTGCCCCTTTTATTCCCAGTCTGTCGTACTAATTAACATCATTTACTTTTACAGTTCATGATTAGTTCATATAATTAGAGAAGGATTAAGCTCTTCTCTCTTGGAGAGGATGGTTCATTTAACTGTTTGGAAACTGCTTAAAGAAAATCACCGAAGGACTCTGAGGGGTGGAATCCAGATATTATGTAAAAGGAGAATAAATGTGACCAAAGCTAGAATAATCATTCTGCACCAGTGCCTGTGCCAAATTGTCTCAGAATTAAATCACAACAGAAAATATCTGTTATTTATGAGTTTATCTGAGTGTAGAATGCTGTCTTTCATAGCTGCCAGTGTGTGGATGTGTTTCCATTAATTAACAGGACATCAGAAGTTATTCAGATAGTGTGATTAAAGTTAACATGACTTAATTATTTAAGTTGTTTTTTGCTCAGATCTTTTTTTGGTGGGGGGGTATTAATTTTTTATTATCTTCAAATATACTACCCAGGTTGGTCCTAGACCTTTCCTGCTTGGCATATAGAGTGATTTGAAATTTGCACTTTGAAAGAAGTAGCAGCAATAGCCTTCCACCATCTGAAACTCACCCAGTTGTCATCAGAGTAACTGAATAGAAGCTCTGAAAACACTGTATCTCATCCTCGGTGTAGATATGGATCTCGCTGCAGAAATAGATAATCCTCAATTGTCTTGGTTGCTCTGTTAAATCCAAGTCCTCAAGTCAACAGAATGGTCTTATGATAAAAGAAATACATATGATAAAAGCTGGAAATCATGTGTCTCATCTTGAGGTCAGACCTTCAATAGAATGGACATTAGTCATGGTCCTTCATCTGGCATAATGTGAATCTTCTGGCTATGACAGGGACAGGTGACCGGTATGAATACTGCTACAGTCCAGTCATGCTAAAATTCTCCCTTCTTTCATAATTCTTGAGTGCAGGCACACAGGCCCTGAGTTTTCAATGGAAGAACTCCCCTCCTACAGCCTCCTACAGAACTCCCCTCCTCTAGCCCTTACTAGATAGTTTCCAGTTCCATCTGCTAGTGCATCTTTCATGGGCCTTCCTTTAACCTCCAGTGTGTCTGTGGGCCCCTTCAGGCATTTTACTAGAGATAATAGCTTTATTTAGAGTGTGAAAAGAAAGGCTGTGGGCCAGCCACCACCCCCCCCCCAGCTGGTGGGACCACTTTGGGCCCCCATAGTTGCTCCACTTCTTAAGTGGACTGACAGGTCTGGGAGGATGCTGAAAAGCCAGGGAAACATTCCCAGCATAGAAAATGCATGAGAAACAAAGAAGCCTGCCTGACCATCGAGACACTATGAATGCCAGGTCACACGGAATCCCTGCATCAATTTATTGAGAGAACGACCAGAGGCTGCAGCTGTTTCCTCTCATTCATTCGTGCTGTGGCTGAGAACGCAGGTCCAAGCTTATTACTCCATTCCCCTTATTCAAAGCTACCTGGTGTTCCATCTCCGCTGTGAGTGTATTCCAAGCATGGAGGAAAATAAACCTCATTTTTCTGAAAGCACAACAGATTCACTGCTACTTATAGGTCTTTCTATTTTTCGAAATTCCACTTTCTGGGAGAAAAAAGAAAAGACTGCAGTAAGTGACCGTTATTTTTCCTCTGAAGAAAAAGAAGTGGGAGCATGTCAGTCTTTGCTGAAATTTATATAGTTGTTTTATTTGAACGGAATATTTCAAACTAAACACGTACTTTTATCCAGTTTATTTTGCTAATGACCTTACTTGGGAGTTTTTCTACTTAAAAATTCTTTGACTTTTTTCATCTTTTGTTAACAAAAATTTCCCCCTTATATTCGATCCACTTACCACCATTAGTTCCCATCTAGAGGACACACATCAAAATATACTTGAGGAGGGAAACAAACGGGAGGTCTGAGTTGAGTCGAGATGCTAGAAATATGCTATGTGGCAGCTGTATAACTGAGCCAACTCATATTTTAATTTAAAAATAAACAAACCAGAACCAGTGGATTCTTTTAATTTTTTTGCTTACCTGGACAAATTAATCAGAAGAAGCAAGTCAAGCTCTGTGGCCAGTATTTTATATTCTAGAAAACTAACTTTTTAAGAGAATATTGCACCTGCTAGGAGAATTTTGATTACTTCAGAAAGTACAGCCTGATTATTAAGCAGCTTGTTCAACATTTCTCCTTGAATAAACTTGAAAGTTTCACTTCTTAAAATGTTTTATTTAAAAAAAAAATTTAGGAGCTCCTGGGTGGCTCAGTCGGTTAAGCAGCTGCCTCTGGCCCAGGTCTTGATCCTAGAGTCCTGGGATCAAGCTCCACATTGGGCTCTCTGCTCAGCAGAGAGCCTGCTTCTCCCTCTCCCTGCCGCTCTGCCTACTTGTGCTCTCTATCTGTCTGTCAAATAAATGAATAAATAAAATCTTTGAAAAATTTTTTAAACTTTTTATTTTATTAAGTTTTTTAAATTTAAAAATTTTATGTTTTAATTCCAGTATAGTTAATATGCAGTGTTATATTAGTTTTAGGTATACAATGTAGTGATTCAAAACTTCCATAGACTCCGTGCTCCTCACAATAAGAGGGGTCTTTAATCTCTATCGCCTACTGCACTCATTCTCCCTGACCCTCCTCCCCTCTGATAACCACCAGTTTGTTCTCTAGAGCTAAGAGTTTGTTTCTTAGTTTGTCTGTTTTTTCTTCCTTTGTTCATTTGTTTTGTTTCTTATTTTTCACATATGAGTGAAATCATATGGTATATGTCTTTTTTTTTTTAAGTTTTATTTTTTATTGATTTGACAGAGAAAGGGAGAGAGCACAAGAAGAGGGAGTGGCAGAGGGAAGGGGATAAACAGGCTTCCCAATAAGCAAGGATCCCCATTGGGGGACTCGATTCCAGGACCCTGAGATCATGACCTGAGCCGAAGGCAGACGCTTAACTAATGGGGCCACCCAGGTGCCCTTGTATTTGTCTTGAAGGATTCTCTATTAATACTCTCCACTGTCCCCTTTGCCCATTAATGGTTTTGTCACTGTTTTGTTGCTGCATCGATGTGGGTATATTTGTAAGACAAAGGACAAATAACCAAGAGCTGCTAAGGTAGAATGAACAGCTGGCAGAAGAAATGAAGCATTATTCACAGTCACTTTAGCATTTTTCATGTGATAGGAAAGCTGTGCAAGTTTACGGGGAAAAGTGGTAACAAACATGATCATTAATAAATGGGTGTGCCCATTTTGATCAAATGCTTTAGTAGCTAATAGGGTAAACAGACTATGGTCATAATGGGAGCCTTTGAATTTACAGGGCCATTAAAAAATTAAGGACTATATTGTATGTTAAGATTCTTTGCTTATTATATGGTTGGCCTTTTCAGCTGACTTGACTCACATAAGTTATTATTCCCATCAGCTGGATATCATGATTTGGGTTCTCCGGATAAAGGCACTACAGTGGAGTTCAGTGTGCAGAATGCTCATTAGGAACTGCCTTGGGATCAACATCTGTAGAAGAGAGAGGGAGGAAACAGGGCTGGGTTGAGGGAGAGATTGAATTGCTATGCAGATCTGAACAACAGTCTCCACTGACCCCATGGAGAGCTGTGAAATTAAAATGGCCTTTTGGAGTTGTCTTGGTTTGGAACACAATAGCCTGGTCTTTTTCCTTCTGTGTCAACTGTTGGATGGGCCCAGACAATGGGCATGGGCCCAGATAATGGCCACACATTATCTGAGTTGCAAGGCAGCTCTCTGCAGTGGGAGCAGTCCCCGAAGAGGCTGATAGGCGAGGGTGTCTGATGACAACACTTTCAACAGCTGGGCAATAAGCCCTTCCTTGAAGTGTCTGGACGGCTGATCTATGTGTCCATTACACCAGCTCAGTGACTCGCAAAAGATGTTTTACTGTGGTGCACAATGAGAAATACCTCTTACATCACCACCCAGGCCAAGCACACATGCACGCATACATACATATAAATAAAAGTTTCACAAAATACTATTTTAATATTTGTGCCCTGTTGCATGTGATGTACTCTGATATTTTCTGTTTTGTTTCAGTCCATTCCATATTATTCTATTCTCTCTTCACCTTGTAAAATGTTGTATACAACACAATTCTGATGTCAAGAGCCCTTATTCAATTGCAGTGTGGAATTTGAAAAATATGGACTTAGACTGAAAGGTCCCCCAATAATGGGTCCATGATTAAAGGAGTGAGACTGATACAAAGCAAAGGTCAAGCAAAGTTTTATTCCGCGCCAAGCATCAAACCAAACATTCGGAGCCGTGCCTCTTACAGAGAGGGCGACCTCCCTCTGCTTCACAGACTAAATTTTAAGGGCAAAGGTCATGCGGTTGGGCCTGGCCACGCACAGGTGGTCAATGAAATTGTAACACAGAGAAAGCTGCACAGTCATGCTAGGTCACACATAAGTGACCAATTGAATTACAATTTACCCTAGTAGATATTTGAACTAGCCTATCACTTTGGTCAGAATTGGCGCCCAAAAGGTGGGACCCACACTCCTTGGTAGCTAGGAGACAGTATGCCCCCACTGATTGGATGTCTCCACCTGGCCTGACCCACCCTTGTATTTGGGCTTTGTTACCTGGGACTGGTTTCTGGGACTTGTTTTTAAGTAAATCCCCTGTGGGGTAGGGGGGCAGGGTCAGTTTAAGTTTTACTGCATAAACAACAAAATGACTGTTTAATCCAACCTTCTGGCTAAATAGGCCCTTACAGTAGAGGGAGAAGCAGACTGCTGTGCGGGACTCCATCCCAGGACCCTGAGATCATGATCTGAGCTGAAGGCAGACGCTTAACCTACTGAGCCACCCAGGCGGCCTCATGATGTGTTTAGGTTAATTTCACTTCCAGGCATCCAGAAAAGCCTCACAGTAAAACCTTACAACTCTGTGGGTCCTACAGAGAGGGTGTGGTTTATTATAAATCTCTAAATCCTTAAATGCCTTGTTCCAGGTGAAGTGTCGTTTGTGATTACTTGTTCTAACAGTAGAAGCTCCAGGCAAAATTTTCAAAGAAGGATATTAATTACGAGGGGAGGAAATAGTAACTGTCAGTGAGAACCATGAGTTCCATTTACTTGTAGAGTTTCAGGTTGATGTCAGACACAAAGCACCTTAGTTTTCCCAGACAGTGGATGCCTGGGATCTGTTTTACGTTGCAACTTTCGCAGGAGAGGAGTATCTGGTGTCAAGCTAGAGACTTGAGTATTGAAATATACAGGGCAAATGCCTGAAGGGGACAGTATGCCTGCAAATTTAAGTTAAGAAAAAAAAAAAGACTTAATTTTAAATAAAGATATGAAGAAGATCGTGCGCACAGTGTGATAGAATTCGGAAAGACGACAAATCAATAAATACATTTCCCCCCCCTCTGGGCCCAGAACAATAATAACAAACTTAAAATATACCCTTTGTGCTTGACACTGGAGCAAGTGTCTTTACTTGCATAAGATTTGCACTGCAACAAGGTAGAGATTGCTACGTGCATTTCAAATTTAGGATATACAAGCAGAAAATTAATAGGGTTCTAATGGAGAGGTATAAAAGCAAAGATGCAGTGAGAAAGAAGTGAAAATTATATACTGGTTTTCACATTCTCTGTTGGAAAATAGGCAATTTGTTATCGTATTTAATTTGTTATCATATTTATCATATTTAATTCTGGTGGCAACCTTCTGAGTGGACTTGATGATCACTATTTTTATAAATGAAGAAACTGAGGCTAGGTCATAAGTGACTTAGCCAGGTTAGTGGAGTCAATATTGCAATTTAGGTCTGGCTCCATCTTTTTTACTACTTCAAAATCATGTACATGCTTAAATTTCTAACTTTTAAAAATATGCAGAATAAATATTAAAACCAGCTATATATTTATTCATATGTCAAAATAGAAGTTGAAAACTGATTGATCATTTCTCTACCATTTCCACGTATTACATTATTTCTGCTTGTGAGATGAGTGTATTAAATACGTTAAAAAATCACTTATTATTATTGTGGGTCTTTGGGAATTTCTTCTCATGTGGTTGTATCTGTATTTTTTTTTTTTTTAAAGATTTTATTTTTTTATTTGACACAGAGAGAGACAGCCAGAGAGGGAACACAAGCAGGGTGAACGGGAGAGGGAGAAGCAGGCTCCCTGCTGAGTAGGGAGACCGATGTGGCCCCATCCCAGGACCCTGTGATCATGACCTGAGCCAAAGGCAGATGCTTAATGACTGAGCCACCCAGGCATCCCATGTATTATAATAAGATTTATAAGATGTATCTGTATTATAAGATTTCAGTTAACTGTTAAGAAATCCAGAAGCCAGGTTTTATCAACTCAGAGTAATAACTATGAGTGTATACTGAAGAGGAGATGAAATTAATGTCAGCCAAAGGTCTGGAAACCAGTAAAAATAAGAAATGCTTTATAGGTATATTCTACAATGTATGACTATTTTCAAGCATTATGACATCTGAAAAGTATAGTATTTTTATTTATCTACTTTTAATTTTTAAAATTTAATTTTTATTTGATTTCATTTATTTATTTAGTCTTGTTTTTTAAAGAGAATATCAGACTGATGGGGTTTTGGAGTATAGGTGAGTTTCGGTGAGGTGAGGTCTGGAGATGATGACCAAGAAAGAATTCTTGAGACAACTTTGCTGCAAAATGGTGGTTCATTAAAGCATGCAGGATCTGTGGGCAGAAAGATCCATGGCAGTGGGGCTGTGAGGGGTGGCTGGTTATATAGTGTGGGGTTGGGGGCATAAGCAACACGGAGGCTTCAAAAGAGCTTTCACGTGTTATTAAAAAAATAACATCTTACATTCAAGATTTGTTATACCCCTCGATTACTTTCAGGCTACCTATCCTCAGTAGATCCCAGTGAAAAATGAGAAGTACATATTAGCATCTCCATTTTATCGTTTGGCTATTAGGTCACAAAGTTTGAGTGACTTGTTCAAGATCATACAGTTGAGCCAGAATCCAAATAAGAAAACTGCTCTCTCCTGTTCCTCCAGTACAAGGCTCTAAAACTCTTGATAGAGTCTCTTGTAATCACTTCTAGGATGAGCAAGCAAGGGAGCTGAGAAAAAAATTATTGTAACACACAGTAGTGTAGCAACGCTGTCCTACGTCACAGGTAAGGCAAGGGGAGCCCCAGAAGTGTTATGACTCAGCCAAGTTCAGAGAGATATAAAAACCATTGCACAACCAAAGTCACAGAAATACGTAAGCCATTACACAACAAATCTGAACTCCAGAATCTCCTTTCCATGGAGAATGTCAGTGTAGATGATATGACTACGTTTCACCTGTTCAGTGTCTTCAGCAGCTTCTGAAAAGGTCTGCCGGCTCATGACTCATCTCTAATGGTGAAGCTGAATTTGTCCATGAATGCATCTCAGAGCAAATTTGCAGAGAATAAAATGCCACGGGGTGAGTTATTTAATGAGGTCAATCACTTAATTTCTGGTACTCTTTTGAGGTTACCGGGCTAAAAGTGGCTTTTAAAAGTCTGTCCTGGGATGCCTGGGTGGCTCGGTGGGTTAAAGCCTCTGCCTTCGGCTCAGGTCATGATCCCCAGGGTCCTGGGATCGAGCCCCATATCGGGCTCTCTGCTCAGCAGGGAGCCTGCTTCCTCCCGTCTCTCTCTCTGCCTGCCTCTCTGCCTACTTGCGATCTCTGTCAGGTGAATAAATAAAATCTTTAAAGAAAAAAGATTTTATTTATTCATTTGAGATAGAGAGATACAGAGAGAGAGAGAGAGCGCATGAGTAGGGGGAGAAGCAGAAGCAGGCTCTCTGATGAGCTAGGAGCCCAACGTGGGGCTTGATGCCAGGACCCTGGGATTATGACCTGAGTCAAAATCAGTCGCTTAACCCTCTGAGCCACCCAGGTGCCCCGAATGTAAGGTGTTATTATTGTGACAATCTATCACTACTCCTGAAAAAGAGAATCAGTTGTTCTGTTACTGAGTCAGTGAATTACCACTTTGGTGTATGAACACAACTTCAACTCTTGATTGATCGAAGGTGTTTATTAACTAATGATATGTGGAGTGTTTATTTTAATGTCTTTTGAGATGAGGGTTTAATGATGCTAGATAGACTGGAAATCAAAACTTTTTACATCTTCTGGAAGAAAGATGTATTTGATATTTTGGAATGTATGTATTTCAAAATTGTTATGGAAAACAAAGGCTGATTTAAATTTTGATGCCAACTTAAATCATATTTATGATTATTGTCTTCTCTTCTCTGGATACATAATTTTGTACCTAGAGTTTTTGAATTATCTAACATGCTCCTTATAAATGCTTTTCATATTCACATTTGGTCTCCATAAATTTATAAGTTTCAGAAAAGATTAAAGACAAGTCCGATTTTAACCTTTAATCATACTTATGTGATTGAAGTGTTGAGGGTAAATGAGCTGCCATTGAGAGAGTGCAGAGAAAGAAAAGCCTGGGGCCTGGGACTGCGCCTGAATGTAGATTGCATTTAAGAAACTGTAGCTAAAAATAAAACCCAGAAAGACATGGAAAAGGAGCATTCAGAGAGGAAGGAGGAAAAACAGAAGAGAGCTGCATGGTTTTAGAAACTAAGGGAAGAGAGAATTTTTCACAGTTAGGGTTTGGTTGTTGTAGAGCAGAGGAAACTGGAAATGGTTGGGAGCCATTCAAAAGGAGCCCAACATATGAAGTAACAGTGTGGATCATGGGTGGTCTGAGAAAAAATGAACTTAGTATAGCATGGGGGCCTTCTGGTAGGTGCTTGGATATCAAAGACCCAGATATGAGCACTCTTCCTCACAGACCGGGTTCCACTTCCCTGGATGCCTTGGTGTAGGATAGGTGATAAGTAGGACTCAGTCCTGAAGGAAGTGGATAGGAAGCCAAAGAGAAACTCAGATGTGTTCGGGACAGTAGGAAACCCAATGACTGCAGAGCTGAGATTAGGGCTTGGTGAAAGGAATTATGACTGAATATCAACTACTGGAATGAAGGAATATTGTCCTAACAGGATGAATAACAAAATGGATGTGATGCTCACCTCTGGAACTCTGTGGAGATTCTTTATATTTCACATGTTTGGGGACATGATTGACCCCAGAGGTTTGGATGAGACTTAAACTAACAAGGAGTTAAGGGCTTAGCAGATAGTAGATGGTCAATAAATATTTGCTGAACGAATGATAAGGTTTTAGCTCTGGAGAATGGAAGGTTTCTGTTCTTAGGCCAGTAATTCCAAAGGTATCAGTTTACAGTACTGTTTCTAAATGTGTTCCATGAAAAATGAATTTCTCAGGATACTAAGCTTTAGAGTCAAAGAGTATTTTAACCAAGTAAGTTATAGAAGTGCTGAATTAAATAAAATTAATTGAGTTTCTGTATTACAAGATTTTTGATCATAGAACTCTTTCCTCAACAATCACCTTTCTTTCCCTAAGTATCCCCTGGACTAGTGTTATGAAGAACACATATTAGGAAATATTGAAATACAGAGTCACATAAAAATCAATGGACAAAAAAAGATATTGATGGATTTGGGTGCTTTTGGGGGGGGGTAGACTTTTTAGGAGTTTCTAGGATTTCAAAAGCAAACACTGAAAGAATTAGTGAATCCCCATTGTACTCCTAATGTTCATCTCCAGAAATTAGAGACCAGGAATCAAGAATCTTTGTTAATTTCTGGTCCAGATGGATGCTAGGGTGGAAAAACTTGGAGAATGTAGGACATTTTCAGGAAAAAAAAAAAAAAAGTATGGGATGAGGAAGATTCTGAGTCAGATATACTTAGTCATTGCATTGTCTATGAGTTGTTAATGTTTATGTAATTTCTTCTACTTGAATTCCCATGGAGAAAAAGAGTTGTCTGTGGGACATGACAGTGGAAGGTGAGGGAAGAGAAAGATCTTGCTCCTCTCATGCTAGAAGATATTATCCATTCCCATGGCTTGTCTCCCCCAACCTAAAGGTAGGATGTCCCCCATGATTCACGTTTGTACTGGCATATCTCTTACCGCATGTGGCATATAGTAGATGCTCAGTAAATATTTGAACTGAATTGAGGTAAGAGGATCTAATGAAATGAGTCAGGGCTTGTGTTCTTGGAGTGCTCATTTTTACCAAAATGGCAAGATCATAGCTCCTTCCTTCTCCTTGGGTGAGTAATCTGGGGTAATAGCATCACACCACTTTTGAGGATATTTTGTTGACATTGTCACATGGTGTTTCAAGGTGTTTGGTACCATGTTTCACCAGAGTGGATACCAAAACAGATTCTAAAAAAAAAAAAAAAAAAAAAAAAAAAAAACCCAAGGTTGTTCTTTATAGGGAAGGCCACCTACAAGACTACAAAGCTTACAGCCCTGGAAAAGGAGGAGAAAACTGGCAGAGCAGCTAAGGAAAAACAAAATTATGAAGGTCTTTATTTCCAGGGAATTAGGAGGCTTAATGATAATGTCAAATGAATTGATATTCTATCCCTCTCTACAGCTTTTCATGAAAAAGGAAGCTTGACTCATTTCAAGATAGATTGCAGAGTAATGTCATCACAACAGTAGCTAATAAGCTTCCTACAGAAATAAGATTCTTGGAAGAAAAAATTCAGAAGTAGTTGATAATTTGAATGTTTTCTATGAACTTTGAGTCTGGTTGAAATAGTAATATTTGATGAAAGTAGTATGAAATCTTAGCGTTTTAACTATTTAACAACTGAAAACCTATAGTGACAAAGTTCTATGCTTGTCACTATGGTACAAAGATGTGTAATATGTGTCCTCTACCTTCCAAATTGTCTATAGTTGAGGTAGAGTGACAGACATGCACTAGGATGATAAAGTGGGTGAGGGGTAGCAGTGACAGGTCGGGGAGAAGATTCGAATGAGGGCTGACTGGGGAGTCTGTGGATTTCAAACTTCCGCACTAGCTCTTGTGTAGTGATGTGAACACGCGGACTTCCCAGCCCAGCCACTGGGTTGGCTTTGAGAATCCTAAGCGGGCTGTGTCTGTGTCTGTAGTTAGGCAAATTCATAAGTATTTAAAAGGGTCATTTTGATAGAATGGGGAGTTCCAAAGGATTCCTTGAAGGAAAAACCCTCAGTGCTTATTAAGAAAATAAATTAGGGGCATCTAGACATCACACACATTGTAGCACCATCTGACAAATATATTTCATCTCTTGGATGTGTAAATTCAGCATGTAGAATGAAATTGAGACAGCCACTTTGCAACATCATATGACACAGAAAAAAGACCATGAACTGACCGACCCACTCTGGCTCAAATCCTGACTCCAATATTTAGTTCCTGATTGACCCCTGAGGGACATTTCTTACTTTCTCTGTGCCTCTGTTAGCTCCTGTGGAGCAGGATTACACCATCTAACGAACCCAAGGGATTATTGTGAGAGACATAAGGTATGTAAGGTTAGGCTCTTGCCTTCTGTCCTCTCATGGAACCTCACCCTTCTCTTCCTCACCAGATCTTGTAGTTTGTGATTCAGTAGTTATAAAACCAGCTCTTTCGTGTCTATCTCCTCTGCCTTCTGTTAGGAGCTATGCTTCCTGAGGTAAGGAATCACTTCTCTCCTCACTACCCCATATTCCTGGTGCCCGGGCTTCATCCATGAGTACGGGCTGCTGGGAGGAAGCGACAGCAGAATGTGGCTGGTATCACGTGTACCACCTGATTTACAAACGTGGCTTCCCTCCCTTCTTTCTCATACACAGACACCTGGCAGTTTTCTTTTCCTTGTTCTTTTCCTGTGAGTTTGGAGGAATTTCTCTGCTTCCCTTTGTGAAACATGATATTACTGGCTCATTGGCTACTTCTGACACTTTCTAGGGGCTCTTCATAGTAACATTGGCCTTCTTAACAACGTCAACATCAAATTCTTTCTGAACTAAAACCATTATCTCTTCGACTTTTACCTGTCCTTAAAATTGGAATTTTTCCTGAATTGTTTCTTAGAGATAAAAAAAAAAAAAGCAATTTCCGAGTCTACTTATATTGTTTTGAAAATGCTCATTTCATTTTGCTTCAGTTCATAGGAGAATGAACTATTAGGCGGGTTATTGGTACCTTTGGACTGCTATTATACCGTTCAGTATTTCATGTATTAAGTAAGAAACGAAAACCCTACATTAGATTCCTATTATATTTACCCAAAGGCAAAAAGAAAATTAAAGGTATCATCCGACCCATTGTTTGCTCATTATACTCATTTTCATGTTGACTGACTTCTTTATGAATATAACAATATCCCTTTATTCCATCAACTCATGACGGCACTAAGATAGATTACAGCTACGGGTTTGTCTTCTGCTTGCATTCTCCGTGAGGCTCTGAAGAACTGCGCATTTCCAGGAGAGAGGTTTCCATGGAAACCTGGACAAAGGCAAAGCAAAATAATTCTTCAAGGCCCACAAGAAAAAAAAAATTCACCTGCTTTTTGTTTGCAGTCCTGTGTCCCCTGAGCAGTGTGGCTGGCTGGCACTGTCCTTGCTCTCTAGGAATCCCTGTCTGAAATTTATATATAGCATTATGCATCTCTGAAATCTGCAAAGTGGGATTTGAGGACTCTGACTAAAAAGTTATTTCTCAGGAGGACTCTAACCTGGAGGTTTTTTACAATGAGATTAAAAAAAAAATGAAGCATATGTTTAAGCAGCTTTTGAATTTATGAACATGAACTTGTTCTTCAATTGATCAAGTCTTTGAACTAGGTCTCAAAGAGGAGAGTTTTAGAGCAAATACGTGAAATCGATCACTAGAGGCAATTTAGCCTTTCAAGACAATTTATTAGCTGAAAATCAAGGCCAGTTCAAGTGACTGCCGATGACTTTTCGGGTCATACCTCTTGAATGAAAGGAAGTCATGGGGTTCATATGAACTCCTTTGGAAAATGATGTGTTTCTCCATTGGTTTGCAAGGTTCCAAAGCAGGCTGACTGTCTTACTGGTGTGTCTTCCGCTGTACTGAACGTAGCCCCTTAAAGCTCTTTTGGGGCCTGGGCTGATGCAGTGAAGAGCACCCGTTATGCACTCCCGCAGGTGGGGTGGGGGGGTGCAGGGGCAGGGTGGCTCTTTGGCACCACAGTTAGAGACCAAATATCCTGGGCTCCTGAGGCACAGCTTCTGATACCATTTCATCAATTCTCACTTTCCTTTCTTTTCCTTATTAAACTTAATAGCAATCATGTCAAAAAATATATCCACCCTTCAGTTCATTCTTTCAACAAATAACTTTGGAATGATTATTGTACACCAAGTACTATGCTAAGAACATGTCCTCAGGGAGTCCATCAGGGACTGCCAGATTTTTAAGAAAGGAAATAACACAAAAGAAGAACACAGCAACATGTGACAATTGCTACACGCTGTGAAATGTTCGGGGCTTTATGGCAGGCTGAGCCCAGCGCCAGGGCACTCAGCTTGGTGGTGCTCATAGGGGGAGTAGCTCTGGTAAGGCCTTTAAGAAATTATGTTTGTTCTGAGTCCTAAAGGACGGTTGGATGTGAATCAGGTAGACAAGTCAGGGAAACACGTTCCGAGGAAATACGAGACTACGGGATAGAGAAGAATGTCACTGTCTCCCTCACTGAGCGTAGGTCCTAACGCAGGGAGTAAGAGAGATGCATAGGAGAAGAGAGCAGAAGTCAGGCACTCAAGGAGGTTGCAAAGCTAACAAGTGTGACTTTGATCCTAAAGTTGGGGAAGCCACCAAGAAATTTCTGCAGAAGTGTTTAATCTGCGCCGTCATCCTGGTGGGAGTGTTGAGGGTAGAGGGAGTCACTTAGACCTGAGAGACTGGTTGGGAGGCCAAGGGCAAAGTTGGTGAGAAATGGTGAGGGCCAAACCTAAACCTGTGGAGACAGGGATGGAGAGGGGGGCTGGATCTGGAGGCTGAATGGGCCTGGTAGCCCATTGTTCTGAGGGGGGTATTAAAAAAATGAACTTTCTTCAGGTTTCTTTCTAATGCAGATGCCGGAAGTCCAGTGATATTATTATGTGAAGTTAGTTTGAGAGGCAAACGATCCATAAAGATTAGGAGCATCACTAACCCTCATGCTGCCTGACTGTTCAAATGACCTTGGGCAAACTTCTGAATCTATTTGAGCCTCAGTTCCTTTGAAATGATTACATGGGATTGTTTGGAGGATTCAGTGAAATAATACTTACCAAACATTCACGCATTTACCAATTTCTTTTTTGTGAGTGTTTATGATGTACCTGGGTAAGGGATTCAGAGGCGAGTAGGACAGAGTTTCTGGCCCATGGAAATTCTGTTGGGCGAATGGGAAGGTAGGTATAAACAAGGTGACAAATGAATGAGTCAGTCACTTATAGATTTGCAAGAGTGCTTTGAAAGAAATACGTTGACATGATAGAAATCATGTTGAAAGCTCTACTTTTTAAAAAAAATTGTTTTTAAAGGGAAGCTGATGAAGATTTTCTTTTCTTTCTTTAAAGATTTTATTTATTTGTCAGAGAGACAGCAAGCACAAGCAGGAGGAGAGGCAGGCATAGGGAGAAGCAGGCTCCCCAATGAGCAAGGAGCCCCGATTGGGGGACTCAATCCCAGGACCCTGATATGACCTGAGCCGAAGGCAGGTGCTTAACTGACTGAGCCACCCAGAACTCCCCTTTTTAAAGATTTTATTTACTTATTTATTTGACAGAGAGAGAGAGAGAGAGATAAAGGGCGCCCACAACAGGGGGAGTGGCAGGGAGAGGGAGAAGCAGGCTCCCTGCTGAGCAAGGGGCCTGATGTGGGACTCTACCCCAGCACCCTGGGATCATGATCAGAGCTGAAGGCAGACACTCAACTGACTGAGCCACTCAGGTGCCCCTCTATTTTTTATTTTTATTTTTTATTTGAGAGAGAGAGCAATTGCGCGAGAGCGTGCATGACCAGGGGAAGGGCAGAGGGAGAGGGAGAGAGACGATCCCAAGCAGGCTCAGTGCTCAGCCTGTGGGGCATCTGAGATCTTGACATGAGCCAAAATCAAGAGGCTTAACTGCAGGCTGGAGTCTCAGGTGCCCCAAGAGTTCTCCTTCTTGATATGTAATAAGAAAGGCTGAAACTTGGAAGGGAGCCGGGACCAGTTATTCAGTGGGGGAAGAGCATTCCAGGCTGAGAGAAGAGCCAATTCAAAGACTCTCAAGTGGGAAAGAATTTCGAAGGGCAGTACTCACTTAGCCACTTAGCAGTTCCTCAAATACAGTAAGTATTTAATAAATAATATGTATTTATTTATATTTTAAAATGATATATATTTAGAAACAAGGAAGCATCTACTTGATTTTATGTTATGGAAAACCAGCTTAACAAAGTATCTCTTTCATTTGTTATACAGAGTAGTCAGAAGAATATTTAAAACTGCTGCTTTGGGGCACCTGGGTGGCTCAGTGGGATAAAGCCTCTGCCTTCCGCTCAGGTCATGATCCCAGGATCCTGGGATCGAGCCCCACATCAGGCTCTCTGCTCAGCAGGGAGCCTGCTTCCTCCTTTCTCTCTGCCTGCTTCTCTGCCTACTTGTGATCTCTCTCTGCCAAATAAATAAATAAAATCTTAAAAAAAACCCCAAAAAACTGCTGCCTTTACAAATGTATCTTCATATTTAAGAATATAAATAAAATTCTTGGTGGGGAATGGGGGAGGAGTTCTTTAAAGCAGTGTTGAGGTATATGGGTCAGGAATCCCCGTTGGAAATGATGTGATTAATATTCTCAACAGCTCTTGGAAATATATTTTTCTTTTCTTTTTTCCTCCCAATTATCTTTCTTATTGTTTGAATCCAACTCAACCTTAACACTGGTTCAAAGATCCTTTAAAGATGAAGACTTGTTAACCACCTATTGAAGTCCAAAATTCCTACTGCCACATGTGGAATACTCCGTTAACTTCCGTGCTTTCATGGTAATCTCAATTATTAGTCACTTCTGCAATTTTCTGTGCAGCAATAGAAAATATATCATTTAAATGATCAAGAAATGATTACTCAGTATAGATTTAGTGTTATACACATTTTTTTAAAAAAATTACGAATGAAGGATAGTGTATAGGCAAATTTTTAAGCAGCTACACTGTCCTATTGTTCACCCATCATGTCTAAAAATTTACCATTACTCATGCCAAGGAAACAATGTACAAACTACTTCTGTAACACATCAACAAAGGCATCTGACTTTGATAGGAACCCTGGTTAAGAGATTTTTCTACCGTTTATTCTACTTATCTTCTTGAAGTAGAGTATAAAATAAAAATGAATTGCACATATGTGGCAGTTATAATTTTAAGATAGAAAATGTAGAAACATTAAATTTAGATGAAGGTTAATGCATGGAATGTATGAAAGCACGTTGATAATATAAGTTTAAACTTATAAACATTGGGGGTACCTGGGTGGCTCGGTGGGTTAAAGCCTCTGCCTTCAGCTCAGGTCATGATCCCAGGGTCCTGGGATCAAGCCCCGCATCGGGCTCTCTGCTAGCAGGGAGTTTGCTTCCTCCTCTCTCTCTCTCTGCCTGCCTCTCTGCCTACTTATGATTTCTGTCTGTCAAATAAATAAATAAAATCTTAAAAAAAAATTATAAACATTGAACGGATAACCAAAGAAGAGAGAGCTAAGCAAACATCAGAACCACAGAAAACAGGGATAGGGCTGCTCCGGATGAATGACAGCCTCCAAGTCTGTTCAGAGAGAATTCTAACAAAGACCTAATGAAGATAAACAGTCTATTTAAGTGCTGCTGGAAAATTCCCCTTCAGTCAGCAGCTGGCGTGACTGTTGTCATTCAAAGGGCATAAGTAAATGTCATATAATTGAGTCATTGAGAAACTGAGATGACAATGAGCTACATTCTCATTAACACTTTCCAAAAACTCTTCCTTGGGCTATTAAATAGATGATGTTTAATAGTGGTATTAAGCTAAAGAAAAACTATAAGAAATCAAAGTTTAAGTAGGTCTCCGCTCTTTAATTGGAGGTTCCCAGAGAAATTGCCTGTGACTCTCGCCTACCAGGTAGAGTGTAATTCTATGAAATGACGATGACAGGAATCTGAATCACCATCTTTCAGAGATAGGAGAAATTCAGACATCATGTGCGACAATGTGGTGCTTCGGTCAAGCACAAAATATTGTCTTAATAAGGTCAAGGTTATTGTTGCTATGTAAAATGTGGTTATGATGGGAGTCTGACTCCACAGCCCACACATGAAAACCAGCCTCCCTGTCTTAGGCACATAGACAGTGCCTTCTAAGTGCCCTTCTTGTCTCTACAACAGAGGAAGAGTGTCCTCATATTTTTAAAGGAACCGTAGGCCAGCAAGGTGCTCTTTGCCAGAATTAAGTTGGGCATTCTCCTTATATCCCTGTTTCCTGCTTCCTCATTTACTTCTGGCTTTCATCCATGACTATTAACTAGGGCACTTATTCATTCATTAGTTGGCGTCTTTTAGCCTGACACCATAATTGACCTTGGCTTTGCCCCTAGGTTCTTTTTCCCTCTTGGATTTAATTGAACTCTGTGTCTTTGGAACTAATACGCATTCTCCTGGTTTTGGCCTTGCTACACCCTGCCCCAAGGCTAGACTATTATTAGACATGCCCAGCAATATAGTTCTAGGAAAGAGTCTTTAATAATAGAGGTTTTAATGCCAAATCCCATACATCCTTTAATGACGACCAGAAATAGATCATTTCTACATCCTTCAAGCTCAAAAATGTTCCTAGCCGGTTCTCAGAATCTTAATGAGAACTTAGATTTGGGTTTGGTGACACAAACTATCTAGCTGATCTATGGGAAGCAAGATCGCCAAGTAGATTGACCTGCATATTATCAGAATATTTATAATTCTCATCAAGGATGTCCATTACTTATAAACTAGAAAAAAGTAGAATTGATTTGTAAACGTTACAATAAATTACGTGTGGTTCATGTGTTAACAGAAACCATGAAAACACGAGTTGTTTAAAAATTCTCTGCTATTTCATAAAGTGATTATTGTTTTAGATTAAAATAAGGTCAAGGTTATCGTCGCTATGTAAAATGTGGTTATGATGGGAGTCTGACTCCACAGCCCACACATGAAAACCAGCCTCCCTGTCTTAGTCATGCATTGAATATGTCCAGCAGTGGATGCTGTTCCCGCCCTCCTGGATCACCCTGGGTCCCCTTTTCTGAATCTGAACCTCCCCAACTCCCCAGCTTCTTTGCTAACAGTTTTGCCACTAACAGCTGTCACCTGCAGCCCTCTTCCAAGGACTATCTTTGGGCTTCTAAGCTCTCTTGCCCAGCAGCTGGGAGACTGCATTGCTGGAAGGGTCTGGGAATTCACACTTTCCAGGGTGGAACGGGTCAAGGACTGACTGTCATGTGCAAAAGCCCAGTGCCAAGGTGGGACAAACTCTGAAGATGACTACCACAGGCACAATTTCTAAATGACTGAGAAGCGTGCTTTTCACATCTTTACATGGTTGAAGTGAGATGTACCTTACGTTTGATTTGTCATACTTTAATAGGCAATATTTTTTCTTAGTATGTGTAATAATGGTGTATCTAACGGTTGATGTTGAATTAGTCTCTGAAATGAAAGATTGTAGAAGAGTAAACAAAACCTTCTGTTTGAAATCAGGAAAGGACTGAGGGAAGAACTAGCAGCTAAACCAGTAGCCTTGCAAATGTCTGGAGGACATTCTACTGTTGTGAAGGTACACTATGTGCAGATTAAGGCCAATCATGCTAAAGTGAGACGTTAAAAGGGGAGCCACTTTTAATTAGGTCCCTACTATGTATCTAGCACATAGTTCTTCTGCCTCAAGTAACTCTTTCATTCTTACTATAATCTTTTGGACCATGAGGTAGCATAATCAGAAAGAAATTTTCTGTGGAAGACAGCAGTCCCGACCTAAGCACACACGTGGGAATCATTGTATTTATTGGTATCAAAATGGTTTTACAACCATCTGCTTTTGATGCCTGTAATTCTCCCCTATCCTAGGCAGGGAAGACACTAGCTTTTGGAGCATGCAGATTTGGGTCCTGCTCAGGCTCTTTGATTTAATCGCTGCATGATGTTGAGCAAATTACTTACCATTTAAAAATAATTTGAAAAGAATTGTACCTATCTCAAACAGCTGTAGTATCTTTGTACACATAACACTCATAGTCAATATTAGTTCACCTCCCATTCCCTCCTTTCTTTTCACTGTAAAATGTATTTCCTTAAATAACGAGGCATCTGAAGTGGGGAAAACAAACCCAAGTGTTTGAGACCGGTGGTTAAGTTCAGTGACCAGGCTTTGCCCTGGGTGACAAGGACATTCTTGTCCAGCCATTGGGAAGGCAGTGGTCACGAAGAATTGGACCTTACAAGTTCAGTCTCTTATATCTGCTCTCTCTAGGGCTGGAACTGGTATAAAGTAGGAGACAACTTCCAGGCTGTGATTAGGGAACTGTGACACGAAGTCAGGGAGACCACATTCAGGGGCTTTCCTCTCTTAGCCAGGTCTTAACCTATTTATTTTTTTTTTCATAAACTGCAAGATTTGAAAGATATACTTTTTTTCTATCAAACGGCATTGAATCACAATTGGATGTTCCCATTTTTATTCATCTGTGACTTTCAAATGGGGCTACTGCGTGTCATAAAATAGCCAGGTTTGCCACTTTAGGTTGATATAATTCATCTGTCCTTTCCACAAATATCTTGTGTTCCCTTTCAGTGTACAAGCAGCATGTGGGTAGAGGGAATACAGTGTGAACACTGTTGCTCCCCTGCCTCGAAGCGTCTACCCTTCAGGGGAGGCGGAAAATAAGAGCTGAGTGTTTTGATTTAGGAAGGAGACCGGAGCATGGTGGGAATTTTGAGGAGGGGTTTCTTTAACCTCTTTTGTGGCATGATCCCCTCCTGAGAAAAAAAATTTTACATGCATGAAATACAGTGCATTGCATTACAAAAGAAATGGATTATAATGAGATACAGTTCTACCCACAGAGACCTTATGTGTTCATGCATTTTAGGTTAAGCATCCCTGGGAGGAAGCTTGTTCTAAGCTAAGGGAAAAATCAGCAAGAAGTAACCAAATGATGGAAGGAGGCAGAAAAGTGCTCTGTGTAAGATAAACATCATGTGGAAAGAGCCAGCTGTAAAAGGCCAAGACCCAGGGTTCGGTTTCCCAGCTCAAAAGCTGAGGCTGTTACAGGTCTCCCTAAAAACAAAGGGTTTTGTTGTTTTGAACTAGTCTATGAACCTACAGTATAGACACGTGGAGGATTTCTGTTAGGTTTTATTATATACACAATACATAAAAATCTTCTTTCAGTGAAATGCTCTTTATGATTATATACTAGTGAAAAAAATACATATGGTTTTAATATTGAACTACTAACATTACTATGTCACCTTTGGAAATGAAAATGATTTAAATAGACAACATATAATTCTTTATATTCTTTATACATTAATTCTTTAAACATTACTCGTTAAAGTATTAAGTCACACCTCGATACCTAAATGTGTGTTTATAAGAAATTCTTTCCTTTTATCCTGGAATTGTCCTTCTGAAATACCTTTGGTAGGAATAGCTGGCAATAGTAGGTATCTGCTTTTCTTTCTCCCTTCCGTCCTTTCTTCCTTCCTTCCCTCCCTTACTCCCTCCCTTCTTTCCTTCCTTGCTTCTTTCTTTCTCCCTCCCTCTTTTCTTTCTTTCTTCCTTCCTTCCTTCCTTCCTTCCTTTCCCTAGTATGTTCTGGAGATTAGAGCACTAAGCAGATTTTCAGGAATATATTTTATTTATCAGATGCATGTTTATCACATGGACACTCAATAAGTACTTATTGATGGAATAAAAAATACTTTTCATCAGCTAGTTAAAAAAATAGCGATGTAACAAAAGTATGCAACAGTTTAGTTCATGTGTAACATCACAGAAAGAAAAGGGTTTGAATTGTGACCTTGTTATCCATGGTTGAAAATCCTTAGGCTCCGTTTCTTTATGTGTCAAAACAGGGATATTAATACTTATATGTTGAGATTAAATAAATAAGGTATGCGTGGCACTTAACACAACACACTTCACATAAAATAGCTCCCTCTTCTTTTGCCTTGGATTCCCTGACTCTCCTCCACACTCAGCACCTACCTGCACGGAGAGCTCAGTAATTTATAGGAAGGAGTAGGTGGTTAGGGAGAACAGAAGGTTTGAGCCGAGAACAGAGACTAGAGTTCCCATGTGCTATTTCCTAGATTGTTGCTTTGACGATTGCAGTTTTCCAGATACTTTACACAGTTTGGAGTTGAATATGTAAGATTTAATTGTTTACAGGTCCTATGTAGGATGGCTGTGGTGATAAGACAGTGCCGAAGGGACAATAAGATGAATAGATGAAAATGTCTTCTTAAATCTGTTTGCTAAGACGGAACAATGCAAACTAAAAGAGGTTATGCATACATAGCAATTGTTCTTCAGATATACGTTAAACTCTTAACTTTGATCCAATGTGACAGACTGTATTGGGGACCTATTTGGTGCCAGGTTTTATGCACAGTACTTCAGACCCCCGAAGCACATAAGATGTTTCCTGGCCTCAAATAAATCTCAGCGGCATTCAGAATGGGGGGAGGGAGAGGGAAATGGAGGATGGGATGCTGGGGCCCTAATATATGCAGAAATAGCTAAGAATTCAATGATGTGAATGCCAGCATAGTTCCAGTGTAGAGACACTTCTCACAGATAAGGGAGCTATTTGATTCTGCCAACCATGGTGGGAGACGGAGCCTCTTGGGAGGCTATAGATTCTGGGACTCTAAAGAGAACTTCATAGACCCAGGTATGAATTATATACGTACGTTTGGGGCTGAGGGCAAAATCCAGTCTGAAGAGGGGTGAAGAGATTTTCTGTAAAAATCAAGACAGAATGCTGAATTATGAAGGAAATGAGGAGACCATATTCTAGCATAATGGTCTTTGTCCCCTCTGCATACTTTTACACACACACACACACACACACACACACACACATTCCTCAGCAGTCTGAAAATTTTGTTTCTCAACCTTGTTTTTTACATCAGAAAAAACATACAAGTAACTGTGTCCCAATATTCTGTCATTCTGTCACAGAGAAGGAACAAATTCAGTTTGCAGGAAAACAACTTGAAGCTTTACTCACCTTTAGGTGGGCTTCACTTACATGGACAAAGGAATTCAGGAATACTATTGCTAATGGGTGCTCTAGTCTTCACATCAAAAAGGTAATCTGCATGGTGCTTCTCTCCATCCACCTTTGAAGCATCTGCTTCCTAGAATTCTTGGTAGTGTACTTTTTAATTGATATTGATGTCAAATGGACCAAAGCAAAAAAACAAACCAAAAAAAACCCAACCCCCCCAAAAACCAAAAAACCATTAAAGGTGGACAAATGTATTTAATTGCTTAATTGTGAGGAACAGGACAACTGAAAAAGGCAAAATCAGTTGTGCCACGCTAAACCACCAGAGACCCTTGGGAAAAAAGCATTGCCATTATAGCAATATTTATTGTTTAGTTTCATTAGAATCCACTCCGAAGAGGCAGCCTCCTCCGGAGTGGGGAAGGTAAAGAGACCCACAAATGCGAATCACCCTACTTTTGGCTTGTAAATTCATTTGTTTACCACCAACCCATGTCCCTTCCCATTAGCATACCTAATGTTCCACTTCTTAAGAGGACCCCCTGCTGGTTAAGCAATTATTAAGTGTGACTCCCTACAGGCTAAGTCCTGTTGTCTCCCCCACCTCTTTTCTGGATTTTGCAGTGGGGATGGGGGGTTGAGAGCTGAGGGGGATTGGAAGGGGAAGGCGGGTGGTGAGTGAAAGCAATGTTACTGAATGATTGCCCCTGCTGTGGCATTCTGCCTCCCTCTTCCTTAGCTGGAACCCTCTGGCCCCTCTCCAGTCACCACACTACAGAGAGCTTGGCAAGTGATGCAAGGGGGTAGAAGGTGAGATGGAATTGAGGATTTGGGCAGAGAGACTCCAGTTTTTCTGTAAAATCTCCGAGGCTGTTGATGTGAAGGTCTCAGTTGCCCAGATGCTTTACAAGTTTTGGAGTTAGATTGTCATACATTTTCATTTGAAATGCCAAAGTTACTTAAACTTCTACACAAAACAATCACATTCTCAGAGATTTTTTAAAAAGAATGTATTGGGACACCTGGGTGGTGCAGTTGGTTAAGTGTCAGACCCTTGGTTTCATCTCAGGTCGTGAACTCAGGGTCATGAGATCAAGCCCCATGCTGGAGTCTGCTTGAGACCCTTTCTCCCTCTCCCTCTGCCCCTCCCCCACCCTCTTTAAAATAAATAAATAAATCTCTAAAAATAAAGAAGAATGTATTACTTTCATTACTAACGGATAAGTGCATACCTTCACTGCATCAATAGATGACTTTTTTTTTTTAAATAAAAAATTGCTAGATCATAAACTAATTCTAGTCCACGAGATATTCTTCTCCATTAACCTGTGGTTTGTGGCAGAGGTTCTCTGTTTAGCTTGACAAGTTAGTCTTCTGAAGATTATCTTTCAGGGAATGTTCATCTAATGATGATCCTTCCTTTACAGAACTAGACTGAGATTTAAACTGTGCTTCTAAAGAAACAAGTTCTTTAGCTTTTTTATTGCATGGATTTAGCACTTTTTTCACTTTTTGATTATTCATGGACATAATTAAAAAGCTTTTTTATTTGTTGACTGTAGATAGTCTGTAGCTTCCAGGCTCCACATTTCAAAAGGCAATAGAGTTATCATAATAAAATATGAGCAAGGCAGTAAGCAGGAAATACTGTAATATATTTTTGCAACCGAGGCTTTGAATATAAAAGTTCCCAGATCTCTTCATTATCGTGCCAGCTGATAATATATTTCTCAGCTTTCATTAAAAAAAAAAAAAAAAAAAGGTTGAGGATCTGCATTTCTGCCGAATGAAGCGGTATATAAATGAAGTATTTGCAACACAGTCATAGGAAGCATGTTTTTTGTTTCACTGGCTCATGCTTATGTTACTCCTATGAATAATTTGATTGATTTTTACTTTATCTCCAACTGGCAGTGTAGTCATAAATCTATCTGTGAGGTACCCAGTATGGGATAAAATGTTATTTTTCCTCGGTGTGGTCTCATTTGATTACAATTGCAGCCTTGCCTGGCCACATTCCATCCATAATTAATTGTCGCTTTGGTTTCCAGTCGCAGCCGGGCCAGTGCTGTGGCTGCTCACATCTTTAGATAACGGTCTTGTATGCCAGCTGGCAAGTGCACGGAGACCTTTCACACTGAGCCTAATGGGCGCAAAAGCCTGAGCCTTTGTCAGGGGCCGCTCTTGAAATGATCTCGTGCCAGAGAAGGTCCAGCTTGCCGTGGATGAAGGTCTCTTTGGCTCGTCACCTTCTGAGTAAACACCATATGCAGAGAGGTTTCATTTTGTCAACTTACTTTAGGACCTGTCATTCTAAACGTATTCTTGATGGTGATAGGAAAATGAATTTCTTTAAGGCTTTACCTCAGAGTCCAGATCGTTATTTCTTTCCTGTATACTGAGCTGTAATCTCATTAGCTTTAATGACTGCCATTTTGTTATAAAATGATATTCACTCTCTGTCTTATTATTTCTTTCTTGGGCATATGGTTTCATGTTACTCCCAGGAAAAGAATGTCAAGTGTACTAGGCAAAAAGGTTAGGTGATGATCTATCCACGTTGAACTATCCCTGTCGACCGCTGAGATTTATTTTTGAGTAAGCGAGCATGTTACAATTATCGGTACAAACCATACTAGATGTAATTTTAGATAGATATATTTAGTTACTTGATTCACTCTCTGCAATGCTACCTTAAAAAAAGCACACTACATGGGCTGTTATTGTTTGGTTATGAATTATGGAAGAATCTCAGAAAGTATCACAATTCTAGTCCATTTATAATTCCTCAAAGAAAATTTAAGCGAGATTTTCTAACTCAGTTGTCTTCAGGATCCACGCAGGTAACTCTGAATGAAGTGGACGGAATTCAAGATTTTGAGAGACTGTATGAAAAAAAAAAAAAAAGAGCAGACAGTTGGTGTGGAGGGTAAGTGAGAGAAAGTAGGTCTAGTTACACCGGCTCTTCCTTTTATCAAAGGAAGCCAGATACCTAGATTTTTATCTGATGCCTCTTGTTTTTAAATATCAACAACTGTAACAAATTCAATTAAAAATTTAAAACAAAACAATGATTCCATATGTGCAAAGGGCTGAATCCGCAAAGGTGACTTTCTATTGTACCAACAATCCTAAAACAGAGTAAGACGTTTAGAATGTACTTCTCTGCCTTTAATAAAATTGTAGCCAAATGTATTTCACATTGATAAATAAATGTCAAAAAGTGAAATCAAGAAAAATAATAGTGACCCAATTAAACAAATTGATATGTTTTGAATGTCTCGCAAAACTGTAATCAGAGAATATGTTTTTGCTCAGTCCCCGGGGAAAGCATATGAGGCTGTGTAGAGAGCAGATAGATTGGGTTGCAGCCTTTCTTTTCCTTCCCCGTCCACGGTTCTTGGTCACCTTGCTTGGGAGAGTGAAGAGGTAGACCAGACAGAGTGGTGAGCAGCAAAGCAAAATTTATGAGGGATAATGAAATGATAGTACAAAGCTCCCCAAAAGGGAGGGGACCCGAAAGCGTTACCATCGCAGTTACTAAGTCTAGGGGTTTTAATGACATTGTTGGAAGGCTGTCTTAATCTGATTAACCCTCTGTTCCTCTGTCACCCAATCCAGTCCGTGCCCATCTATCTATCAGGTAGTTGTCCATGTGGGAAAGGGTGGAGGACTCCTTCCAGGGTGGAGTTTCGTAGCCGTGGGGACCAAGAAGACACCTCCCTATCCCAAGGCATGTTAGCCAGCGGCAAGCTCACGCTCTTTGTTTAAATATCCCACTGGCTCTTGAGCTGGTCTGGTGGGGTGTGTGGGGGGGCTGGATTAGGACAGCCAAGGCCATTCCCTTTCTTTTTGTCACATACAAGTTGTCTAACTCCTCCCAGTAGGAAGATTTAAAGCTGGGGTGCTGAGTAAAGCCTCAAATAACAGGATAGGGTCTTTTTCCTTTTAAGGGTAGTTTTCCTGTTGGGACAGCACCTCTTGTCCCTGCCTTTCTTCTGACTGTCCTTCCTTAATTGTATCATTTTCATAGGCTGTATTGTTTTCTTATATGCCCCACCTCATGCGATTTGAGGCCACTGCCATAGGCCATGAAATGATTGATCGAAAGCAAATTTTACTTTTTATATTGTTGATTGTAAGTTTATGCCTCTGTATAATCTGTCTTGGCATTTCATGATGCTAAAAATAATTTGAATTTAAAGATTAGCAGAAAATATGATGCTGTTAATTCAACAATGTATTCTGTAGTGCAATCACAATGAAACCTAGATTTGGAATTCAATAAACACAGTGCTTTGTTCATGATTATTAAGGTAGGTTCAAAGGATGAAAGAGTAGTTCTAAGCAGGTTTTGGGGGAGAGATAATGTAGAATGTGGTATGTGGAAAATCAAGGAACATAAGACTATAAACCTTTAGCTCCTTTTTTTTTTAAATTTTATTTGTTTATTCACAAGAGACAGAGAGAGAGGCAGAGGAAGAAAGACTCCCTGTGGAGCAGAGAGCCTGATGTAGGACTTGAATCCAGGACCCCGGGATCACAACTTGAGCTAATGGCAGATGCTTAACCGACTGAGCCATCCAGATGCCCCATTTTTTTTTTTTAAAGGGATGTAGAAAATAAAGACAGGAGTTTAGGACTTGATATTCTAAGATTTTATTTTATTTATTTGAGAGGGAGAGAGAGAACATGAGCTGGGGGAGGGACAGAGGCAGAGGGAGAAGGAAGGAGGGAGCAGGGAGCCAGATGCGGGTCTCAATCCTAGGACCCTGTGATCATGACCTGAGCCAAAGGCAGATGCTTAACTGACTGAGCCACCTAGATACCCCACCCCCTTTTTAAAGATTTTATTTTATTTAGGACTTGATATTCTAGAGAGAATAAGAATGATATGTAGATAATAGGTGTAGTAAATAACTGAGCAATGTTGGATGTGTGAAAAGGAAACGTTTCTTTATTTTCTTCAAGTCCAATATAATTTGACGTCAAGCCCTTATTCACCAGAGCTTCCAGGAAAGCAATAGGCCTGTTCCTCCCTGGGGGTTCCGCAGAGAGCCAAGGGGTCTTCCCACAGAGTGGTGTGCTCACTGAGCTTCCTCTGGTCCTCAGCACTGCCGGTTCCTCCGAGATGCTTTGATTCCAACCTCTCGTGAGCCCTGGAAATCAGCCCTGTCCATTGGCGTAGGGGCCCTTTCTGGGAGTGGGAATGTTGTTGCAGGGATGGGAGGCCCAGGACCGAGGGCAAGTTTTCCCCAGTTCCCCTGCACCCCTGAAGTTCCTCTTTGCTAACATGATGCAGCCAATGAACTTAGACTTAGGTAAAGAAGGAAAGACTGCCTTTGTCTGCTGAGGCTACTGCTTGCCTGGTTATCTTTTTGGAGCAGGTAAAGAGAAGCAAAGAAAAGAACTATCTAAAACAAAACACAATTCTGTTGTTGTCCTTATATTCTTTTACAACAATACCAATGCAGCAAAAATTAATATCTTAATACAGTATATTGGCTTATAAAACATTCTGAGGTATCCCAGTAAGAAAAACCTAGAAATAGCTAAGATCATACAGAAAAGAAGTATCAAGGGGCGCCTGGGTGGCTCAGTGGGTTAAAGCCTCTGCCTTCGGCTCAGGTCATGATCCTGGGGTCCTGGGATCGAGCCCCACATCGGGGTCTCTGCTCAGCAGGGAGCCTGCTTCCTCCTCTCTCTCTGCCTGCTTCTCTGCCTACTTGTGATCTCTGTCTGTCAAATAAATAAAATCTTTAAAAAAAAAAAAAAAAAAAAAGAAAAGAAGTATCAGTGGAAACGAGCAAGAAGCCGTAAAGGGGAAAGTTTACATCATTATGGGAAATAATGGGGGGAAGATATTTGTATCTGTCTGCCATCTATGTATTGTGTATCTCTCCATCGGTCTGTCTTCTTATAGTTGATATTTGTGCTGTGTTTTCCAGGAAAGCTATAAAAGGAGAGATTTCTTTCTTTTTTTTTTTTTAAGATTTTATTTTTATTTATTTGACAGACAGATATCACAAGGAGGCAGAGAGGCAGCCAGAGAGAGGGTGGGGGGAAGCAGACTCCCCTCAGAGCAGAGAGCCCGATGCGGGGCTCAATCCCAGGGCAGAAGCTTTAACTCACTGAGCCACCCAGGCGCCCCTAAAAGGAGAGATTTCGAGAAGTGTTTCCTGAAATTGACTTTAGACAAAACATAGCTAAAAAGGCTTTAGTGTCTGTTGGGGAAGAAGTATGTCGACATGTTTGAAGTGGAAATGTTTTAACAGAAATTTACAATGCAACGTATTTTATTCTCATCTATCAGAATACAATAGTTTTCTTCCCCAAAATTATATCTTAGAAAAGTGAAAATTGCCTAATGGTTAAGTAATTCCAAATTCTCTCATCCTATAGAGCTTTTTTTTTAAAAAAAGATTTTATTTATTTATTTGACAGACAGAGGTCACAAGTAGGCAGAGAGGCAGGCAGAGAGAGGAAGGGAAGCAGGCTCTCTGCTGAGCAGAGAGCCCGATGTGGGGCTCGATCCCAGGACTCTGGGATCATGACCAGAGACGAAGGCAGAGGCTTTAACCCACTGAGCCACCCAGGCACCCCTATAGGGCTTTTTGAAAATGAGTTTGCACATCAAAACACAGCTTGGGTAAACGTATTCACCAGAAAACAATTCACTCCTCCGCTCAAGAATCGGATGCATCGTATGCTTTTTATTAGTAGGAGTATTGCCTCACTTTGCAGGTGTTGATATCTGTAGATGAACATTAAGATCATTTAAAAAAGGAAGTGAGCCTTTCACGGAGGTCACGTATACATATTTAAAGGGTGGACACAAGGTTTCGTGTTTTGGTTTGTAGTTTGGGTTATAGTTTCCATCATGTATGGATTTAAAGTACCGTACTTTGAAAATTTGAACAGAAGTGACAAACGGATGGTAAAACTGGTGGATGACAACAAGAAGCTAAGTGATGATAGAAGATGCATGTACATGGTGTGGAAGGGAAGTGTGGGGAAGTGAGCAAGTTGTTGCCTGAGATCTAGGAGAGGAAAAGAGCAATAGAGTTAAATAAATCGATACTTTTAGAAATGTAATTTTAAACAGAGATGTGTAATTAGGTTAAGGTATTAAATATCATAGAGTAGGCTTTGACTTCTTTTCTAAAAGTCTATATATTTAATTTTTACACCAAACCCTGAAAAACATGAAGTAAGATTTTTTACGGGGTGGGGCTTCCTGCATTCAGGTGTGTAAGGTAATTGGAATTCGGGGTTCACAGGCACCGGAAAATACAAATGCAGCTCAACCTTAGAGAATTCAGTCAAAAGCAGGAGGTCTTAGTGCCTGGGAGGATATTAGAGAGTTTGTTAGTTCCCTCTAATATGTGAAACAGATTTGAGTGTCTGTGCATATGCGCGTATCTCTGGAGTGAGGGCACCACATAGCTCTTTTTCAGAAGCATCGCAACCTTTACATGGTTAAGAACCTGTGCTCTGGAGGGAGGAGTCAAGATGGCGGAGAAGTAGCAGCTGAGACTACTTCAGGTTGCGGGAGATCAGCTAGATAGCTTATCTAAAGATTGCAAACACCTACAAATCCAACGGGAGATCGAAGAGAAGAAGAACAGCAATTCTAGAAACAGAAAATCAACCACTTTCTGAAAGGTAGGACTGGCAGAGAAGTGAATCCAAAGCGACGGGAAGATAGACCACGGGGGGAGGGGCCGGCTCCCAGCAAGCGGCGGAGCAACGGAGCACAAAATCGGGACTTTTAAAAGTCTGTTCCGCTGAGGGACATCGCTCCAGAGGCTTAACTGGGGTGAAGCGCACGCGGGGCCAGTGTGGCCTCAGGTCCCGCAGGGTCACAGAAGGATCGGGGGTGTCTGAGTGTCGCAGAGCTCGCAGGTATTAGAACAGGGAAGCCGGCTACAGAGACGGAGCTGAGGAGTGAGCTCTAAGCTCGGGGTTACCTTGAACCGGTCGCAGGCTCGGTCAGCTCGGAGCGCGGCCGGAGGCCAGGCAGACGGGAGTAATTGGGCGCTGTTCTCTGAGGGCGCACTGAGGAGTGGGGCCCTGAGCTCTCGGCTCCTCCGGGCCGGAGACTGGGAGGCCGCCATCTTCCTTCCCGTCCTCCGGACTCTACGGAAAGCGCTCAGGGAACAAAAGCTCCCGAAAGCAAACCCGAGCGGATTACTCAGCCCGGGCCCTGGTAAGGGCGGTGCGACTCCGCCTGGGGCAAAGACACTTGAGAATCACTACAACAGGCCCCTCCCCCAGAAGATCAACAAGAAACCCAGCCAGGACCAAGTTCACTTACGAGGAGTGCAGTTTCAATACCAAGGAGAGCAGCGGAATTCCAGAGGAGGAGAAAGCAAAGCACGGAACTCATGGCTTTCTCCCCATGATTCTTTAGCCTTGCAGTTAATTTAATTTTTTTTTTCTTTTTCAATTTTTTTCTCTTCTTCTGCTAAATTTTTTTAAACTTTTACCCTTTTCTTTTTTAACGTTTTTTAACTAGTTTATCTAATATATATATATTTTTTCCTTTTTATATTTTTTTCATTATTGGTTTTCTTTTTTTTTTGTTTCTTTTTTCTTTTTTATTTTTATTTTTTTCTTTCTGAACCTCTTTTTATCCCCCCCCCCCCCCCTCACGATTTGGGATCTCTTCTGATTTGGCTAAAGCATATTTTCCTGGGGTTGTTGCCACCCTTTTCGTATTTTACTTACTCCTTCATATACTCTTATCTGGACAAAATGACAAGGCGGAAAAATTCACCACAAAAAAAAGAACAAGAGGCAGTACCAAAGGCTAAGGACCTAATCAATACAGACATTGGTAATATGTCAGATATAGAGTTCAGAATGACGATTCTCAAGGTTCTAGCTGGGCTCGAAAAAGGCATGGAAGATATTAGAGAAACCCTCTCAGGAGATATAAAAGCCCTTTCTGGAGAAATAAAAGAACTAAAATCTAATCAAGTTGAAATAAAAAAAGCTATTAATGAGGTGCAATCAAAAATGGAGGCTCTCACTGCTAGGATAAATGAGGCAGAAGAAAGAATTAGCGATATAGAAGACCAGATGACAGAGAATAAGGAAGCTGAACAAAAGAGGGACAAACAACTACTGGACCACGAGGGCAGAATTCGAGAGATAAGTGACACCATCAGACGAAACAATATTAGAATAATTGGGATTCCAGAAGAAGAAGAAAGCGAGAGGGGAGCAGAAGGTATATTGGAGAGAATTATTGGAGAGAATTTCCCCAATATGGCAAAGGGAACAAGCATCAAAATCCAGGAGGTTCAGAGAACCCCCCTCAAAATCAATAAGAATAGGTCCACACCCCGTCACCTAATAGTAAAATTTACAAGTCTTAGTGACAAAGAGAAAATCCTGAAAGCAGCCCGGGAGAAGAAGTCTGTAACATACAATGGTAAAAATATTAGATTGGCAGCAGACTTATCCACAGAGACCTGGCAGGCCAGAAAGAGCTGGCATGATATATTCAGAGTACTAAACGAGAAAAACATGCAGCCAAGAATACTATATCCAGCTAGGCTATCATTGAAAATAGAAGGAGAGATTAAAAGCTTCCAGGACAAACAAAAACTGAAAGAATTTGCAAACACCAAGCCAGCTCTACAGGAAATATTGAAAGGGGTCCTCTAAGCAAAGAGAGAACCTAAAAGTAGTAGATCAGAAAGGAACAGAAACAATATACAATAGCAGTCACCTTACAGGCAATACAATGGCACTAAATTCATATCTCTCAATAGTTACCCTGAATGTTAATGGGCTAAATGCCCCAATCAAAAGACACAGGGTATCAGAATGGATAAAAAAACAAAACCCATCTATATGTTGCCTACAAGAAACTCATTTTAAACCCGAAGACACTTTCAGATTTAAAGTGAGGGGGTGGAAAAGAATTTACCATGCTAATGGACATCAGAAGAAAGCAGGAGTGGCAATCCTTATATCAGATCACTTAGATTTTAAACCAAAGACTATAATAAGAGATGAAGATGGACACTATATCATACTCAAAGGATCTGTCCAACAAGAAGATCTAACAATTGTAAATATCTATGCCCCTAACGTGGGAGCAGCCAACTATATAAACCAATTAATAACAAAATCAAAGAAACACATCGACAATCATACAATAATAGTAGGGGACTTTAACACTCCCCTCACTGAAATGGACAGATCATCCAAGCAAAAGATCAACAAGGAAATAAAGGCCTTAAATGACACACTGGACCAGATGGACATCACAGATATATTCAGAACATTTCATCCCAAAGCAACAGAATACACATTCTTCTCTAGTGCACATGGAACATTCTCCAGAATAGATCACATCCTTGGTTCTAAATCAGGTCTTAACTGTTATCAAAAAATTGGGATCATTCCCTGCATATTTTCAGACCACAATGCTCTGAAGCTAGAACTCAATCGCAAGAGGAAATTTGGAAAGAACCCAAATACACGGAGACTAAACAGCATCCTTCTAAAGAATGAATGGGTCAACCAGGAAATTAAAGAAGAATTGAAAAAATTCATGGAAACAAATGATAATGAAAATACAACAGTTCAAAATCTGTGGGACACAACAAAGGCAGTCCTGAGAGGAAAATATATAGCGGTACAAGCCTTTCTCAAGAAACAAGAAAGGTCTCAGGTACACAACCTAACCCTACACCTAAAGGAGCTGGAGAAAGAACAAGAAAGAAACCCTAAACCCAGCAGGAGAAGAGAAATCATAAAGATCAGAGCAGAAATCAATGAAATAGAAACCAAAAAAACAATAGAACAAATCAACGAAACTAGGAGCTGGTTCTTTGAAAGAATTAATAAGATTGATAAGCCCCTGGCCAGACTTATCAAAAAGAAAAGAGAAAGGACCCAAATAAATAAAATCATGAATGATAGAGGAGAGATCACAACTAACACCAAAGAAATACAGACAATTATAAGAACATATTATGAGCAACTCTATGCCAACAAATTTGACAATCTGGAAGAAATGGATGCATTCCTAGAGACATATAAACTACCACAACTGAACCAGGAAGAAATAGAAAGCCTGAACAGACCCATAACCAGTAAGGAGATTGAAACAGTCATCAAAAATCTCCAAACAAACAAAAGCCCAGGGCCAGATGGCTTCCCGGGGGAATTCTACCAAACATTTAAAGAAGAACTAATTCCTATTCTCCTCAAACGGTTCCAAAAAATAGAAATGGAAGGAAAACTTCCAAATTCATTTTATGAGGCCAGCCTCACCTTGATCCCCAAACCAGACAAGGATCCCATCAAAAAAGAGAACTACAGACCAATATCCTTGATGAACACAGATGCAAAAATTCTCACCAAAATACTAGCCAATAGGATTCAACAGTACATTAAAAGGATTATTCACCACGACCAAGTGGGATTTATTCCAGGGCTGCAAGGTTGGTTCAACATCCGCAAATC
This sequence comes from Lontra canadensis, assembly GCF_010015895.1. Lineage (NCBI taxonomy): Eukaryota > Metazoa > Chordata > Mammalia > Carnivora > Mustelidae > Lontra > Lontra canadensis. The sequence goes on along the minus strand of NW_022630996.1, from coordinate 53,904,598 downwards.
AATCAATGTGATACAACACATTAATAAAAGAAAAAACAGGAACCATATGATACTCTCCATAGATGCTGAAAAAGCATTTGACAAAGTACAGCATCCCTTCCTGATCAAAACTCTTCAAAGTGTAGGGATAGAGGGCACATACCTCAATATTATCAAAGCCATCTATGAAAAACCCATCGCAAATATCATTCTCAATGGAGAAAAACTGAAAGCTTTTCCGCTAAGGTCAGGAACACGGCAGGGATGTCCGTTATCACCACTGCTATTCAACATAGTACTAGAAGTCCTAGCCTCAGCAATCAGACAACAAAAAGAAATTAAAGGCATCCAAATCGGCAAAGAAGAAGTCAAACTATCACTCTTCGCAGATGATATGATACTATATGTGGAAAACCCAAAAGACTCCACTCCAAAACTGCTAGAACTTGTACAGGAATTCAGTAATGTGTCAGGATATAAAATCAATGCACAGAAATCAGTCGCATTTCTCTACACCAACAATAAGACAGAAGAAAGAGAAATTAAGGAGTCCATCCCATTTACAATTGCACCCAAAACTATAAGATACCTAGGAATAAACCTAACCAAAGAGACTAAGAATCTATACACAGAAAACTATAAAGTACTCATGAAAGAAATTGAGGAAGACACAAAGAAATGGAAAAATGTTCCATGCTCCTGGATTGGAAGAATAAATATTGTGAAAATGTCTATGCTACCTAAAGCAATCTACACATTTAATGCAATTCCTATCAAAGTACCATCCATTTTTTTCAAAGAAATGGAACAAATAATCCTAAAATTTATATGGAACCAGAAAAGACCGCGAATAGCCAAAGGAATATTGAAAAAGAAAGCCAGAGTTGGTGGCATCACAATTCCGGACTTCAAGCTCTATTACAAAGCTGTCATCATCAAGACAGCATGGTACTGGCACAAAAACAGACACATAGATCAATGGAACAGAATAGAGAGCCCAGAAATAAACCCTCAACTCTATGGTCAACTAATCTTCGACAAAGCAGGAAAGAATGTCCAATGGAAAAAAGACAGCCTCTTCAATAAATGGTGTTGGGAAAATTGGACAGCCACATGCAGAAAAATGAAATTGGATCATTTCCTTACACCACACACGAAAATAAACTCAAAATGGATGAAGGACCTCAATGTGAGAAAGGAATCCATCAACATCCTTGAGGAGAACACAGGCAGCAACCTCTTCGACCTCAGCCGCAGCAACATCTTCCTAGGAACATCGCCAAAGGCAAGGGAAGCAAGGGCAAAAATGAACTATTGGGATTTTATCAAGATCAAAAGCTTTTGCACAGCAAAGGAAACAGTTAACAAAACCAAAAGACAACTGACAGAATGGGAGAAGATATTTGCAAACGACATATCAGATAAAGGGCTAGTGTCCAGAATCTATAAAGAACTTAGCAAACTCAACACCCAAAGAACAAATAATCCTATCAAGAAATGGGCAAAAGACATGAACAGACATTTCTGCAAAGAAGACATCCAGATGGCCAACAGACACATGAAAAAGTGCTCCATATCACTCGGCATCAGGGAAATACAAATCAAAACCACAATGAGATACCACCTCACACCAGTCAGAATGGCTAAAATTAACAAGTCCGGAAATGACCGATGCTGGCGAGGATGCGGAGAAAGGGGAACCCTCCTACACTGTTGGTGGGAATGCAAGCTGGTGCAACCACTCTGGAAAACAGCATGGAGGTTCCTCAAAATGTTGAAAATAGAAGTACCCTATGACCCAGCAATTGCACTGCTGGGTATTTACCCTAAAGATACAAACGTAGTGATCCGAAGGGGCACGTGCACCCGAATGTTTATAGCAGCAATGTCTACAATAGCCAAACTATGGAAAGAACCTAGATGTCCATCAACAGACGAATGGATAAAGAAGAAGTGGTATATATACACAATGGAATACTATGCAGCCATCAAAAGAAATGAAATCTTGCCATTTGCGACAACATGGATGGAACTAGAGGGTATCATGCTTAGCGAAATAAGTCAATCGGAGAAAGACAACTATCATATGATCTCCCTGATATGAGGGAGAGGAGATGCAACATGGGGGGTTAATGTGGTAGGAGAAGAGTAAATGAAACAAGTTGGGATTGGGAGGGAGACAAACCATAAGTGACTCTTAATCTCACAAAACAAACTGAGGGTTGCTGGGCAGAGGGGGGTTGGGGGGGGTTATGGACATTGGGTAGGGTATGTGCTATGGTGAGTGCTGTGAAGTTTGTAAACGTGGAGATTCACAGACCTGTACCCCTGGGGGAAAAAATATATATATATATATGTTTATAAAAAATAAAATTATTAAAAAAAAAAAAAAAAAGAACCTGTGCTCTGAAGCACTGTAAATTGAAAGGTGTGGCCAGCAGACATCCTGGTTTCTCCTGAAGTGCGGAAGAAAAAAAGTGAGACGAAAACATGCTTGGTCTCTGGAATCCAATGTGGCCAAAGACAGCACGTCCCTGAGAGGCGACAGGTCCAAATGAACATGCGAAGAGCTTGATCCAGGAAGATCTTAAAATCCATGTTGAGGGGAAGCCCTGAGACGTAGTAACAGAATTAATTCTCTAGGAAACGGAGACTATTGCAGAGAGGTGAACACCCCTGGAGTTTTGTTCAGAGCAGGGAGTTTGCAGTGGGAACATGTAAAGCCCCCCAGACAAGAACCAGTATCTAGACCTTGTATCAGGGTATCAACCAAGTAGATTAGAGGTTCCTCAGGCCTCCAGCCCCATGGAAGTCCTCGCTGTCAGTGGGAAAGAAGGCCAGTCAAAGAGACCTGAGAAACTAGAAGCAGATGCCATGGACACCTTCCAGGCTCAGGCTGGCGTATCCTGCCTGTCTCCATAGTAATGAGCCCAGAGAGTAGGTAAGTCAGAGCCTGTGGCTAAACAAAACTGGAGAAAGGTGGGACCTGGTTAAGGTAGGGTTCCGTAGAACGAGGCCTTGAACTGCAGTCAGTTTGGAGATCAGTTACTGACTGCCTCTAGGTCACACTTATTTGTAAAGAGCTGTAATTTCCTTATTGCTTTAATTCTATTTTATTTTGCTTGTTTGACACCTTGGTTTACTGTTTACTTGAGGTGAATAGACAAAATATATGTACTTGGGTATCACCAGCACAGACACTTTTTATAACTTAAGAGAATAATTTTAAATCAAGAGAACAAGTGATGAATCCAAATGCCAACAAAGCCTGAGGCTGCTGTTACATTCTATATTGTGTGACTATTAATTTCGTTTTAAAAGAAAGAAGGTAAATACTACAATTTAATTTTACAGATACCAATCAACTTTTCCCCCTACCAAATCCTTATAATTACTGAATATTTGAGTTTCAAAGTAAAGATGAGAGAATAAGCCTTATTGGGAAACCAAGACACAAAACTCTTATAATGGGTCATGGGAGCAAGAAGGTAAATTCTCCAATCGTCCCATTGGAAATTTCCTGAGACAACAAGCATAATAGCCATAAAATAATTATTGTTAGCCCCTAAATTATTTCATTTGCCTAATTAAAAATGCATGTATGAACCAGAAACTATCATGGTTTATAACTGGGTCTGGCCACCAGACTCTCAGAAGCGTATTCAACACAACTCAATAAAATTCTTCTCCTGTCCTATTAGATTAAATCTCTAAAAATCCACTGAAAGTCATGTCAGCACTGACTGTTATTTTTAATGAGTGAAGGAAAGGAAGTAAAAAACATTTTTAATCATAAATTTCATTTAAACAGTTAAGCATCTAGTTAATTTATTATCTCATCTATGGTATATTTTATGTACAGGATATGGAATTTCATTTTCCTATGCCTAAAGTTGGAAATACTATTATTTCATGTTATCATGCTATAGTTCTACAATGGTTTCAGTTTGCTAATGCTGCACACAGTTTCTGTTTCTGTTTCTGTGTTGCTCTTGTTTTTGTTGTTTAGTTTGTCTTTGAACTGAGGATACTGAACAAAAAATTACCCTGGGTTTCACAAAAATTATTAGGTCTTTGAAATTTTTGGAAATATTAACTTGAAAATGAGAATCAAATACACATTAGTTACGGAAAGGAAATTTTTCTCTAAAGCATAGTGCAGTGAATGACTCTTGTCCATAAATAATTTAGAGAGTAAGCATGTGTACATTTGCTTGTGCGTCAAAGAACTTGAAGCAGACCTCTAATTTTTCAGTAGGAAGAAAACACTTTACATGGGAGTGTACCTGGGCGGTCTTGATATCAGAGGAGCAATGATAATAAGACTTTGCTTCAGGATATTTGCAGTTAATGTTGTGTGAAAAATGGCTTGGTGGTGTTTAAAACAATGGTGTAGGGAAAACGAGGGTCTTAAAAAAAAGTGTGATTTAATAAGGCAAAAGAACTTCTGTAAGCATCTAGGAGGAAGGTAGTTGCGGGAATGTGGAGGAGTTTATTTTTAAAGAAGAGTAAAAGAAAGAAGAAAAAAAAAGGCAGTTAGAGGTTTCAGGCTAGAAAAATAGTAAATTGTTCTTATTTCTTAATTCTGGAAGAGAAGTAGACTCATCTAGGAAGACATTACAGACACATCTCATTTTATAATGCTCTACTTTATGGTGCTTCACAGATAATGCCTTTTTTTTTTTTTTTTTTTTTTTTACAAATTGAAGTTTCAAGACTTCAGTGGAGGAAGTAACTGCAGATGTAGTAGAAACAGCAAGAGAACTAGAATTAGAAGTAGAGCCTGAAGATGGAACTGGATCGCAGCCATCTTATGATAAAACGTGAATGGAGGAGGAGTTATTTCTTATCACTGGGCAAAGAAAGTGTTTTTTTTTTTTTTTTAAGATTTTATTTATTTATTTGACAGACAGAGATCACAAGTAGGCAGAGAGGCAGGCAGAGAGAGAGAGAGGAGGAAGCAGGCTCCCTGCAGAGCAGAGAGCCCGATGTGGGGCTCGATCCCAGGACCCTGGGATCATGACCTGAGCCGAAGGCAGAGGCTTTAACCCACTGAGCCACCCAGGCGCCCCAAGAAAGTGGTTTCTTAAAACGGAATCTAGACCTGGTGAAGATGCTGTGAAAATTGAAGTGACAACAAAGTATTTAGAATATCGTATGAACTTATATGATAATGAGAGAATTGACTCCAATTTTGAAAGAAGTTCTACTCTGGGTAAAATGTTATCAAACAGCATCACATGCTACGGAGAAATCATTTGTGAAAGGAGGAGTGCACAGATATGTCAAACTTCACTGCTATCTTATTTTAAGAAATTGCCACAGCCACTCATCCTTTGGCTACCACCACCCTGATCAGTCAACAGCCATCAACATCCAGTCAAGACACTCCACCAGCAAAAAGGTGGTGATTTGGGGAAAGCTCAGATGATGTTTAGCGTTTTTTAGCAATAAAGTATCATTTAATTAAGGTATATACATTGTTTCTTTTAGACATGATGTTACTGCAGTTACTAGACTACAGTATAGTGTAAACATAACTGTGCAGTACAAAAACAAAAAATTCATTTGATTTGCTTTATTGCAATATTCGCTTTGTTGCGGTGGTCTGGAACTGAACCCATAGTGTGTCTGTGGTATACAGAGAAGAGTAGACCCTTCAAAGTATTAACTTTCATAAAGAAGGGTGGGAGGTAGGAGAATGTTCCAGGCTGGGGATTCTAAAGAGACCTAACGGCCAATTGTATTGCCTAAAACTTGATTGAAGATATTTTTATGATAACTGGGAAAATCTGCTAATCACCTGAAATGTTGGATAATGTCTTGTGTTACTGTTTTTTTCTTAGGAGTGCTGATGGTCGTGTGGTCGTGTGGTTACGTGGGAAAGCTTTCATTTTGGAAAGACATTCTGAGGCATTTAGAGGTCAACATGGAGATGTGCATCACCTATTTCAAATAGTTTGGTCAAAGGGAAGTACGTGTTCATGTACTCCGGGGAGACAAACAGCTGTGACAGTCTGCGCTCCTCTAATGCAAGTGAGGGATTTTACGGTTGTTTTGTTTTACTCTTTCAATTTGGGGTTTGAACATTTTAAAATTTAAAATGCAACCAAATCAATAATGTCACAGTTCACAAACAAGCAAACAAACAATAAAGATCAGATGTGGTGGTGGGGGAGACAGTATAGTGAGCTCGCATATTTATAATCGCTTTCTCTTGTGACCACTTTATAATGCAAATGAAGAAACACAAAGGGGTATGAACTCCTACCAATGAAGCAAATGTGAGGAATACCTCTGCATAGTACTTACTTCTATAGATCTCTGGAATTAGCAAGTGTATGGGAAAGGGGGTGCCTGAGGAAGTATCCAGGAGTAAGTCACACCTAGAATAGTGAAAGGGCTACAGGTGAGGAGAGGCCACAATCCAATTTTATTACATACCCAGCTCTTCCTAGTAATGTGTTGCATTAAGTAAATATAAACAGAAAATCATGAATAACTGCAGAGGTGACAAGCGCTTGCAAAATGAAAGAAAGTCCAAGTGAAACAAATTTTAAAAAATTATTTTGGAGTACAAGAAAATTTATGAAATGAAGGATTAAAAACAAATAAGCAGTGCAAAAACAGGGAACGAATCCCCAAGTTCTAATATGTGTTCTTAGAGACAGTCAAGGAGGACCGCATCCCTAAAACAAGACCAGAATGCAATGAAAACAAACAGAAGAATAAGAGCCCTTAAAAGTTAAAAATGTAATTGCCAAATACATTAATATTAGTGTTGAAAGATAAACGCAGTGAAATTATTCAGAAAGCATAACAAAAACATAGAACACGTAAGAAAAAAATTTTTAAAAATAGGGTATCAACTCAAGGAAACCATCATGTCAATAATTGTTAACCTAGAAAAAGAAAATGGATGGGAGAACACTACCAGAGGGATACTAATATTACTCCTAATGGTAATCATACTGATAATATTGCAACTAATGGTAACAATAGTAACAATATAATGCCTTGCTACTTTATTTAACTGTATTAAACAACTAAATCCTCATATTGAATAAATTCCAAATCATTCCCAGTGGCCTGAAGCCAGTGTTGCAGTGTAACACAGGACCTATGCTCCTAACCATTAGCAAAGAACTAATTCCAGTTCAAGTTGATAAGACCCACTGAGTTCTTAGGTTAATTATTGAAAACAGTCCAACAAGAGGACAGAAAAATAGGAGAAGTTCATTAATGAAGAAAAAGTAACAAACCTAAACGTTTCTGAAGAGGGAAATAAAAATCAAGAATACTTGGTTTAAAGAGGAAAAATAGTCAGGTATACTTCTCAACACTAAACCTAATATTAGAAGATAATGTTCAAAGATATGAGAAAAAAAAATCTAAAGAAAATTCTATACTAAAATCTTTATGTTTATTTTTAATATTTATTTATTTCTCAATTTTTTAAACATGACTAGGGAAAATAATATTTTTAGGCATCCAAAGACTACAATATTTATCCTTTCTTAGGACATATCATTAGAATGTATTCCAGCAATATTAAGGGATGACATATCTGACAAAGGACTATATCTAAAAAATATGAATGATTTTTACACCTCAATAATAAAGCATCAAGCCAATTAAAAACGAGCAAAAAATATTTAAAAAGGTACTTCGCAAAAAGAGATCTTTAAGTGACAACCAAGCATATGAAAAGATTTCAAATATCAAGGAAATGCAAAGTAAAATCAAAATGATTTATCACTATGCACTTATTAGCATGGCTAAAATTAAAAATTTTGGGGGTGCCTGGGTGGCTTAGTGGGTTAAAGCCTCTGCCTTCGGCTTAGGTCATGATCCCAGGGTCCTGGGATTGAGCCCCACATCAGGCTCTCAGCTCCGCAGGGAGCCTGCTCCCTCTGCTCTCTCTCTGCCTGCCTCTCTGCCTACTTGTGATCTCTGTCTGTCAAATAAATAAATAAAATCTTTATTTAAAAAAAAAGGTTTTTGCAAGGTGGTGAAGCAATTAGAACTCTCATATTTACTAATAGGATTACAAAGTGGTACAACTACTGTGGAGAATAGTTTGTCAACTTTGTACAAAAAAGCACACAACCATGTCTTACTAGCAATCATTTGTGGAGCACAAGGAATAGCACCGAGGACATTAGGGGAAGGAAAGGAAAACTGAGGGCAGGGGGAATCAGAGGGGGAGACGAACCATGAGAGACTATGAACTCTGGGAAAGGGTCTGAGGGTTTCAGAGGGGAGGGAGGTGAGGGGATTGGGTAGCCTAGTGATGAGTATTAGGGAGGGCACATGTTGTAGTGAGCCCTGGGTGTTACACACAACTAATGAATTGTTGAACACTACGTCAAAAACCAATGATGTACTGTATGGTGACTAACATAGAAATAAAAGAAAGTATACAACCTACAAGGCCAGTTCTAGCATAAAAAAAAAGAAAGTGTACAGCCTACAAGGCCAGTTCTAGATTTTTAACCAAGATAAATGAGAACCTATGCCCATGTAAGGATTTGAATGTTCATTGCATATCGTCCCCAAATCATCCCGAAGTGGAAATGTTAATATGGGAAATGAATAAGCAAGTTGTGATATAACCATACAATGGAGTGAGCTACAGTACAGATAGATATAGTAACAATGTGGTTGAATTTCAAAAACCTACTAAGGGGAAAGAATGGAGACACAAAAGATTACATATTGTAATATTCTACTTATATGAAATTATAGGAAAGGAAGCTCTAATCTATAATTGAAGAAAAGTTGATGTTTTCTTTGGTTCAGGGTGGGAGATTGAATGCAGATGTACATAAGGAATTTTTTTGCGTGATACAAATCTTAATATTGATGGTATGTGCTATAATTGGAAGGTACAAAGAAACAAAGAATGATTCTTTCCTAGAACCTTAGTGGGAGAATGAACCTGCCGTTACTTTGATATCGGACTTTTAGTCTCCACAGAAGTGTGAGAGAAATGAATGAATTTCTTTTCACCCACCTAGTTTGTCCCAATTTGTTACAGCAGCTCTGGAAAACTAATACCGTAATCATATATTTAAAAATAGCTTTGGAAGTAACCACAAGACGAACCAAAACCAGTTAAAATTGTTGCCTTTGTGGAGAAGATTTGTGAGGGGGAGAGAGAGAGGAGATTTCTCTTGCATCGTTCTTTTTCTTTTCTTTCCTTCTTTCTTTCTTTTTTAATGTAATGATTTATATTTAACACTTACATGTATTACTGAGTTAAACATTTTTAAAAGAGCAGTTAAGTTGAAAAGTTTCCAGGGTCAAATATAAGTGAGCAGATAACTAGGTAGGGAGTTTAGCTGGCTAAAAATAAGGCAGATTGAATCAGAACATAAAGATTTGAACTTCTAATAGGACTGAGTATCCCAAAGGGCAGAATGGCATGAGCTAATTGGTCTGCTGAAAGAGTCAATAACTAACTTGAATAACTCTCATTTATCTAAAGACTCTATCATTTTGCAATAATAAAAAGAACTTTGACCTTGAATATGTGACTAAGTGTATGGTGTATGTGTGACTCTTGTCTCTGAGGATTAAATGAGAGGCCAAAGGTTCTGAAAGGATTTGCTTTCTCCATGATTCAGACCTTTAATGAAGGAAAAGAAAGTATTAGCGATAAGAGCAGGTGCCTTGCATTTGAGGAGAGAGAGGTGGAATCACCCCAGTCACTGCTCTTGGTGCCTTTGCTCACTCCAACAAAGCTTGTGGAGACTGCAGCCTCCATTCACTGCTCTTGGTGCCTTTGCACACTCCAACAAAGCTTGTGGAGACTGCAGCCTCCATTCTACGCGTCTCCTCATTGGTTTGCTCCATCGCAAGATGGTTCCCGTGGTATCAAAAATACCACAAGCCCAAGTCAGTTTCACTTTGATTGATTGACTGATTGATTGATTTAAAGATTTTATTTATTTTTTTAGAGGGAGACAGAGAGTGCACAAGCAGGGGGAGCCAGATTGGGACAGGGAGAAGCAGACTCCTCACAGAGCGGGGAGCCAGATGTGGGGCTTGATCCCAGAACCCTGGGATCATTACCTGAGTTGAAGGTGGACGCTTAACCAACCGAGCCACCCAGGCACCCCGTACACTGCTTTACTTTAAATAGGAAGTACATAACCTCCCCCCGACCCCCCACCCCTCATACATCTGTCTATCTCTCTGTCTGATGAGCTAGCTAGCCACACACCCGTACCACCAGAGATCCTGATTCAATAGGTGTGGGAAGGGGACTAAGATTTTTAAAAAAGACTGTATTAACAAAAAACAACCCACACCTATTTCAAAGTTTATGAAAGAGACAAACTGATTCTTTGGCTCTGGTTTTAAACCCTAACAAATAACCACGGTCCAGATTTCAAGTCTGTCCTGGTCTACCAGTCCCACAGCTCCGGGCTGCAGTGTTGCTTCAGTTCCCTTAACTTTGGAATATCGGCCCATCTCTACACTCCTCACTTTCCTTAGAAGTGATATAAACTGGGTTCTTTGCCTAGAGAGATGGTGTTCTGCCAGCACAGTTTCCCCTTAGCAAGTAAGAAATTCAAGTAAGAAATTCAATATATGAGATATCGGAGGGGTGGTCTTTTCCCTTGACACTCGTCAAATGATTCTCAGTTTTATTTATTTAAAGTTAGATATATACCTATTTTTTCTTTTCTTTTTTCCCCCCCTTTCCCATACTGAAATACAGCTCAGAATCATTTTGGCAAAACAGTAATCCGACCCAAGTCTGTCTTCCTTTCCTGATTCTGATTTAATGGACCTCATGCTGCAATGTGGGCTACTTACCCCTGACTGGTGTCAGCACCTGCCATTTTGCATGGCAAAGCTTTCATTGGTCCATGGAGAATTGAGAGAAACAAAAACAACATTCATGAATCAGTTGAGTTTTATTGAAGGAAATAAAAATAATCCCTGGAGTGTATAGTGTACAGAATTGTCCTCTGGCATAATTTATAAAGCTATCACATTTATGAGGTAGTTAAAGTTAAGCATTGTGACACAAAATTCCTAAGATTTATTGAAGGACAATGTTCCATACTTAAAGCGTAACTGAAAATTGTGCATTATGTAGTAAATAGGGCAGAAAAGTAACCCCAAAAACATACTGGAGAAATTGAACTTATCAAAATTAAATCTTTGGCTCTGTGGAAGCCTCTGTTAAGAAAATGAAAAGACAAGGGCACCAGGGTGGCTCAGTTGTGAAGCATCTCCCTTTGGCTCAGGTCATGATCCCAGAGTCCTGGGATCGAGCCCCACAACAGGCTCCCTGCTTGGCGGGAAGCCTGCTTTTCCTCTCCCACTCCCTCTGCTTGTGTTCCTGCTCTGTCTCTCTTTGTCAAATAAATAAATCTTTAAAAAAAAAAAAAAAAAGAAGTGAAAAGACAAGCCACAGATTAGAAGAAAATACATAGGGTTTGTATCTAGAATATATAAGTTGCTTTTAAAAATCTCTCTTCCCAAGTTCAGCCATCCATTTAGAAAATGGGCAAGACAGGTGCAAATGTTTCACCAGAGAGGTTATAAAAATGGCAAGTAAGCACATGAAAAGATGTTCATCATGAGCCATTCGAGAAATGCATATTAAAACCACCATGTAACACCATCACATATACCTCTCAGAGTATAGTGACACGGCCAAGTGCTGGAGCATAGTAACAGGATCACTCATCTGTCACCGATGGGGGTATAACAATGACACAGACACTATGGAAATAGTGTCTGGCAATTCCTTAAACTAAATAATGGACTTAACAATACAGTCATCCTTTATATCCCTGGGTATATATCTCAGAGAAATGAAACTTATTTTCACAGAGAGATCTGTAGGTGAATGTTCTTGGCAGCTCTGATAGCCAACTACGAGAAATTCACTAAATCCCTCCATGGGTGAATGGTTAAACATCCATACCATGGAATACTGATCAGCAATAAAAAAGACACGGACTATTGATACACACAATAATTTGCATGAACCTCAAGGCAAAAAGCCAACCTCAGAAAGTTACGTACCGTATGGTTCTATTTATAAAACATTAGTTAAATGACATAATTCTTGAAAGGGAGACCAGATTAGCTGTTGTCATGGGTTAGGGATGCGGGTGGATGTAGCTATGAAGGAGTAGCACAAGGGAGTTACGTGATGATGGCACTGTTTCATATCTTGACCGTAGTGATCGAAACACAAACCCACACATGATAAAATGACACAGAAATAAACGCACACGTGCACACAAACGAATGTATGTCGAACTGGTAAAATCTAAATAAGCTCTGTAATTTGTTCCAGTGTCAACTGCCTGTCACACTGAACTGAAGTGATAGAAGATGTTAAAGTTGTAGTAAGTTGGGGTACCTAGGGGGCTCAGTGGGTTAAGCATCTGCCTTCAGCTCAGGTCATGATTCCAGGGTCCTGGGATCGAGTCTTGCATCCAGCTCCTTGCTCAATGGGGAACCTGCTTCTTCTTCTGCCTGCTGCTCTCCCTGCTTGTGCTCTCTCTGTCTCTGATAAATAAATTAAAAAAAAAAAAGGTTGGGGTAGGCTGGGTGAAGGGTGCACAGAATCTTCCTGTGTCTTTTTTTTTTTTTTGTAACTTCTTGTGATTCTATAATTATTTCAAATAAGAAGTTAAGAAATATTCAAAATAAGAAGTTAAGTAATGTTGTTTCAAAGTCTGAGAAGTCCTTTATAATTCTTCGAAGTTAATTAAACCATATTTAATATGTGTTTACTTTAGACAGTTTGATGATTCAGTACTTTAAAAAAATAATTATTACCTCTGTCACATAATATAGTTCCCCCCAAAAGTGTAAGAGAGTTCAACTGATAGAGATCTTATGATACAGGTCAAATATTTTAGAGAAATTATTACACACACACACACACACACACACACACACACACATATATATTATATATATTTTTTTCTATTCAAAACTTGAAAACTTTTTTGATTTGGACAGGTTGGTTACCAAATCTCTTCTTGGGGAGTATTATTCTTTATTATGAGATTATATCTTTGCAAGTTTTAAAATTTGTATATTTTATTTTTTTGTCTTTTATCTTAATTTAGTTTTTTAAAAAAGTTTTTGAAAAGTATAGTTGTTTTAGGGACGCCTGGGTGGCTCAGTCGGTTAAGCCGCTGCCTTCAGCTCGGGTCATGATCCCAGGATCCTGGGATTGAGTACCATGTGGGGCTCTTTGCTCAGCAGGGAGCCTGCTTCTCTCTCTGCCTCTGCCTGCTTGTGCTTTCTCTCTCTCTCTCTGTCTGACAAATAAATAAATACATAAAATCTTAAAAAAAAAAAGTATAGTTGTTTTAAAAAGTATAGTTTAAAAAGTATAGTTGTTACTGAAATCTAAAAAGCATACTGTCATACTGCCCTAGTGTATATACAATATAACTCTGTATTAAAATATTTGATTAACATCTTTTCAGAAATTGATCTGTTATAATGAATAGGGCACAGCTGTGTTTATATTTTATTTTTATGCACATGGAATTCTGTTGAAAGAAAGGATAATAATGTTGGTAGAACGTGTTGAAATGGCACACATTTTTCTATTTTTCCTCATGTTCTTGATTAGAATTTCTAAATGCCTGGCTTTTCTTAGCTAAATTGGAAGTGGCTTGAAAAAGTCCATGCTGGCCGATTTTCTAGCGCTGTCTTGCGTTTCGCTATGGCAAATGGAATTAATTTCTATTCCACAATTAAAATGTCACAGTTCAGAAATTGATTAAAAAAGAAACACAGGCATGTCCCAAGGAATTCCTTGAGCCTAGTTTTCACGGTTTTTATTTTTTATTTCTTCCAAAATGAGATTTTTACGTCTAACTATGAAATTAGGTCTCCTGTTTATAAGAAAGTGTCTCATTCTGAAACTATTAGGGTGTCATACATTTATTGTAAACTAGTAACTTACTTTTCAAAGGAATTCTGCAGTCCCAGAGTCTTGCACACTATAGAGATCTGATCTTCGTCTTCCTATCTCCTACCTGAAAGCATCAGTAATGACCCTAATGGCAGCTTCTGACTTAAAGTTTTCCCTGTAATCCACTTACCAGAAACTGCGGTGGCTTCTGGTTCTTCTCAGAGAATGCTAAATCCCATAGGCCATAAAACCCACTGATAAATCCACATATTCTTTCGTTCCTCTTACTTAAAGGGTTTTCTCTTCTGATTGTGCTAACCTTAGCTTGTTGGGGTTAATGCAGGGCATGAACTCAGCCATAACACCTGGCTTGCTAAAATGTAACACAGAGGCTGCTTGGGGCAAAGGAAGGTTTTGGAGAAGGGCAATGAGGCCCGTGTGACCCCTCTGCCCTTGGAATGCCACAGGCAGTTGCCTTCCCGAAACACTCTTAGTTCAAACGGCCACCCTGTGATCTAAGAGATGTCTGCACTGTCCCTTAGGCTGTGTGTAGTAGAACACGCAGATTAGCATATCTTATCTTTCCGGGAAACAGAGCCTCCTTGTTTTGGTAAGACACCCCCCCCCCCATCACACGTCACGTGCTTGAGAAACAGTGATAAGGATTTGGGATTATCCTGAAGGATCAATAAAAGCCCAAGCAAAGAAGAGCAAAGGGTCTTAGTCTCTTGAGCATTGGCCGTTTCCCCTACTCTTCTCTTTCACAGCAAAGTTTTGGATTAATCTTTCATCCATCTGTACAGGGATTGCTGGCCATTCCTGGCAGTAACTCAACCAGTTTGCTTGTTTGTTTCTTTATTTATTTTGAAATATTTTATTTATTTATTAGACAGAGGGCCTAAGGGAGCAAGCAGAGGGAGAGAGGGAAGCAGGCTCCCTGCTGAGCAGGAAGCTCAATGTGGGGCTCCATCCCAGGACCCTGAGATCATGACCTGAGCCGAAGGCAGAGGCTTAACCGACTGAGCCACTCAGGCACCCTCAACCAGTATATTTAAAACCTGTCAAGTCATCTTGAATACAGAGCAAGAATTACTTATATAATGGACTGAAATGACAAAATTTCTCTTTCATGTTAATATTTCAGGCAACATGCAGATCGACATTTCCACATGTGTCTCTGGCCTAGAAAACAACTTCTAGCTTAAACCTTAAAAAGAAATCTCATAACTTTTTTTTAAAGTTTTTTTTTCTAATTACTAACATAGAATATATTATTTGTTTCAGGGGTCCATGTCTGTGATTCATCAGTCTTACACAATTCACAGCGCTCACCACAACACATACTCTCCTAGGTGTCTATCACCCAGCCACCTTCTCCCTCCCACCTCCTTCCACTCCAGCAACCCTCAGTTTGTTTCTTCAGATTAAGAATCCTATGGAAGATGTGGTATAGATATACAATGGAATATTATGCAGCCATCAAGACAAAAATGAAATCTTGCCATTTGCAACAACATGGATGGAACTAGAGGGTATTATGCTAAGCGAAATTAGTCAATCAGAAAAAGACAATTATCATATGATCTCAGTGACATTAGGAATTTGAGAAACAAGACAGAGGATCATAGGGGAAGAGAGGAAAAAATGAAACAAGATGAAACCCAGAGACGGAAAAATTGCATAACTTTTAATTATGCTTTCTACTACTATAAATGAACTTTCTTTGCATTTTATGTTCTGGAGCTGATGGGTATATAATTATGGATTCGCTCAAGGGAACTTGTATTTTTTCCACAGTTAAGTCACATGGCCGAAATGCCTTCATATATTCTCCTCAACATATGTTAGAACCTGGTGCATTTTAGCTGGAAAGTATAGTTATCTGGGAGCTTTGAAATATTGTTGGAATCTATTTCGTGACTTAATTCTGGGCCTTCGAAGTTGTTTTGTGGCCATGGTAAATGTATGCGATAGACCTGGCAGCATCTGTTCCTGGGTCATGAGGACAGGCCATGAGCACAAAGAGCAGAACCCTTTCCATCGACCAATCTAGAGACTTCATCACTTTCTGCCAATGCTTCCTGAAGTATGGTGCTTGACTCCAGGGCACAGAACACAGAACAGACGGTGCTTGTACCCCAGTGTTGCATGGGTACTTTTTCTTAATAGTTATATATTTATGTTAGTGTGTAGTACAGTGCAGCTAAATTTTAAACCCATGATTTCACATCTATTCTTACTTAAGGTGAGTAAATTTTATTTAAAGAAAATTTGTGAAATAAAATACATAAGACATATAATGTTATGTGAGGGTGCCGAAAATTCTGAAGTATTTTTATTTTGAGTGAGTACATTTTGTGAAATGGTGTTTAAGGTATGGAGAACAGTATTAGTAATAAAATATAGGAAGGGGGCAGAGAAAACCAGGAATGAACGAACATTTATAATGACAGGCCAATGTTTGCTAATTGTTATCCCAATCAAACTTCTCAAAACCTGTGAGGTAGGAATTGTAACCCACAATTTGCAGGTGACAAACCTCAGCTAAGTGGCAGAGCAAGAATTCAAATACGGGTCTCCCTGCTTCCAGTGTCCATAAATTTTTCTCCTCAAGGTAAGAGAAAATAATGCATGAGGCCAAAGAGGCATTTAGGCACCTACATTTCTGGGTCTGATCGAATGGGCTACTAATAAATTGTTGCTTGTTATTTTTCATTTTTAATGGAGGCAAAGATTGACCGGTTGTACTTTGCTTTACAAGTGCCACAGTTAATACCTTTCATTTGAGTAGAGCTTTTCAAGGAAAAGCTAAAGGTAGATTACTATATTACTATTATTTTTAAATTAATTTAGCTCATTGATTCATCAGATCAAATTATCTACAAAAAATAAAATAGATGTTTATGGATAACGTCATTCTAATTTTGTTCTACTTTTTGGAGTACATAGTTTTCTTTGGAAAAACAATATTGTTCTTTGAACTTAATTATGAGATTTGTACTGGAGAAGGGCTCAACTTAATAATAACTAATCTCAGGAAACTGGTAATAAGTAGAAATTCAGATGATGAGGAAAAGCGGTATCAATGTAAAAGACAACTCTCTTAAGAAGGGCTGGTTCAAAGCTAATCTTCATTACCTCCCTCAGAACTGAGTCACATATTTCTAGCACAAATGAGTCTTGATTGTGAAGATATTCATTATAGGCAGTATGTGTCAGGGAAAGTGAGCTGTTCTCTCTCAAGTCTCTAACACACACACTTCACACACCCTCACATTCCCACATGCACCATACACACACACACACACACACATACACACATACACACACACACACACATACACACACACACACAGCTCCATGGGCCACACACAGCCCTCACAGCGCACAAAATGCACACACCATTCCACACACACCCATACATTCTCACGCACACCACACACAAGCATGCACGTGTGCACGCACACACACAGAGTCATGCCTTAGAAACCTGGAAATGAGGGCAATAATGTTGCCTATTGAGACTTAAAAGAACCCCCGCTTAAAGGTTCAAAGTTGAGATCTACTACCTTGCCTTAAAGCCCTGTTTCCAAAGTGCCAGAGCAATATTCAAGAGGGGCACTTACCGAAAATACGGTCTGGGAGCTGCCTCAAATTCTGAAGAGCATTCTAGGGAGGGGCCTGAAATGTCTGTGAATCATGCCTCCCCTTTGAAAGGATGGTTCCCTCCACAGACTTATCTAACTTGAGGGAGGCGGAGTCTGATTTATCCGAGGCTGGGGAAGCTGTTGTTGGGAACCCACATTCGCCAGCCCCTCTGAAGGCCCTCTGGGTTCTCCCGCCAGGCACAAGGAGACACTGGTCTCCGGCCCAGCTTTGGGGTAAAGGGGCTTTTCTAAGCTGGGGACTAGGGCAGAGCCCCCGTACCAGCATTATCTCTGCTTTCCTGGACCATCTGTGGCAACTGGCCCTTGTGGATCTGGGAACATCCCAGCACAAAGTTAGCCCCAGGGAAAAGATCTAGACCAGAAGCTGAACTGTGGCTTAGAGGCTTCCATGAGCCAGGTTCACGGCTGCCTTGTCCTTCCTCCCTGTAGCGCTGCAGGGATAGGGATGGATAGGGAAATCGGACAAAGGCTAAAGTTGCTGGAGCTGCTGCAGCAGCAGGGGTGGGGCCTGTGGGATCAAAGGGTTTGGGGTTTACTTCCTAACCCCGCCCACCCATTCCTTCCCTAATGCCTGAGAGAGAAAGGAGGTGGAGGATAGAGATGTGGCATTCTGATAACAACCTGAGAAACTAAAATAAACTTCTAGACCTCTGTAATAAAAAACAAATTTTGATATGCTGGGCTAGAGGAAATTTGAATATCTTTCTATTCTCTATATAGAAGATGATATTGCAGAATTGAAGTTGTATGAAGGAGGGGTCACAAATGTAGGGAGAATATTAAATGGTGAATTAGGCAGTTACTATTAATCAAAATAGACTTTTTTGTAGATTCACTTTTTTTTTAAAAAAGATTTTATTTATTCATTTGACAGACACAGATCACAAGTAGGCAGAGAGGCAGGCAGAGAGAGAGAGAGAGAGGGAAGCAGGCTCCCCGCTGAGCAGAAAGCCTGATGCGGGACTCCATCCCAGGACTCTGGGATCATGACCTGAGCTAAAGGCAGAGGCTTTAACCCACTGAGCCAGCCAGGTGCGCTGTAGATTCACTGTTGATTTTGACATTTATCAGCTTCCTAAATTTGTGAATGTTTGTGATTTGTCATTCTAACTAGATAATCACTTTCATACCTAATCTTATGTCCCCCCCCCACCCCCGCCCCAGGGATCACCAAATTATATATAAACTACAGTACCAACCAAACCTGGATCTATTCATGGAATTATAGAAAAAGAATAATCACACAATCTTTGCCAGATTCCGTCAAAGAACTCTTTATCCAGGAAAGATGCTGCCTTGACCAGCTTATGTGAGTTTCCCTGTTGCTTCTCAGAATTACCATTTGTGTCAAATGAAGTCTGTGTCTGCCCATCAGAATGAAATTCCATTAAATAACCAAATCATTTTCTATGTTCATCTGGCCACTGCCTGATGAGGTGGCTTTCCTGGACCAGAGAATCTGCTGGTCAGTTTAGTGGAGTGTGTCATTGTTTGACATTTGCTGTATATTAATTATGTATGTGGTTTATTTATCAGTTCACTGTGAGCTTTGTGAGTGTATGTGTTCTTTTTTTTATTTTAAAGATTTTTATTTATTTATTGAGAGAGAAAGAGAGAGAGAGAGAGATCACAAGTAGCCAGAGAGAGGGGGGAAGCAGGCTCCCTGCCCAGCAGTGAGCCCGATGTGGGAATCAATCTCAGGACCCTGAGATCATGACCTGAGCCAAAGGCAGAGGCTTAACCCACTTAGCCGCCCAGGGAGCCCTGAATATGTGTTCTTGATGGTAAGGTATCCTGGGCCATGAAATCAAATTTCCAAGCTGGGAAAGCTGTTGCAAGCCTGAGCTTGAACGATGGTGTCTATACCTTATAAAGAACTTATTTGCACTTACAAGAATACGCAGAATTCTTGCCATGCCAGTGAAAACTGCTCCTAAACACAGTTTCAATTTTCTTTGTGTAATGCACCCATTTTCCTCTAAATCCTTGTGTTTTATGAAAGTGGAGAGCCCTTTTGTCAAAGTTATTTCATAACTCAGTTTGTAACTTTAAAATGAAAGTCAATTATTATTTTTGTCTTTTGTTCCTTTCCAGAACTTTGAAAGGTATCATTCTTTACAGTTTTTATATGATGTGTAGAAACTATCCCATTGAAATATGTTGCTTTAACACATGTCACAGCCAAATGATATTTCCCCCCCTGAGATTAGGAAAACGTTTCAAGAAAATTCAGATGTAGTCTGAAAATGTGCACATTTCTTTTCAAAAATAGTACATAAATTTCTACAGTGGTTTTTAGTAAGTGACATGTGCTTGTTCTTCTTTTAAAGTTCATTTGTTGAGTTCAGTTGTTCTGGGGCTAGAAAATAAAAGACACCTCCTGGATATTTTTTAATTGAGCTACATCAGCATTAGGAGAGAATGAACTCATAGGGCCTTATGACCTAATGCAAATGTTACTCCATGATACAGATGGAAATAAAAATTAGAGAAGAATCACCCAGTATCTTGAGAATCATCTTCTCTGTCCAATTTCACTATATACACAATATTCTTCCCCACCTTCCACCTCTCATACCATCTATCTGAGTGGGCTCTTGTTAAGAACTAAACCACGTTCCAAAATCAGGGAACTGGGATACCCGCTTAAAATAAAAAAAAAAAGTTGTTAGGAAGCAAGGATTACTCTTTTATTGTTCTTCTCATTAGGTAATTCAGAGATAAGTCCTAAGAAAGTTTTGGGGTTCAGAATTCCAGAGGTTTGGCTGCATGGATTCTATCAAAGCTCCAAAGATGATTAATTTCTTAGAAAAGATTTTTTAGATAATGATTTATTCTGTCATTTCTTTCTCCGAATTTTATTTCATGTCAGTTTATGAGAGATATTGATGATTGTTATTCTAGAGATGCTGAAGTTTAATGTTTAAGCTCTTTAGTTTGCCAAACTAAATATAATTGCTACTTCACTTGGAATAACATTCTGAAAATCCTAGGCTTTGTCCAAATTTAATCACTTTTGTAGATGCTGTGGTATGCTACCCAGATGCCTCCTTTATGACCCAAGTACTCATTGTCCCACGTGCTGATGGCTCACATCTGAGTACCTCTCGACATTGCCCTCTGCTGAAGGGAGCTACTTCATTGAAGTTTCCAAACTCTCACCAGAGGTAGACCATGTTCAGTGACTGGTGGAGGCAGGATCCTGGGACAGTGGGGGCTCAGCTGTATTGCTTCATCCAGGACAACTCTGAAAGGCTGTTCCAAGTTCATAGTACCATGTGGGAGCTGGTAATTCATCTGTTGCACTGAAGTTCAATTTCTGCCCAATCCTGCTTCTTTCACTCCCTTAAAGGGAACTTCTCCCCAGAGCATTTCCCAGTGAGATTACTGCACACACATTTCTCTTCCTTAGTCTTTTCCTCAGGGACTCTCACCTAAAACAATTCTATCTCCCATTATTTTTTACTTTGAAATCTGAGTTGCCAATTTAATTAATAGATTTGAGCTTCTGATTTTCCTTTACTTTTTTTTTTTTTTTAAAGATTATTTATTTATTTATTTGACAGACAGAGATCACAAGTAGGCAGAGAGGTAGGCAGAGAGACAGGAGGAAGCAGACTCCCGGCTGAGCAGAGAGCCCGATGTGGGGCTCAATTCCAGGATCCTGAGATCACGACCTGAGCCAAAGGCAGAGGCTCTAACCCACTGAGCCACCCAGGTGCCCCCCCCCCAGCCAATTTCTTGTTACCTGTCTTATGTCAAAGTAATATATGGCGCCCCCCACCCACTGCTGAATACAATGTTGTTAATAAAAGTGAGAATGATGACATTTCTCTTTAGGTAAATTGTGTGTATTGTCAAAACCTGCTGTTACCTTTTTTAATTTGTGAAAATCCTAAGTTGTCCTTTGTATATGTGACAGTTGAGAAATGTAGTAAATCTGACCTCTTGATTTATGAGACTAGAGGCCAAGAATGAAGAGCTATGAAACCCAGTTCTGAGGACAAAATTCCTCTGCAGTGCTTTTTGAGAAAAATGCAGAAGCTCATGTTTATTTCAACTTAAGGGCTAGTCATTTTACAAATTTTGACTAAAACCAGTTTTTCCTTATTTCAAAAGTGTATTTTTAAGGAAGGAGTAGTAGATTTTTTTAGTTGTGGCTTTGTTTTGTGAATTATTATAGTTATTTTATCTGTATATTTGGTAGAATTTTTATGGAATATTTAAAACCACAAGAAAAACTTCAAACTATATAAAAATATATTTAGTCTTACAAATAAGCTTAAAAACAATGTATATTGATGGGAGATGGAATTATAATTGGACCAAGAGCCTGCAAGGTCCTTTAAAAATTCAATTTTCTTTAGTTTTTGTATGACATGAGGGCATGTCTTATGATCCAAAGAAATGTCATGAAATTATTTAAATGCTCAAGTCATTATTCTATCCAAAGCAGTGACACCTCAAAGCAATTGAAATCATACAGTGCTCTGCCCCTCCCCCCACACCCTTTTCCTCACACACACACGAGATTATACACATGTCCATGAAGTGTGGCGCACCTTAAAGACAAGGTGATCAGGATAGGTTCCCCTTCATCAAAAGTGTGGCAAGCCCTGAAAATGACGCGACATGAGATGAGCATTGTTCAGGAAATTTATTTTCTCACAGCCTTCCGCTCTCTTGGGCTGTTACTCTGACACTGCTCTGTGCCTCCCACCTTATCTTCAGTTCACTCGTTGCACTGTGAGGATCGGCCCCAAAGGGTTCTTTGGGCTTTGGGCCCTTCTGGACTGCAGCAGCTCTCCTTGGACGGACAGCATAAGCCTGCCTCCTTCGGGCTCTTCCCCCAAGGAGTCAGCCTTTCCTTCCCTCCCCCTGCTCCCCCGAACACACCTGCACACGCATAGCTGTGTGAGGGCCTCTGGAGCAGCTTTAACCGAGTGAGGTCCAGCCCATCCCATTTTTGTTCCAAACTGAGGGAAATGAACCACAAAAATCACACCCCTTTCCCCATCCTGGCTGTACTTCTACCACCCTGCTTTGTTTTCCTTGATCATTGGTGGAGTTTAGTTGTCTAAATGCAGTTTTATTTCAAAGGAGATGTGTGTGTGTGTGTGTGTGTGTGTGTGTTGAAGGACCAATTACATAATTCAGCCATTTTTAAACATTTTTTATTTATTTGACAGAGACACAGCGAGAGAGGGAACACAAGCAGGGCAAGTGGGAGAGGGAGAAGCAGGCCTCCTGCAGAGCAGGGAGCCCGATGTGGGGGGCTCGATCCCGGGACCCTGGGATCATGGCCTGAGCTGGAGGCAGATGCTTAACGACTGAGCAACCCAGGTGCCCCTAATTCAGCCATTTCAAAGAGATGTCATCCTGCCAGTTCCTAGTTAGTTCTTACCCAGTTTTGAGAATCCATTTAGGTCTTTTCGAACTATTTACATAGATAAACAGTAAAGCATTGCTGTAAGAAAGAACTTGTAGAAATCTGTCCAAGTAGAGGAGTTTGCCCATCTTCATAGGAATAAAATAAGGTTATCATCATCCTACCTTATGTGGCATCGTCCTACCATCGTCCTATCTTATGGGGCACACTGATATTTTTTATACATATTTAATGTATCAGAGGAAATTATATTTACTTTACAAAGAAGCATACTCACATGTCAATGGAAATAAGAATCCAGAGTTGTAGATTTTGATCAAACAGATACTTTAGTCAAAGCTTCTTAACAATTTGAAAGTGGTCTTCAACCAAAATTTTACACAGAAGCAAAATGTGGGTCTTCTCTGATGGTGGTGAAGAGTGGTCAGGGGGTCAGTGGAGGCCCAACTGCCCCTTCCAACAATGGCCGCCATCACCCATTTAGAGTGTCAAGTGCTCTTTACATCATGATTTGAAAACTATGTTATTAGTCCAAATTTTTTATTTACAGAAGAGACTGAGGCGTGGAGTTTTAAGTGACATTTCCAGACTATCCCAGGTAATTTGTGGCAGAGATATGGCTCAAATCCCATGTTTCTTACTCATAGATTAGGGCCTCTTTCATGAAGACACAGACTCTTACCTGTCTACCTATGGATCATAATATAAATGTTCTATAATCTATGAATTTAATGGAGGAATAGTATTTTCAAACTGTCCCTTAATTTCCAAACAATTCTGCAGCTCACAGTTGTTTGAACCATTTGAGTAAAGAGGCTGAGCCCATCAGATATTTGATCAAAACATATTCCATGAGTTTAAATAGAATCTCTTTTATTTAAATTAGTTCCAAATTAAATTATTCCATGGACAGCAAAGAAAATATAAATAGCTCAAAAACATTTCTGCATTTATCCAAAGACCAAGTTGGCTGCTAGTTGGCAATTTTAAGCTGATAAAGAATAAAGGTCACTGTATTTTAAGCTCTTTATTCAGTTAGCTGTCTAAAATGTTTTCAAAGCTCAGGCAAGAAGGCTAGCTGGGTAAACCGAATATTCACAAATAAGTTCTGTAGAGTCCAGTGTAGAAACTGAAGAAACTAGGGGAATGTTTGGCCTTATGACAACTGTGGAGTTTGAGTCGAAAATAAAAGTACTGCTAGTGATTCCCCATTGACTCAGGGAGTGGCTGCCCAGCCCTGGAAGTTATTTCTTTGTGTGCTGTTTTTAGAGGTTTTGAGCTCTATTCTAAAAAAGAAACATCGAATGCTTGTAGTAGGGCACTGAGTCTATGTTTAAAAATTTTTTTGAGAAGACTATAATTCTAACATCTTTCTTTTCTTTTTTTTTTTTTAAAATTTTATTTATTTATTGACAGAGAGTGAGCACAAGCAATGGGAGTGGCAGGCAGAAGGAGAGGGAGAAGTGGGCTTTTGCTGAGCAGGTAGCCCCTGGGGGAGCCTTGGGGAGCCTCCATGACCTCCATGACCATCTGGAGGCAGATGCTCAACAGACTGAGTCATGGAGGCACCCCTCTTTTTTACTTTTTAAAGATTTATTTATTTAGGGGCACTTGGGTGGCTCAGATGGTTGGGCATCTCAGGTTGTGATCTCCAGGTCTGGGATCTAGCGCCGCACTAGGCTCCCAGCCTAGTGCTGGGATCTATGCTCCCAGCTCAGCAGGGAGTCTCCTTCTCCCTCTCCCTCTGCCTCTCCCCCTGCTTGTGCTCTCCCTGTCTCTCTCTCTTAAGTGAATAATAAAATCTTTTTAAAAATTTTATTTATTCGAGCGGGGAGGGGCACAGGAAGAGGAAGAAGGAGAGAATCTCAAGCACAATTCACAATGAGCAAGGAGCCCCACGAGGAGCTTGATCCCAGGACCCTGAGATTATGACCTGAGCTGAAATCAAGAGTTGGATGCTCAACCGACAGAACCACTCAGGTGCCCCCTCCATCATCTCTCTTACTAGTCACTTCCATTTGATCGTATATGTGGATTTTCTTATTTGTGGTCAGAGAGCACATTGGCAGACTCCTCAAAGCAAAAGAGGATTTACTCAACTGGGGCTCCACATTATTTTTTCTCTAAGCAAAGAATCTAAGAAAAAAATCCCCAGAGTCTGCAAGCACATTCCCTTTATGATTTCACATGAAATCATTGTGTCTGCCTGGAGTCCCTGACTCAATTTAGTGGTATCAAGATGTAAACACATTGGGAAGGACATCCTCCTCCTCTGTATTTTACTCTGACAGCACACGTGTACAGAGGCAGGTGTGACTGAGGGAGTCATTGGCTCTCAGGGTCATTGCAGTGAGCCTATGATCAATTGACCATTGCACACTGCTGCCTTACAGCAGGTAGGAGTAGGGGAAGAGGGCTGCTGGTAAAATTATTATTAAGGGTGAGGCATTGCATCCTTGTAGACATAATAAAATGCTTCCTTTGTAGAAGGGTATAGACGTCAGAGGCAAAGTCCATGGGCACTGGAAAGTGGCAGGGTTGGCTCACCAAGCTAGGGACGTGGGAAGAACTCAAAGATTGTATATAGTGTCTCTTTCTTGTTCTTTTTCTCCCTAGATATCCAGACTTTTGTAACTCCCTACTCCTTTTACTCACAGGATTCTCCCTTTACTATTCTACCCGTAGACATGAACCCTGTACAGTGAATATCCTCATTGAGATCGTTAGGTGACTTTTGCCCTCCTTGTATTCTGCTGGGAAGATGCTCAACTCTTTTGGGTTAAAGTACTCAAATACAGTGGGTTAACAATAAGCAATACGGTGAGGGATAAGCTGAATGAATTTCACAGTTAAACAGGCCTGGGATCAATGATTCGTCTTGTATTTTTGGTGTGTCTTTGGACAAATTCTTTAAATTATTTGAGTCTCATCTGTAAAGATTAGGTAATAATTTAAAACTCATAGGCTCATTTTGAACATTAGGTGAGGTATGATATATAAAGAGCTGGTATTCAAAAATGTTGATTTCCTTTTTTCTCCTTTTTAGTTTGCTACCAACGCTACCCCACACTTATAGATTATCAGCAGTACTAAATCTCCAAAGGATCTGATGGTAGATATTTTGAGCGTGCAAGACATCAAAAGTGTAAATTCCCAGGGAAAATTCTTTTCCGAGAAGTTCAAGTTATATGTGTGTGTATTTGTATATTAAGGAACATGTGTAGGCACAGGAATTTAATCCTGTGTGTTGTGTTATCTTATTAGGCCTTCAGTTTTTCACCTTGAACTTTACCCCAGAAAGTTGACTCATTTATACTTTATGAAATGGCTCCTGCACCTTCTGGCTTTTGGTTAGGTTTGGCCGTTGGGTAACCCCTATAGAAAATCCAGTCATTCATTCTCCTTGGTATCTTTCGGAGAGATTGCATAGAGTGGCGTTGTTGACTGAGGCCCTTAAAGCTCAGATTCCCTCAATGCTTGCTGCTGGTTGTAAATTGGGATGCAAAGAGAGTGACCTCTCTGCTAGATGCTCAAGGGCTACTTGTGCTCATGTTGGAAGGTCAACTCAGCCTTTCAATGAGGTGGACATCTCTGCGTGACTTTCTCCGTCCAGTTATAATGATTGCACCTTCCTCCTTGTCCTTATGGAGTTAGGGGTATGTTAGCTCATTGTAACCAGCTCAGCATTCTTGCACTACTCCCTGTGATTGTCCTACACCTACACTTCTGTAAATAGTCCCTTTGTAAATAAATCCTCCTCAAATTATCCTACACCATCTGTTTCCTGATTTGTACACCAGTGAACACTGGAGAATTGGAGAAGAGGAATAATTCCTGTAATCTCAGTTAACAAGGTTTGTAGATCAGAGGTCCAAAATTTATAGTGTGTTCTCTGTGACATGTTTTAACCTGAAGTGTCTCTGAATAATGATCATTATTGTTTAAACCTCTTCTGTGATCTTTCTTAATGATTAATTAATGTCACTTGGGAAACAGAATCCAAAACCAGAAGAGAGAAATAAGGAAGCCTACAGATGTGTGGAGTATACTTTCATGTAGACATTCAGAGAAATTTATCAAAACAAATTTTAATTTTCCTTTACAGTTATCCTCTTAATTTTGATGAGTTTCCCTTCAATCTTTTTGAACCTGGGTTATAGAGCTCCCCCAAACCCCTTACACTGGATATTGAGGAAAGCCCCACTTCAGACTACTATTGAAAATTAAACAAATTATTAAGACCCATTTGCTAATTCTATGAATCCTCTCTTCTGGTTGCATCTTATTTCTTTAGATTTAGTTTTGGAGAGATTTGGAATGGCAACATTAGCTAGGAGAAGAAACGTCATGAGTGTTCAGGGGTCTGGGATGAAGACGGCATTGATGTAAGGCCACACCTGACCCAGACATGGGGCTGGACGGTGGTGGCCTGGAGTGGAGTCTCTCATCACACTCAAACTTAAAAACCCAGACTCCAGACAGAATTTATTTTTTATATGAAAATAGAATCCAAGAAAGAAACGTATTGGGGCAAAGAAGAATTTTTTTTTTAACTCTCCGAGTACTTTTTCCTTTATCAAAAGACTGATGATTATAGCAAGGCAATCTTGAAAATACCAATTTATGTTTTCCTCAGGACTTGAAAACCTTCTTTTAATTTGAACTTTAAATAATTTTTTTTTTTAACTTTACAGTACTCACTTGGCACAGATTGTTTTGGGAGATGGATTGTACTTCCCGGCAATCTATTCATCTGTTAATACAATAATAAACTTATTTCAGTGCATATTTCACAGAGAACTAGTGATATTGTAGATTTTTGCCTATTTCACAGAGAACTAGTGATATTGTAGATTTTGCCTTTTGGTTGGCAGTGCATCAATCCGGAGCATAAGAAGTCTATTGATGAATGTACAGGCTTTTCTACTCAGTACACCTTATGTTAGCAGAGCAGAAAATTGTGCAGTTACAGCACATGTGAACACAGAAGGGCAGGATTAGCAGTCTTACTATATGAGAAGTAATACAAAATAATCCAAACAGAAATAATTAGTTTCTCTGTGGCTCTTCAGAGATGTTCCTTTCATAAGACAGCATAATACTTGTTAAAACGGGATGGTCTCAGTGGCTGTTTCTTTTACTAAGTATTTATTTCCCACAACTATTTGCTTACCTTCCCACCAAAAACTAAATGAACAAAAACACTTCATTTTACATGTAGTGGGGAAGAACAGGTTACTTCCCTTAGTAGTTGCTTTTAAGAAAAAAAAAAAATCAATCTTCTATGTAGATTTATCTGTGGTTGGGACATATTATATGAGAATGCTTACAAATCCTTTAACAAGGTCTTTAAGA
Organism: Lontra canadensis; assembly: GCF_010015895.1. NCBI lineage: Eukaryota > Metazoa > Chordata > Mammalia > Carnivora > Mustelidae > Lontra > Lontra canadensis. The sequence goes on along the minus strand of NW_022630996.1, from coordinate 53,876,295 downwards.
AGAACCTCCAAAATTTGAGATGAACATTTTTGGTACACAGACATTTGGTTGAAATAGAGGGTCTTAATCTGAGTTTTACTGAAACCAAAATGATTTTTAAAAATTAATGATAATGGTAGAAGTAGTAAGTTTTTTGGATAGTAGTTCTTGTATTGATAAATGTTAACTATGGGGTTTTTCAGGGGTCAGTATTGGCATGACTCAGTCATTCAGTTACCTAACATACAAAACATGCCCTAAAAATCCAGTATGTAGGATGGTGAGGGATAGGACAATGTATCAGATATTATGTGCTATGTGAGAGGGTAGAAAACAGGATAGGATATAGAAACATTTCTGAGTTAATCCTCCTGGAAATCACCGTAGCTCACAACTAATAATATAGGAATGGAATCGTCAAGAAATGAAGAGACTGGTAAAAGATACAAGCATAAAGATCTGTATGGTACCTTTTGACATAACATACCACAACAGTTAATTGTCCTAATGTTTGAAAAACCCACCATTACTATTACTTCTGAAATTTTTAATATTTAAATAGATATGTCAAACCAGTTAAAAAAAGGTATATCTACATGGTAAAAGGGTATCCCATGCAAATAAATTCTCCTGCTGCCCTAACCCTGGTATTCCGGTTTACTTACTGAAAGAATAACATTGGTATTGTTTTGTTTTTCCTTATGATAAACATGTTGATTTAATTAGGATACCTTCCTCTGAGACTTTTTTGCTGTTATACTTAGCAGAGGTCTAATATTAGGAAGCTTTCCAGTAATTGCTTGATAATTCTAGAAACCCTGACAAAGCAAAGTCAGGTACTTGGCACCAAAAGTCTCTAGAAGGGGTCCTTTTAATGGTTCCACTCTTAAAAAATGGCCCTGGGAAAAGCACTGATGATCTTTTTCTCTCTGGATGTGGACCTGGACGTTGAATTTGGATTTGGGACCGAAATTATCTCATCACCTAAATTTTTATTTTTTATTTTTTTTAAAGTTTGTGTGTGTGTCTCTCTGTGTGTGTATATATTTGAGAGGGAGAGAGAGAGCATGAGAGAGAGAGCATGAGAGAGAGAGAATGAAAGAGAGTACACACGAATGGTGGGGGCGAGAGGAAGAGAGAGAAGACTCCCCACGGAGCTGGGACCCTCCAGCCTAGGACCCTGGGATCATGACCTGAGCTGGAGGCAGATGCTTAACTGACTGAGCCACCCAGGTATCCCTCTCCCCACCACCCCAACCCATCACCTGAAGTTTGATCTCAGGGATTTACCATGGTTTGCTTGTATAGTGCCAAATGTAGCTTAACTCTTTAGGCACACATAGTTGCAGGATGGGTATAACCGTGGGGTGTTACATTTTTTGTGTTGTGATTTCCCAGCTAGATATAAATAGTAGCAAGTGCAAGTGTTGAATAGTGCTGCATTGCAGAATGGGCTCTTCCAGGTTCATCACTTTTTAACCAGTCAGAAACCTAGTGGGAAGTTTTGGTCAGTGCCCTCCAGTTAGCTGCTGGCATGCTGGCATGATTTTTAGTCTGAACTTTGAGCTGACAGAAACTGGCAGTAAAGATTAGATCTGTTTCCTGCTCACAAACACCCTTAACTCACCTTAGATGGAAGCAGATCAATGGTCAGAAATTGCCCCATGTGGCAAGTCTGAGTTGCCAGTAACTGTGTCTGAGTTATGACTCCTGCAGTAAAGAAGCAATTAAGAAAGTTTTTGGTCAACTATTACATATGTATGATTACATTTTCCAATGATTAAATTATTTATCTTGAAATAGTTATCGTGATTAAACACACACACACACCCTTGGTAAAAACACTCAACTTGTACAAATGTGTGAAGTGAAAAGAAAGTCTCCCACACATCCTACACTACTACCTTCCAAGCTCATCCCTGCTGAAGAAGCAAGCACTGTTAATGGTTTCTGACTCATTTTCACAGAATTTTCCATATATGTAAAATACATAATGACATAGTTGTAAAAATATATGAAATTAATTTTACATAAACAGAAATATATTATGTATCTATTTGTATATTATGTATCTATATGTATACATATGTGTATATATAATGTTTATATAAATATATGATGTATATTGCAGAGTGCTATTTTTACTGAACATTTATTTTGGAGACTTTTTATCATATCACTCTTGGATCTATTTCACTATATTTAACAGTGGTCTAATATACATTTATTTACTTAATCAGGTTTGTATCAATGGACATCCACATTTTATCTAATATTTGGCTTTGTTTGTTTGTTTGTTTGTTTTAAAGATTCTGTTCATTTATTTGACAGAGGAAAACACAGTGAGAGAGGGAGCACAAGCAGGGGGAGTGGGAGAGGGAGAAGCAGGCTTCCCACTGAGCAGGAAGCCGGATGTGGGGCTTCATCTCAGGACCCTGGGATCATGACCTGAGCTGAGGGCAGATGCCCAATGACTGAGCTGCCCAGGCACCTCTTTGGTTTAGTTTCTTTCTTTTTCTTTCTCTTTCTTTCTTTCTTTCTTTCTTTCTTTCTTTCTTTCTTTCTTTCTTTCTTTCTTTCCTTTCTTTTTTTTTTTTTTTAAAGATTTTATTTATTTGACAGAGAGACAGAGAGATCACAAGTAGGCAGAGAGGCAGGCAGAGAGAGAGGGGTAAGCAGGCTCCCCGCTGAGCAGAGAGCCTGATGTGGGCCTGGGTCCCAGGACCCTGAGACCATGACCTGAGCTGAAGGCAGAGGCTTAACCCACTGAGCCACCCAGGTGCCCTGGTTTAGCTTCTTTCTTTCTTTCTTTTTTAAAAAAATTTTTTGGAAAGATTTTTAAATTTATTTGATAGAGAAAGAGCACGGTAGACAGAGCCGCAGGCTGGGGGTGGGAGGAAGCAGGCTCCCTGCTGAGCAGAGAGCCCAGTGCGGCGCTCGATCCCAGGATCCTGAGATCCCAGGACGGCGCTCCATCCCAGGAACCTGAGCCGAAGGCAGAGGCTTAACCCACTGAGCCACCCAGGTGCACTGTTGGTTTAGTTTCTTGAATCAATACCCTCTACCTCCATTTTTTGCCTACATAAATGTGTTTCTCTGCAGAGTTGTTGAATGAAATGTTTGCCATTAGAACTTTTTTAAAAATATTTTTTTTATTTGAGAGTGAGTGCATGAGCACACAAATGGGTGGAGGGGCAGAGAGAGAAGCAGACACCTGCCGAGCAGGGAGCCCTGCGTGGGGCTTGATCCTGGGACCCTGGGACTCTGGGATCATGAGCTGAATGGCTCAGGTCCTGGGACCTGAGCTGAAAGCAGGTGCTTAACCAACTGAGCCATGCAGGCTCCCATGCCTTTACAATTTTGATAGATAGATAATGTAGATATTGCCAAATTACCCTCCGAAGAGACTGCACTATTTTCACTGAAACCAGCAATGGTTGTAGTTCCTATTTTTCTATGCTTTGCCAACACTTTATCAATATTTCTCATCTTTGCCTATTAAAAAGTAAAAAAAAATATATACTTCATTTCTGTTTCACAGTCCTATCTATATGATCTCTCTTTTTTCTGGCTTGAGTCAGTGTTGCCATTTGCTTGTTTTTCTAGTGGTTTGTTTGACAATTGCATATCAAGGCAATTAAAATGTATTTACATGTGTTGTAAATAAACTCTTCCAGGGTTTTATTCATCTTTTGACTTTGTTAATTAAATTTCTAGCTATGTGGAGACTGGTAATATTTATGAAAATAAATCTATTAATTATTTCCTTTATAGGTTTCTGGATTTAATGTCATTTTAGAATGGCCTTGGGGTGCCTAGGTGGCCAAGTTGGTTAAACATATGACTCTTGTTTCTAGAAGCTCAGGTCATGATCTCAGGGTCATGAGATCGAGCACTGTGTTGGTCTCTGCTCTCAGCACAGAGTCTGGTTGAGATTCTCTCTCTCCCTCTCCTTCTGTTCCTCTCCCTGCTTGTGCTCCTTATCTCTCTAAAATAAATAAAGCTTAAGGAAAAAAAAAAGGACCTTTCCATTCCAAGTTTTTTGTTTGTTTGTTTTCCTAAGTGCCCATTGTTTTCCTAGCTTAGTTCTGGTTTCATATTTTATTTAGAAATATTTCATATATTTGAAATGTATTTTTATATAAGGGATCTCAGTTTTCCTACTAAAACAACTAATTTTCCCAGTATCAGTATTGATGTAACCAGCCTTCCCAGCTAATTTGTAAAGCCAGCTCTATCACATATTGAACGATCACATACATTTGACTCCAGTCTGGGAGTGTTTGTGTTTGTTCCCGAAGCACTGTCATGTTTTAAAGTATATGTTTTAGCTACATGAAGGGCTAGCTCTCCATGACCACACTTCCGTGTTTATTATAGCTATCCTAGCATCCTTACACTTTGACACCTTTATTTTCCATTTTCCCCATAGAATTCTTATCAAGTTTCAACGTATACAATTCATTTGTACTTTTGTTGGTGATCACATTGAATTTATGAGTTAATTCAGGGGGACCTCCTGTCTTTGCCATATTGTGTATTTATATATAAGAATGAGATATATTTCTATTTATGTATTCCTTATTAGAATTTTCAAGTTTTCTTTACCTCGGTCTTATTTCAGAATATGTTTGTCTGTTTATTTTTATTATTTTATGGCTGTGATGCTTTTGTGAATGGTAACATTTCTTTTTTTGCATTATATATATATTTTTTTAATATAGGAAAGTTATCAATTTTGGGGAACTAATTTTTTTTAAGTATCCACATTAGTAAGTCTTCTTATGGCTTTTGATAATTTTTCAGTTGATTATTTTGTGTTTTTCAAGTAAAAGGAGTTGTCCCAGTGAGAATACACACATATGTATGTATACGTGTAGGTATATATTTATATATGTAAATTATATAAATTATGTATATACGAATATATGTGTAGATATTCCCTATATATGTATATGGCACTTTTAATTTTGAACAGATAATTTACCTATATGGTTCAAAAAATTGTTAAGTACAGAAGAGACACAAAAGAAAATACTAAAAACCTCCTTCCCATACCTATCTCTGGACCCTAAAGTCCCCTCATGAGTTAACATATTTTATTACTTCTTATTAATCCTTTCAGAATTATTCCACATATATACTGGTGAATACAAAATACGCTTGCTTTCTGCACAAATGATGGTGTGCTGTACACACTGCTCTACACTTTATTTGGGGGGTAGACGTGCATGGGTGAGGAAAGAAAGGCTCTAAGCCCAGATGTTTATGATTTCCTTCTTGGTGAAGAGATCTGTTTTCTTCAGTTCTTACTCATAGTCTTCCGTCTGTCTTGGAGGTCAGACATAAAACCCTGGGAGGTGGGACTGGGAGGCAAACCAGAGAGACAGAGGCCACAGAGCACTTGACTCCATCCTTCTGAACTACCATGGCTGTTGGGCTAAACTGGTCTGCCTATCGCCCTCTTCCCATTAGATTTTTTCCACCGAACTCCTCACTTCCCTGTGGAGGCAAAGCAGTGCTCTATCAACCATGCCCACACAAATCTGGATCCAGTTGTCGGCTCAGGCACATCAGTGTGCCAACCAGCAAAACAAGATGGTCAATACTGGAATATGAAAGACTGCACTAGAACATTCTGGGAGTGGTCACTAACTCAGCCCCAGGTCTCTGTAGGACGTGACCACAGAGATTCAAAAGAATACCATACTACCCTAAATCATAAGAACCCCCCCCCCCCCGCCTTGTAGCATCGTTAGTTTTCTTTTACTTCCCCTCCGACAATATTCTTGGCAACTGATTGAAGAATAAACTTGGCTTTAATTTTTTCCCATAACAAAAGAGTTTAGTTTTGCTTGGTGTAGAATAGTAGAATATTTCATATATAATGGAGTAACGAAGTTTTAGTTACACCAGATAAATAGTGGAATAGAATCCCATGGGTGCAACATTGTATGACTGAGAAAACAGTATCAGAATGGAAGCTTTAGAGGGAGAACATGATGGTGTGATTTTTTTCTGCATTTTCTTTAAATGCATTTCTTTAAAAAAACCCAGCTTTATGGAGATATAATTCATATGCATGTCATTTACAATTTAACATGTACAACCCAATGGTTTTGAGTGTATTTACATAATTGTGCAACTATTCACCAAATTAAATTTTAGGACATTTTTATCATCCTCCCAAAAAAGCTTATATACTTTGGCAGTCACTTTCTATCAGCGCCCCGCATTTCCCCTCTCTCCTACTGTGGCCCACTCCTAGACAACCGCTGATCTATCTTTATAGCTCTGCCAGTTCTGGACATTTCATATACACGGAATCATACAATATATGTATTGAATAATACAATATATATCATACGATATATATATGTGTGTACAGAGTGTACGCCAGCAGGGAGAAGGGCAGAAGGAGATGGAGAGAATCTCAAGCAGACTCCATGCCTAGTGCCCATGGCCATTTGTGACTGGTTTCTTTTGTTTGTATAATCTTTTAGAGGTTGAGCCACGTGGTAGCAAATATGAATGCTCCATTCCTCTTTGTTGACAAATATTTCATTGTCTGGATATGAATGCGTCATATTTTGTTTATTCATTTACCAGTTTTCATACATTTGGGATGTTTCAACTTTTTGGCTATTATGAAAAATGTTGTGATCAACATTCATGTCTTTGTGTGAGCATATGTTTTCAATTTTCTTTAATTTATTATCTAGGTCTTGAATCGCTGGGTCATTCTAGGGTCAGTTGAGGAACTGCTGTGCTGTTTTCCAAAGCGAGCATACAATTTTACATTCTCACCAGCTATGCACGAGGATTTCAATTTCTCTGTAGCCTCATGAAAAGTTTATTGTCTGTCTTTTTTTACTATAACCATCTTAGTGGTTGTGAAATGGCATCTCATTGTGGTTTTGATTTGCATTTTCCTAGTGACGAATGATTTTGAACATCTTTTCATGTTCTTAGCCATTTGTATATATTTTGGGGAGAAATGCCTATTAAAATTAACCCCTATTTTTAATTAAGGTATTTGTCTTTTTGTATTATTACGTTGTAAGGGTTCTTTATATTTTCTGGATCCTAGACCCTTATCAGATTGATTTATAAATATTTTCTCCTATTCTGTGTTTTCTTTCTTCATGATGGGCTGCAAAAAATTTTCAAGTTTGATGAAGTCAAAATTGTCTATTTTGCCTTTTGTCACTTGTGCTTTTGATGCTATTTATAGTTTTAGTTCTTACAGTTAAACCATGATCCAGTTTGAGGTAATATTTCTGAATGTGCAGTGGCGTGGTGTGAGGTAGGTATTTAATTTCTTTCTTTTGCATGTGGGTGTCTGTTGTAATTTTAACACAGGTAAATGGTGCTCAGCAGGGAAGTGATTGCCTTATTTCAGATCACCAGAGGTCTTTAATTCTCTCAATAAGAACTATAGTCATAGGACGACATAGGATTGACATTATGATGGGTCAGTAAAAGATCAACAGGGAAAACACTTAGGCTTTATGTGCCATTTTATATCCTGTGTCAAATTCATTTATTTAAAAAAAAAGTTCTTAGGACAGGTTGCGGCTTGCTTATTTTGCAAAGTTATAGAAACTCTAATGCTCTAAGGACTTAGAGCACAGCAGGAACAGAAACATTTTCTTTCTAAGTCACTTCTTTGTCAGGATGCTAGGAAAAACTCATTTGGCTATTCCTGTAGCAAGCCCAGAATTCAGAAAGTTTTAGCTCCTCAGATGGGAAGAAGAAAACTTCACAGCAAGCAAGAATAAAAGTGAAAGTAAGTGTTATTTTGACTGCTTTGGAAAGGTATGTTTATTTAGTAGTTCTTATCTTTGTTTTTCTCCAGGGCTTATGATGCAAGCACTTAAGTTCAAATCAAAGGAATTAAGCCTTTTGCCATGGAGATTTAAAAGGGTCCAACTCTGTGCTCCCAGAAAGGACAATGAATCTTCTTAAAGGAAATGCATGTCTATTAAGAGAATTTTAATGTTTTTTCCTTTCAGTTAAGAGCAGCATCAGAACTGGGAATTGAAGGTGCCAAATTTTGAAGAAAGAGGCTAATGACATTTGGATGGTACAAAATTAACTATTGAAAAAAAAAGCACATTAAATAAAGTTTAGTATATAAAAGGTAAAAATGGTCAGTACAAATCATCGATGCCCAGGCCATTTAAAATAACTTCTATAGGTACTATTTGGTGGAACAATTCCACATGAATGACTTCATGTTTGAATATATCAAATTTACCCTCAGAGTCAATAGAATTCATTGAGTGTTATATGAATCAGTCAAGTCCAATCATCTGTGTAGATTCTGGATGACTGTCTGGGGAACTCAAAGATACTGGACCAACAACAGCAATCCAACATCAATCAGTTCAGCCTTGGGTTGCCTAACATCCGGTCTTGAATAGATATTCTCTCATTGTCTCTGTTACTAACAGCAACTAACCCAGAAAGTTTTAGTCTGGTACTTCCAACGAGCTTGGGTAAACATATACATCTCTCTCTCACCTGTCCATTATCTATATATATATATTTTTTTTTTTTGTAGTTAGTCATGAAGTTTCCATCCTGCTTTTATATCCACTATAACTACTGAGAGTGATTTTGCTCTAATTTATTTCCCTCTGGCTGTCAGAGAGGCGGGGTGCGCTGGAGCTGGTGATTATCCTCAAAACACTAGGGGAGGAGATGCAATTACGCCACTCAGCGTGGACTCAGGCAAGCTGGCACTACTTTCTTGCGGTGGGCGTTACTCTGAGATAGTAAGCCCTTTCGCGCGATGTTGCCTTGTTCACTCGGGAGAAACAAAATCAGGGGAAGTCCAGGAGTGGAATTAAATATGATGAATCAGCACCACTTATGAGAAGTAGTGAAGCAAAAACCCAAAAAATAATTTAGCAAAATGGCTTTTGAAATGATTAAAATTAATTATAGCCTCTGGCAAAAGTTTCACCCTAAGCCAAGGCGCCTCTCGTCTCCCCTCAGCTTGCCAAGTGTTTTAGTCTTGAGCACCCCATCTTGCCCTACCTTCCCTTCCCTAGTAATGCCCCATGTCCCCCAGCTTGACTACCTGATGCTCCTGGAGGCATCCCCCCACTTCTACTTCAGCATCCCACATTGGTCTCTAACAACCCAAGGTTTATTTCAACATTGCTCTGTGGGCTGACTTATTTTAGAATGCTTGCTTTCCTGTCACTCACACTCTGAATTTCTCTGCCATGACCTGAACCTGGGAAAGGCCAATGGAAGCTGGAAAGAGGGGAGGTGGTGCCATGACAAGCCCTTGGAAGTATTACTTTAGGACAGGTAGGTTCTTGTCCTCCAGGAAGCCAACCCCTTTTCGCCAATGAGGGCTGAAAAAGGCTAGCTCTACTTAGCGTTAAATAACACACCCTGTTCTAAAAGCCTTCCTGAGAAATTGAGTATACATCTTTTGAACAAAATGGCTGTGGAACTTTTGCTTTCATAAAATGAGTCTTTATAAGGGATTGCTTTAAGGTTCACATATGCACAACACCCCTGCTGCTCTGGCTGAGTGTTCATGTCAAATAATAACTGTGGTGTCCCTTATCCCATGTTACTTTCTAATTCCAGGTGACTTCGCAATAAGAGAGTTTCCTCTGACTTTAGGTAATTATATTAGTTATTAATGTCTCAGAGGATCGGATTTATATTACCATGAGAGAAGCAAGACCGTTTAAGGGATAGTGGTGTTTTCAGGTGCATGCTGACCAGTGAAACCTAGCAGTCATCCCAGTATAGAATTGGAAAGAAGCTGATGGATCTAGCTTCCTTATTTTCCAAATGAGAAAAATAATCTTCAAGGCTTGACCAAGTAACAGAGCAAAGCAGGCATCAAAACTTAGCCCTCCTGGTTTGCAGCTCAAATACTATTAATGGAATGGTAGGATTCTGGCTCTCCCTGGTTCATCTGTGGACCTCCAGTGCTAGCCATACATCCATATTGTCTTAGAGAACCCTGCTTCTCTTCTCTGGGCTGAGGAGAAGATGCATGGGGATTGAGAGGGCTTCAAAAGTTCTATAGAAAATGATAATTGTGATTTTTCTCCAGGAAGATTTGGGGAACTAATAGTAGCCACAGAGGAGAGCAAGAGTGGTCAGTACAAAGGAATCTAGAATTAATAGTTTCCATTTTATAGGATCAAAAAATAGTGCATAGGGACCTTGGGTGGCTCAGTCAGTTAACTGGTCTGCCTTCAGCTCAAGTCATGATCTCAGGGTCCTGGGATCAAGCCCTGCATGGGGCTCCCTGTGGGGAGTCTGCTTCTCCGTCTCCCTCTATCCACCCCCGCCCCCCCCAGCTCATGCTCCCTCTCTCTCGCTCAAATAAAAAATAAAATCTTTAAATTTTTTTTTATTTTTTAAGATTTTATTTATTTATTTGACAGAGAGAGACATAGCAATAGAGGGAACATAAATAGGAGGACTGGGAGAGGGAGAAGCAGGCTTCCCGCTGAGCAGGGAGCCTGATATGGGGCTTGATTCCAGGGCCCTGGGATCACGACCTGAGGTAAAGTCAGACACCTAATGACTGAGCCACCCAGGCACCCCTTTAAAATTTTTTAAAAAAATATTGTGTAAGGAAAAACCTGGGACACAATCGATTTCCCGAGGTTTTTGGTAGTTGTTGTTGTTTGTTCTGATTCATTTTAAGGCTAATTCTGGTCTCATCTACTATTTTAGTATCTCCCTAAGTAATTAGCCTTCTGTCATAAGGCTGATTCTGATCCCCTCATGAGTCTAGTGTCTTTCTTAGAAATTTGGGATTACTGTCATTGTGGAAATATTCTCTTAAAAATTAAGTAAGCAAATTTATTGTTACTAATTTGGGAAAATATCACTTATTGGTCTCTAATAATTAAAGATGTATTTATGTATAATTACATATGTAGTATATCAATATAGGCTTGTTTAGTCATTGCAGATGAAGCTAAAGTCCCTGGTGACCACATCCATAATCACTTCTCAGAAATGACAACTTACCAGTTTGGTGGGGATTCTTTCATAATTATTTGTATGTGTATACATACATATATGGACATCACTGCAAAACACATGAGTTTGTTTGCTCTTTTTTTTTTTTTTAAGATTTACTTATTTATTTGAGAGAGAGAAAGAGGGAGAGCAAGTGAGAGCGCTTGCAGGTTAGGGACAGAGGGAGAGGGAGAGAATCTTAAGCAGATGGGCCATCGATCTGGGAGCCCGAGGCAGAGCTCAATCCCACAACCCTTGAATCATGACCTGAGCCAAAACCAAGAGTCAGATGCTTAACCAAATGAGCCATCCAAGCATCCCTGTGTGCTCTTCTTTTAAAATGCAGATGATAGCATAGTGTACATAATTTTTTGCTACTTGATTTCCCTTTACTTCCCCCCAACCATATGTCTTGGAGATTTCTCTATGTTAGTATATGGTAGATATAGCATGGTTTATTTAACTGCTCCTCTATTTATGGACATATTGGTTATTTCTGACTCTTTTAAAAAAATTGAAGTGTAATTGGCATATGATATCCTAATAATTTCAGGTGTACCTCATAGTGATTTGGTATTTTTACATAATACGGAATGGTTCCCCGTAAGTCTAGTCACCATCTGTTACCATGTGAAGTTTTACAATATTATGGACCATACTATATTCCTTACGCTGTAAGTTACATCCCTGTGATTTACTTATTTCATAACTGGAAGTTTGTACCTCTTAATCTCCTTCACCTATTACACCTGACTCCCAACCCCTTCCCTCTCTGCTCACCAATAATTTCTTGTATTTATGAGTCTGTTTGTGTTTTGTTTTGCTTGTTTTGTTTTTTGAGATTCCACATATATGGTACTTGTCTTTCTCTGTCTGAATTATGTCACTTGGCCTAATACCCTCTAGGTCCATCCATGTTGTAGCAGATGGCAAAATTTCCTTCTTTTTATGGCTTAGTAATAGTCCTGTGTGTGTGTGTGTGTGTGTGTGTGTGTATCACCTCTTCTTTACCCATTCATTTATCAGTGGACTCTTAGTTTACTTCTATATCTCTGCTATTGTAAATAATGAAGCATCAAAGAACTTACTGCTACTGTTTTCTTCTAGAAGTTTTATGGTTTCAAGTCTTACATTCACGTCTATACTCTATTTTAAATGTATTTTGTATATTGTGCAAGATAGTGGTCCAGTTTCATTGTTGTATGTGGCTGTCCAGTTTTCCCAGCACCGTTTGTTCAAGAGTCTGTCTTTTCCTCATTGTGTATTCTTGCCTCCTTTGTTGCAGAGTAATCGACGTGTGGGTTTATTTCTGGGCTTTTTTCTAGTCCGTGGATCTATGTGCCTGTATCATACTGTTTTGCTTACTATAGCTTTGTAGTATAGATTATTTCTAATTTTTTTTAAAAAGGATTTTATTTATTTACTTGACAGAGAGAGATCACAAGTAGTCAGAGAGGCAGGCAGAAAGAGAGGGATGCAGGCTCCCTGCTGAGCAGAGAGCTCGATGCTGGACTTGATCCCAGGACCCTGAGATCATGACCTGAGCTGAAGGTGGAGGCTTTACCCACTGAGCCTCCTGGGCACCCGGATTATTTCCATTTCTTAATGATTATAAATAATGTTGTAGTTTACATCCCATATAGTCCTTTCTTCTTCTTTTTTAAAAATAATTTTATGTATTTTTACAATTTTAATTCCAGTATAGTTAACACAGTGTTTTATTAGTTTCTGGTGTACCATGTTTCAGTGATTCAACAATGCTTATAGGTTACCCAGTGCTCACCAAGATGAGTGTGCTCTGAATCCCTTCACCTATTTCCAGCCCTTTTTGTTCTTGTGTTCCTGTGTTAGTATGAGTGTGTACAGAGTTGGCAAGTCACGCAGTGAACACAAGTTCTTATTTTAATAGATCCTACAGCTCCCCCTCCCAGGTGCCTGCATCATAGAGAATGAAAGTGAGAGTGGCACATTCCCTTTACTCTTAACTATTCCTAGTATTTTATTTTATTTTTATTTTTTAAATTTTTAAAGAAAGATTTTATTTATTTATTTGACCGAGAGAGACAGTGAGGGAGGGAACACAAGCAAAGGGGAGTGTGAGAGAGAGAAGCAGGCTTCCCACTGAGCAGGGAGCTGGATGCAGGTCTCGATCCCAGGACCCCAGGATCATGCCCTGAGTGGGAGGCAGACTCTTAACCGATTGAGCCACTCAGGTGCCCCATTCTTAATATTTTAAAAATTTGTGAGTGGTGACAAATTTGTGTTGCTCGTGATATTAAGTAAATTTCTTTTGCTATCCCACTGTTATCTATAATGTTCACTGCAAGTTTTTAATTGAATAGGATATTCCTTATTATTCCTGGTTTGCTAAGAGCTTTTCTTGTTTTGTATGAAAGGACACTGAAGCATACTGAATTTTTTTTCCTCCATCAACTTCTATGATAAAAAGAATTTATTCTTTACATTTTTAATGTAGATATTATGGTAATACGGTTTTCATACTAAATATTTTTCTATTCTTTGAATAGGCTATAGTTATGCTATATTAATTTGTTTTTATGTTGCTATATTCCATTTGCTAATATTTTTTTCAAGATTTTTGAATCTATGTTCATAATATTCTTCTCTTATGCAGTCCTTGCCTGATTTTGATTCCAGTATTAGGAGAGCCTTAACAAATGAAGTTTTGGGCAGATTTTTCTGTTTTTCTATAATTGGAACAATTATATAAGGTTAAGGATTAATTTTTTTCTTGTCGGTTTAGTAAAACTAATGAAAATATCAGATTTTATTTTTGCTTATCCTTTCTCCCTTTTTTCTTTTGAAGATTTAATAACCTTTTCAAAATTTAAAACTCATCTTTTTGAGTGTTCTATTACCTATGTTTCATTAGACCAATTTTTTTGCTCTTAGTTTGTTGCTTCTCTCGTAGTATTGGCTTTCCCTGAATGATTGGAAATTCTTGGTTGTAGAATTATCTTCTTCCTTGAGGTCTGCTGTTAGACTATCTGTTAGTTCTAGCATGATTTTTATAGAGCAGGGACAATTACCAGGTGGAGGTTAGGAGATTTGTAAACCTTCAATACATGCATTTTAATTTTTATTTTTGCAGTGCGGTGCCAGGATGCCATTAACCTAGAGAAATTAGTCACGTGTGACTTAATGTATGGCTTTCCTGCTGTGCCATAGAAATTAAATTTATGAAATAGAGCACCAGTGGTGATGATGAGAGATGAGACAGGGGAAGAGGGAATGGCAGTTTGTGAGACTCCACAGATTAATTTTTTCTTATGCTCTGTCTAGATCTTCAAGCTGATGTGGTTTATTACATAAGAGATTACTAACAATCAACTAGAAATAAAACTTTTGATTAAAGTGGTTAAACAGGGTGCCTGGGTGGCTCAGTGGACTAAGCCTCTGCCTTCAGCTCAGGTCATGATCTCAGGGTCCTGGGATCGAGTCCCACATCGGGCTCTCTGCTCAGCAGGGAGTCTGCTTCCCACCCCCTCTCTGCCTGCCTGCCTCTCTGCCTACTTGTGATCTCTGTCAAATAAATCAATAAAATCTTAAAAAAAAAAATAAAGTGGTTAAGCAATTAGGGCAAGAAAAAATAAAAGTTAATTCAAGTAATGGTAATAGCAGGTATTGATTAATTTATGAGAAAAATATCTCAGAAAGTGTTACATGTAAATTGATAGATTTTGAGGTACGATTTGGTGCTATGTATCAAATCATTAAATCTGAGGTCAGGCAATCTATATCTAAACACTTATTTGAAGGAAATTTTTTGAGCAGAAAAATGCTCAAAGGTGAATTCTGAAAAGTTTATCAAAGCATTATTTGTTTTTTATTTTTATTTATTTATTTATTTATAGGTCAGAGAGAGAGAGAGAGAGGGAGAACACAAGCAGGCAGAGCAGCAAGCAGAAGCAGAGAGAGAAGCAGGCTCCCTGCTGAGCAAGGATCCCGATGTGGGGCTCGATCCCAGGACCCTGGGATCATGACCTGAGCGAAAAGCAGAGGCTTTAACCCACTGAGCCACCCAGGTGCCCCTATCAAAGCATTATTGAGAATAGTTAATAAGATTAAAACAGCCTACATACCCAAAGATAGGGAGATGATTAAACAGAGTTTTTCAAGGTACATATTTTAAAAATTGAGTAAGTCAGAACATTAGTGGGGTTTTATCAAATAAAAATTCAGTGGCTTGGGGAGGAGTCAAGATGGCGGAGAAGTAGCAGCTGAGAATACTTCAGGTTGTGGGAGATCAGCTAGATAGCTTATCTAAAGATTGCAAACACCTACAAATCCAATGGGAGATTGAAGAGAAGAAGAACAGCAATTCTAGAAACAGAAAATCAACACGTTCTGAAAGGTAGGACTGGCGGAGAAGTGAATCCAAAGCGACGGGAAGATAGACTGCGGGGGGCGGGGCCGGCTCCCGGCAAGCGGCGGAGCAACGGAGCACAAAATCAGGACTTTTAAAGTCTGTTCCACTCCAGAGACTTAACCGGGGTGAAGCCCACGTGGGGCCAGTGTGGCCTCAGGTCCCGCAGGGTCACAGAAGGATCGGGGTGTCTGAGTGTCACAGAGCTTGCAGGTATTAGAACGGGGAAGCCAGCTACAGAGACGGAGCCGAGGAGTGAGCTCACAGCTCGGGGTTACCTTGAACCAGTCACAGGCTCGGTGAGCTCGGAGCGCGGCTGGAGGCCAGGCAGACGGCAGTAATTGGGTGCTGTTCTCTGAGGGCGCACTGAGGAGTGGGGCCCCGAGCTCTCGGCTCGTCTGGGCCAGAGACTGGGAGGCTGCCATCTTCATTCCCGTCCTCCGGAACTCCATGGAAAGCGCTCAGGGAACAAAAGCTCCCGAAAGCAAACCTGAGCGGATTACTCAGCCTGGCCCCTGGTAAGGGCGGTGCAACTCCACCTGGGGCAAAGACACTTGAGAATCACTACAACAGGCCCCTCCCCCCAGAAGATCAACAAGAAACCCAGCCAGGACCAAGTTCACTTACGAGGAGTGCAGTTTCTATACCAAGGAGAGCAGCGGAATTCCAGAGGAGGAGAAAGCAAAGCACAGAACTCATGGCTTTCTCCCCATGATTCTTTAGCCTTGCAGTTAATTTAATTTTTTTTCTTTTTCAATTTTTTTTCTCTTCTTCTGCTAAATTTTTTAACTTTAACCCTTTCTTTTTTAACATTTTTAACTAGTTTATCTAATATATATATATTTTTTCCTTTTTATATTTTTTCATTATTGGTTTTCTTTTTTTATTTGTTTCTTTTTTCTTTTTTCTTTTTTTTCTTTTTTTCTTTCTGAACCTCTTTTTATCCCCTCCCCACCACCCTCACGATTTGGGATCTCTTCTGATTTGGCTAAAGCATATTTTCCTGGGGTTGTTGCCACCCTTTTAGTATTTTACTTGTTCCTTCATATACTCTTATATGGACAAAATGACAAGGCGGAAAAATTCACCACAAAAAAAAGAACAAGAGGCAGTACCAAAGGCTAGGGACCTAATCAATACAGACATTGGTAATATGTCAGATCTAAAGTTCAGAATGATGATTCTCAAGGTTCTAGATGGGCTCGAAAAAGGCATGGAAGATATTAGAGAAACCCTCTCGGGAGATATAAAAGCCCTTTCTGGAGAAATAAAAGAACTAAAATCTAATCAAGTTGAAATCAAAAAAGCTATTAATGAGGGGCAATCAAAAATGGAGGCTCTCACTGCTAGGATAAATGAGGCAGAAGAAAGAATAAGCGATACAGAAGACCAAATGACAGAGAATAAAGAAGCTGAGCAAAAGGGGGACAAACAACTACTGGACCACGAGGGCAGAATTCGAGAGATAAGTGACACCATAAGATGAAACAACATTAGAATAATTGGGATTCCAGAAGAAGAAGAAAGCGAGAGGGGAGCAGAAGGTATATTGGAGAGAATTATTGGAGAGAATTTCCCCAATATGGCTAAGGGAACAAGCATCAAAATCCAGGAGGTTCAGAGAACCCCCCTCAAAATCAATAAGAATAGGTCCACACCCCATCACCTAATAGTCAAATTTACAAGTCTTAGTGACAAAGAGAAAATCCTGAAAGCAGCCCGGGAGAAGAAGTCTGTAACATACAATGGTAAAAATATTAGATTGGCAGCAGACTTATCCACAGAGACCTGGCAGGCCAGAAAGAGCTGGCATGATATATTCAGAGTACTAAACGAGAAAAACATGCAGCCAAGAATACTATATCCAAACCATAAGTGACTCTTAATCTCACAAAACAAACTGAGGGTTGCTGGGCAGAGGGGGGTTGGGGGGGGGTTATGGACATTGGGTAGGGTATGTGCTATGGTGAGTGCTGTGAAGTTTGTAAACGTGGAGATTCACAGACCTGTACCCCTGGGGGGAAAAATATATATATATATATATGTTTATAAAAAATAAAATTATTAAAAAAAAAAAAAGAATGAGACAGAGAAGAAATAGAAAAAAAAAAACAACTCTTTGGGGGCGCCTGCGAGGCTCAGTGGGTTAAAGCCTCTGCCTTTGAATCAGGTCATGATCCCAGGGTCCTGGGATCGAGCCCCACATCGGGCTCTCTGCTCAGTGGGGAGCCTGCTTGCTCCTCTCTCTCTCTGCCTCTCTGCCTACTTGTGGTCTCTGTCTGTCAAATAAATAAATAAAATCTTTAAAAAAAAAAAAAAAAAAAAAGAATACTATATCCAGCTAGGCTATCATTGAAAATAGAAGGAGAGATTAAAAGCTTCCAGGACAAACAAAAACTGAAAGAATTTGCAAACACCAAGCCAGCTCTACAGGAAATATTGAAAGGGGTCCTCTAAGCAAAGAGAGAGCCTAAAAGTAGTAGATCAGAAAGGAACAGAAACAATATACAATAACAGTCACCTTATAGACAATACAATGGCACTAAATTCATATCTCTCAATAGTTACCCTGAATGTTAATGGGCTAAATGCCCCAATCAAAAGACACAGGGTATCAGAATGGATAAAAAAACAAAACCCATCTATATGTTGCCTACAAGAAACTCATTTTAAACCCAAAGACACCTTCAGATTTAAAGTGAGGGGGTGGAAAAGAATTTACCATGCTAATGGACATCAGAAGAAAGCAGGAGTGGCAATCCTTATATCAGATCAATTAGATTTTAAACCAAAGACTATAATAGGAGATAAAGAAGGACACTATATCATACTCAAAGGATCTATCCAACAAGAAGATCTAATAATTGTAAATATCTATGCCCCTAACGTGGGAGCAGCCAACTATATAAACCAATTAATAACAAAATCAAAGAAACACATCGACAATCATACAATAATAGTAGGGGACTTTAACACTCCCCTCACTGAAATGGACAGATCATCCAAGCAAAAGATCAACAAGGAAATAAAGGCCTTAAAGGACACACTGGACCAGATGGACATCACAGATATATTCAGAACATTTCATCCCAAAGCAACAGAATACACATTCTTCTCTAGTGCACATGGAACATTCTCCAGAATAGATCACATCCTTGGTCCTAAATCAGGTCTCAACCGGTATCAAAAGATTGGGATCATTCCCTGCATATTTTCAGACCACAATGCTCTGAAGCTAGAACTCAATCGCAAGAGGAAATTTGGAAAGAACCCAAATACATGGAGACTAAACAGCATCCTTCTAAAGAATGAATGGGTCAACCAGGAAATTAAAGAAGAATTGAAAAAATTCATGGAAACAAATGATACTGAAAATACAATGGTTCAAAATCTGTGGGACACAACAAAGGCAGTCCTGAGAGGAAAATATATAGCGGTACAAGCTTTTCTCAAGAAACGAGAAAGGTCTCAGGTACACAACCTAACCCTACACCTAAAGGAGCTGGAGAAAGAACAAGAAAGAAACCCTAAACCCAGCAGGAGAAGAGAAATCATAAAGATCAGAGCAGAAATCAATGAAATAGAAACCAAAAAAACAATAGAACAAATCAACGAAACTAGGAGCTGGTTCTTTGAAAGAATTAATAAGATTGATAAACCCCTGGCCAGACTTATCAAAAAGAAAAGAGAAAGGACCCAACTAAATAAAATCATGTATGAAAGAGGAGAGATCACTACTAACACCCAAGAAATACAGACAATCATAAGAACATATTATGAGCAACTCTATGCCAACCAATTTGACAATCTGGAAGAAATGGATGCATTCCTAGAGACATATAAACTACCACAACTGAACCAGGAAGAAATAGAAAGCCTGAACAGACCCATAACCAGTAAGGAGATTGAAACAGTCATCAAAAATCTCCAAACAAACAAAAGCCCAGGGCCAGACGGCTTCCCGGGGGAATTCTACCAAACATTTAAGGAAGAACTAATTCCTATTCTCCTGAAACTGTTCCAAAAAATAGAAATGGAAGGAAAACTTCCCAACTCATTTTATGAGGCCAGCCTCACCTTGATCCCCAAACCAGACAAGGATCCCATCAAAAAAGAGAACTACAGACCAATATCCTTGATGAACACAGATGCAAAAATTCTCACCAAAATACTAGCCAATAGGATTCAACAGTACATTAAAAGGATTATTCACCACGACCAAGTGGGATTTATTCCAGGGCTGCAAGGTTGGTTCAACATCCGCAAATCAATCAATGTGATACAACACATTAATAAAAGAAAAAACAGGAACCATATGATACTCTCCATAGATGCTGAAAAAGCATTTGACAAAGTACAGCATCCCTTCCTGATCAAAACTCTTCAAAGTGTAGGGATAGAGGGCACATACCTCAATATTATCAAAGCCATCTATGAAAAACCCATCGCAAATATCATTCTCAATGGAGAAAAACTGAAAGCTTTTCCGCTAAGGTCAGGAACACGGCAGGGATGTCCGTTATCACCACTGCTATTCAACATAGTACTAGAAGTCCTAGCCTCAGCAATCAGACAACAAAAAGAAATTAAAGGCATCCAAATCGGCAAAGAAGAAGTCAAACTATCACTCTTCGCAGATGATATGATACTATATGTGGAAAACCCAAAAGACTCCACTCCAAAACTGCTAGAACTTGTACAGGAATTCAGTAAAGTGTCAGGATATAAAATCAATGCACAGAAATCAGTCGCATTTCTCTACACCAACAATAAGACAGAAGAAAGAGAAATTAAGGAGTCCATCCCACTTACAATTGCACCCCAAACTATAAGATAACTAGGAATAAACCTAACCAAAGAGACTAAGAATCTATACACAGAAAACTATAAAGTACTCTTGAAAGAAATGGAGGAAGACATAAAGTAATGGAAAAATGTTCCATGCTCCTGGATTGGAAGAATAAATATTGTGAAAATGTCTATGCTACCTAAAGCAATCTACACATTTAATGCAATTCCTATCAAAGTACCATCCATTTTTTTCAAAGAAATGGAACAAATAATCCTAAAATTTATATGGAACCAGAAAAGACCGCGAATAGCCAAAGGAATATTGAAAAAGAAAGCCAGAGTTGGTGGCATCACAATTCCGGACTTCAAGCTCTATTACAAAGCTGTCATCATCAAGACAGCATGGTACTGGCACAAAAACAGACACATAGATCAATGGAACAGAATAGAGAGCCCAGAAATAGACCCTCAACTCTATGGTCAACTAATCTTCGACAAAGCAGGAAAGAATGTCCAATGGAAAAAAGACAGCCTCTTCAATAAATGGTGTTGGGAAAATTGGACAGCCACATGCAGAAAAATGAAATTGGATCATTTCCTTACACCACACATGAAAATAGACTCAAAATGGATGAAGGACCTCAATGTGAGAAAGGAATCCATCAAAATCCTTGAGGAGAACACAGGCAGCAACCTCTTCGACCTCAGCCGCAGCAACATCTTCCTAGGAACATCGCCAAAGGCAAGGGAAGCAAGGGCAAAAATGAACTATTGGGATTTTATCAAGATCAAAAGCTTTTGCACAGCAAAGGAAACAGTTCACAAAACCAAAAGACAACTGACAGAACGGGAGAAGATATTTGCAAACGACATATCAGATAAAGGGCTAGTGTCCAGAATCTATAACGAACTTAGCAAACTCAACACCCAAAGAACAAATAATCCAATCAAGAAATGGGCAGAAGACATGAACAGACATTTCTGCAAAGAAGACATCCAGATGGCCAACAGTCACATGAAAAAGTGCTCCATATCACTCGGCATCAGGGAAATACAAATCAAAACCACAATGAGATACTGCCTCACACCAGTCAGAATGGCTAAAATTAACAAGTCCGGAAATGACCGATGCTGGCGAGGATGCGGAGAAAGGGGAACCCTCCTACACTGTTGGTGGGAATGCAAGCTGGTGCAACCACTCTGGAAAACAGCATGGAGGTTCCTCAAAATGTTGAAAATAGAACTACCCTATGACCCAGCAATTGCACTGCTGGGTATTTACCCTAAAGATACAAACGTAGTGATCCGAAGGGGCACGTGCACCCGAATGTTTATAGCAGCAATGTCTACAATAGCCAAACTATGGAAAGAACCTAGATGTCCATCAACAGACGAATGGATAAAGAAGATGTGGTATATATATACAATGGAATACTATGCAGCCATCAAAAGAAATGAAATCTTGCCATTTGCGACAACGTGGATGGAACTAGAGGGTATCATGCTTAGCGAAATAAGTCAATCAGAGAAAGACAACTATCATATGATCTCCCTGATATGAGGGAGAGGAGATGCAACATGGGGGGTTAATGGGGTAGGAGAAGAGTAAATGAAACAAGTTGGGATTGGGAGGGAGACAAACCATAAGTGACTCTTAATCTCACAAAACAAACTGAGG